>NC_140999.1:75636475-75970795 GCF_052327205.1 Somniosus microcephalus | reverse complement strand
ATTGGGAGGGAAGAGGTGGAGAGGGGAAGAGATGGAGAGGGAAGAGATGGAGAGGGGAAGAGATGGGGAAGAGATGAAGAGGGGAAGAGATGAGGAGGGAAGAGGTGGAGAGGGAAGAAATGGGGAGGGAAGAGGTGGAGAGGGGAAGAGATGGAGAGGGAAGAGATGGGGGTGGGAGGGGAAGAGATGAGGAGGGAAGAGATGGAGAGGGAAGAGATGGTGGGGTGGGAGGGGAAGACATGGGGAAGATAGGGGGAGGGGAAGAGATGGGGAGATGGGAGGGGAAGACATGGGGGGAGAAGAGATGGTAGAGGGGAAGAGATGGGGAGATGGGAGGGGAAGAGATGGAGGGGGGAGATGGTGGAGGGGAAGAGATGGGATGATGGGAGGGGAAGACATGGGGGGGAAGAGATGGGGAGTGGAAGAGATGGGGAGGTGGAGGGGAAGAGGGGAGAACGGATGGGGACAAGGTAAGGGATGAAGAGACAAAGAGGGCAAGGGGGAGGGTTGGGAATGGTTAGAGGGGTGGGGATGTGGGAGGTGAACGGATGGGGAGGGGTAGGGATGGGGATGGGGAAGAGATGGGGGAGGGGATGGGGAGGGGTGGGGTTGGGGGAGGGTGGGGATGGGAGAGGGGAGGGGCTGGGGAGGGGTGGGGATGGAGAGGAGTGGGGATGTGGGAGGGGAAGAGATGGAGGGGGAAGAGATGGGTTGGTGGGAGGGGAATAGATGGAGAGGGGAAGAGATGGGGGTGGGAGGGGAAGAGATGGGGGAAAATATGGGAGGGGAGGAATTGGGGATAACGGATGGGGACAAGGTAAGGGATGAAGAGATAAAGAGGGCAAGGGGGAGGGGTGGGGATGGGGAGGGGTGGAGATGTGGGAGGGTGGGGGTAGGGGTGGGGATGGGGAGGGGTGGGGATGGGGTGGGGATGGGGCAGGGATGGGGAGGGGAGAGGATGGGGAGGGGATGGGGAGGGGAGAGGGTGGGGAGGGGATGGGGAGGGGAGGGGATGGGGAGGGGAGAGGATGGGATGGGGAGGGGATGGGGAGGGGTGGGGCTAGGGGATGGGGAGGGGAGGTGATGGGGAGGGGAGGGGAGGGATGGGGAGAGGGGGAGGCGAGGTGATGGGGGAGGGATGGGGAGGTGATGGGGGAGGGATGGGGAGGGGAGGGATGGGGAGGGGGAGGGGTGGGGATTGGGGAGGGGAGGGGGAGGGGTTGGGATGGGGAGGGGATGGGGAGGGGTGGGGAGGTGATGGGGGAGGGAGGGGTGGGGAGGGGGAGGGGGAGTGGGATGGGGGGGATGGGGGAGGGGATGGGGACAGGGAGGGGGAGGGGTGGGGATGGGATGGGGAAAGGATGGGGATGGGGGAGGGTGGGGATGGGAGAGGGGAGGGCTGGGGAGGGGGTGGGGATGGAGAGGAGTGGGGATGTGGGAGGGGAAGAGATGGAGGGGGAAGAGATGGGTGGGTAGGAGGGGAATAGATGGAGAGGGGAAGAGATGGGGGTGGGAGGGGAAGAGATGGGGGGAAATATGGGAGGAGAGGAATTGGGGATAACGGATGGGGACAAGGTAAGGGATGAAGAGATAAAGAGGGCAAGGGGGAGGGGTGGGGATGGGGAGGGGTGGAGATGTGGGAGGGTGGGGGATGGGGAGGGGTGGGGAGGGGATGGGGAGGAGAGGATGGGGCAGGGATGGGGAGGGGAGAGGATGGGGAGGGGAGAGGATGGGGTGGGGATGGGGTGGGGAGGGGATGGGGAGGGGTGGGGATGGGGAGGGGTGGGGCTAGGGGATGGGGAGGGGAGGTGATGGGGAGGGGAGGGGTGGGGATGGGGGGAGGGGGAGGCGAGGTGATGGGGAGGGATGGGGAGGGATGGGGAGGGGAGGGATGGGGAGGGGTGGGGAGGGGAGGGGGAGAGGTTGGGATGGGGAGGGGTGGGGAGGTGATGGGGAGGGGTGGGGAGGGGGAGTGGGATGGGGGATGGGGAGGGGATGGGGACAGGGAGGGGGAGGGGTGGGGATGGGATGGGGAAAGGATGGGGATGGGGAGGGGGAGGGGATGGGGGGATGGGGAGGGGGAGGGGTGGGGAGGGGTGGGGAGGGGGAGGGGGAGGAGGAGGGGGCTGGGGGGATGGGGAGGGGGTGGGGAGGGGTGGGGAGGGGTGGGGAGGTGATGGGGGAGGGGGATGGTGGGATGGGGGAGGGGATGGGGAGGGGAGGGGTGGGGATGGGGGAGGGGTGGGGATGGGGATGGGGGAGGGGATGGGGAGGGGAGGGGGAGGAGGAGGCGGATGGGGGGATGGGGAGGGGGTGGGGAGGTGGTGGGGATGGGGTAGGGGATGGGGAGGGGGTGGGGAGGGGGATGGGGAGGGGAGGGGATGGGGAGGGGATGGGGAGGGGGAGGGGGAGGAGGAGGGCGATGGGGGGATGGGGAGGGGTGGGGAGGTAATGGGGGTGGGGATGGGGGAGGAATGGGTGCCCAGGTTTGTTCATTCTAGCTGTGAACATGATCTTGTTAACTGAGAGATGCTGTTTTGGATTATAATTGAAGATATAAAGTGACAGCTCAAATCAGCTGGTGAGTCTGATCTTATCATTAGCTTAAAGGCGGTGGAAAATGTCCAGCAAACCAACCCCGGGCTTTCCGAACATAGCCTTGCGCTAATCGCCCAATTACAACACTGGCGGTGTCACGTGCCAACTCACACTCTCCGTGCACTTGTACAGATCAAACAGCCACACCTATCTGGAGATTGGGAGCCAGCCTTTGGATTTATATACTGTCTGGGACATCTCAGCTCTGTCCTGGAGTGGTGTCTGAAGCTAGGGAAGTCTATGAGGAGGTTCTGTCAGAGGTGGGATCCCAGTAACTGTGGTGTCGATCAGTCAGATCTGTTACAAGAGTACAATAGCAAAATACTGTGGATGCTGGCAATCTGAAATAACAGCAGGAAATGCTGGAGATACTCAGCAGGTCAGGCAGTATCTGTGGAGAGAGAAACAGAGTTAACATTTCAGGTCTGTGACCCTTCATCAGAATAGTTCAAACACATCTTCCCCTCCCCCCCTTTCAGCATTCCGAAGGAACCACTCCCTCCGCAACACCCTGGTCCACTCTTCAATCACAACCAACGCCCCCTCCCTTCCCGTGCAAGCGCAGGAGATGCAACACCTGCCCTTTTACCTCCTCCCTTCCCACTGTCCAGGGCCCCAAACACTCCTTTCAGGTGAAACAACGATTTACTTGTACTTCTTGCAATTTAGTATACTGTATTCGCTGCTCACGATGCGGTCCTCTCTACATCGGAGAGACCAAATGCAGATTGGGTGGCCACTTTGTGGAACATCTCCGTTTCGTCCGTAAGGGTGACCCTGAGCTTCCGGTCGCCTGTCACTTTAATTCTCCGCTCCCAATCTGACCTCTCCTTCCTTGGCCTCTTGCACTGTTCCAACAAAGCTCAACGTAAGCTCGAGGAACAGCATCTCATCTTTCTATTAGGCACTTTACAGCCTTCTGGACTCAACATTGAGTTCAACAATTTCAGACTGCAACCCCCCCCATTTTTTCAGGCGGCAGCGGTTGATGATTCTGCCATCCCCATTTGTAACATTTAACCAATCCTGCCTTCCACCCTATCACAGACTGTTCCTTGTGTTCTTTCCTCTCCCCCCCCCCTTTCCCTGTCTCTGCACCTGCTTAAAATGTGTTACTTTTTTAACTTTTTCCAGTCCTGATGAAGGGTCACAGACCTGAAATGTTAACTCTGGTTGTAAGAGTCATGAAAGTTTAAGAAAGTGTAAAGAAGAAAGAAAATACCTTAAAATATTGGTTAAATATTATGGTACAGTATGTATGTACATTTGTTTATTATTGATGCATATTCTAGTATAATATAGTTAATTTACCTGACTGACTTATTGTATTGAGAAACCCCCTCTTTTCTTGTTCCAATAGTATAGTCTGAGAGGCCCCCTTTATTCTTGCTCCAATGGTATAGTCGTTAAGCTTGTCACATGATATATCCAGCCATTTTTACAGTTCAAGCACCATGAGGCTAGGAAAGGTAGAAGCTTTGATGGCTGTGGAGCAATACAGTTTTTGACCGTGTTTAAACGTGTTTTACTTTGAAATCCTGTTTGAAATGTATTACAGTAAACAGTTAAAAGACAAAGTTACGCTTTGGAACGTTTTATTTCAACACGCGCCTACTCGTTGCTAAAAGCCTCAAAGCTAAAGCTCAGTGGCTGCATATTGAAAACTACGGAGCACCACTACATTAGTCAAAAACTCACTCCCTATGAAGGAAAGGACGGAATTGTCGGCGAACGTATATACAGGAATGGTCCCGGAGCCAGACGGCAATATAAGAAAGCGAAGGTACAAACACTGTTACTTGCCTTGTTCATTCTATTCAGAAGCTAGATAAGAGCTGCGGGTAAAATGGCCGCCACCTCATGGAGCCGTGAGGGGCTTCCCCCGGCTGTACAAAGGATTGTTGGCCAAAAGAGGGAAGTAAAGCTCACCCCAAAGGCAATGGAAAAGAAGTTACATAGAAGCATAGGTGCAAGGAGGGTTAAATTAGCTCAGATAACTGGAAAAATGAAGGTAATTGATAGTCTCATGGAAGATAATGCTAATATAGAGAAAGTTGAAGACATAATGCATTATGATTTCTCCAAGTTGTATGAAGAATTTACTGTGCTCAATGAAGATGTATTAGCACTTTTGTCTGAAGATGAGGGAAACACTGACCAGCACAACTGGTTTGATCTTAAATCATCTAACATTAAGAACTATGTCAAGGCTACAGAACAGTGGATGTTGAAGATTCGTCAAGATGCTGATACAGCAGAGAAAGATAAAGATGACGATGAAGTCGGACCAGATGATAGTATTTCAGAGATTTCAGCCAGACTGAGCAAAAATCGAAAAGAAGGTAGCTCTGTTACTGGACACAGGTCAGTCGCTTCTACCACATGCTCGTCGCAGCGCATGAGAGAAGAGGTTGAACGGGCAGCGTTGATGGCGCGCGCTGCATCTTTAGTGGAAAAGCAAGCTCTTGAACGGGAAGAGGCCCAACAACATGCCCAACAGGCCCAACTGCAGGCCCAACTGAAGGCTAAGAAAGAACAGCTGGAGCTAAAAACAGCTATTGCGGTCTCAAATGCCAAGTTGAGAGTGTTTGAAGATTATGAAGGCTCACAGGATGGCATGAACGACTACTGCCAGTCAATGGTGTCACACAGAGTTGGATCCAGGGCACCTTCAAGAGTTAAAAGAGAGTCTGAAGACCATCTCCTGGCATTACAGCATGGAAGAGAGGCCTCTCCACTAACAGGAGCACATGCTGCTGCCCCAGACGTCAGACGGTCTAGACTAGACCCTGCTGATGACCACCAGAGGCCTGAAGACACAGAGAGAAGCCTATACTGAGTGATGCAGCATCAGAACGAAATTACAGAGATGCTTGTAAAACACAGAATCTGTTTCGACTCCCTCAAAGAGACATACCAGTGTTCCAAGGCGACGCACTAAAGTATAAGCTCTTCATCAGATCCTTCGAACAAGCCATTGACTCCAAAACAGAGAGCAGCAGTGATAAGTTGTACTACCTGGAACAGTACAACAGTGGTAAACCACAAGACCTGGTCAGAAGCTGTGAACACATGAGACCGGACCGGGGATACATAGAAGCCAGGAAGTTGCTTCAGGAGCACTATGGTAACGAGCTGAAGATAGCCACTGCATATATTGAAAAAGCTATTAAGTGGCCACAGATCAGATCGGAGGATGGGGAGGCATTGAACACATATGTTCTTTTTCTCATAGGATGTCGCAACACCTTGGAGGATGTTGAATTCATGGAAGAGATGGACAATCCTACGACTATGAGAATCATCATCTCTAAGCTTCCTTACAGGATGAGAGAACAATGGAGAGGAACAGCCTTTGAGGTAATGGAAAGACGGAAAGGTAGAGCCAGGTTTGCAGACTTAGTGAATTTCATAGACAAACAGGCTAAAATTGTTATGGACCCATTGTTCGGAAACATCCAGGATGTCAGCCCAACTACTGATGGAAGAGTGAAAGCCAAGCCTGCTGAATCAAAGACTCTCAGGAAAGGTGGTTCCAAGGGAAGCAGCTTTGCAACTATCGTCACTCAAGCTGGAGAAGAAAAATCTAATTCTCGAGCAGGTACTGGCGCAGCTCGTCGCTCATGAACGACAAGCCCCTGTCGCTGTGGATGTAATTGGGGAAGCCAAATATGGCGAACAGGTCGTGGAGGCACCTGATGACTGTGGCGCTGGTCATGTCCGGGCAGGGGATGGCGAAGGGGAAACGGGAGTACTCGTCAATAATATTGAGGAAGTACGTGTTACAGTCAGAGGAGGGAAGGGGCCCCTTGAAATCGACGCTGAGACGTTCGAAGGGGCGGGTGGCTTTAATCAGGTGTGCCCTGTCTGGCCTATAAAAATGCAGTTTGCATTCGGCGCAGACCTGGCAGCTCCTGGTCATGGTCCTGACCTCCTCGATGGAGTAAGGCAGGTTGCGAGCTTTAATAAAGTGGAAGAACCTGGTGACCCCCGGGTGGCAGAGATCATTGTGGAGGGTCCGTAGCCTATCGACTTGTGCGTTGGCACATGTCCCACGGGATAGGGCGTCTGGGGGCTCATTAAGTTTCCCGGGCCGGTATAAGATATCGTAGTTGTAGGTGGATAACTCGATCCTCCACCGCAATATCTTATCATTTTTGATTTTCCCCCTTTGTCTGTTGTTAAACATAAATGCTACTGACTGTTGGTCAGTGAGCAGGGTGAAACGTTTACCGGCCAGGTAATGCCTCCAGTGCCATACAGCCTCCACTATTGCCTGGGCCTCCTTCTCGACTGAGGAGTGTCGAATTTCGGGGCCCTGGAGGGTCCGTGAAAAGAAGGCCACGGGTCACCCTGCCTGGTTAAGGGTTGCGGCTAGGGCGAAGTCGGATGCATCGCTCTCCACTTGGAAAGGGATGGACTCATCCACTGCGTGCATTGTGGCCTTCGCAATGTCCTCTTTTATGAGGGTGAAGGCCGCATGGGCCTCTGCCGTCAGGGGGAAGGAGGTTGACTTGATGAGGGGCCGGGCTTTGTCTGCATAGTTGGGCACCCACTGGGCGTAGTAAGAGAAGAACCCTAGGCATCTCTTCAGGGCTTTTAGGCAGTGGGGGGGGGGGGTAGTTCCAGGAGGGGGCGCATTCGGTCGGGGTCAGGGCCGATGACTCCGTTTTCCACCACGCAGCCAAGAATAGCGAGGCGCGCGGTGTGGAACATACATTTTTCTCTGTTGTATGTCAGATTCAGCCGTTGGGCCGTACGGAGGAATTTTTCTAGGTTGGCGTCGTGGTCCTGCCGGTCATGGCCGCAGATGGTGACGTTGTCTAGATAGGGGAAGGTGGCTTGCAGCGCGTTTTGGTCAACCATCCGGTCCATCTCCCTTTGGAAGACCGAGACCCCATTGGTGACGCCGAAGGGGACTCGGAGGAAGTGGTAGAGGCGACCGTCAGCCTCGAAGGCCGTGTACTGGCGGTCCTCAGGCCTGATGGGGAGCTGGTGGTATGCCGACTTCAGATCAATCGTCGAGAATACCCGGTATTGTGCTATCTGGTTGACCATTTCAGATATGCGGGGAAGTGGGTATGCGTCTAATTGCGTGTATCGATTGATCGTCTGGCTGTAATCAATAACCAGGCGCTGTTTTTCGCCGGTCTTTACTACCACCACTTGGGCTCGCCATGGGCTGGTGCTGCCCTCGATAATCCCTTCCCTCAGGAGTCTTTGTACTTCTGATTTAATAAAGCTCCTATCCCCGGCACTGTACCGCCTGCTTTTAGTAGCAATTGGCTTGCAGTCTTTGGCGAGGTTAGCAAACAACGGGGGGGGTTTGACCTTCAGGGTGGACAGGCTGCATACTTTGCGCGGCGCCGTGTTTAAATTCTGCTGGCTGCAGACTGTAAGTGGGGGCAGGGGCCCGCCATATGCCATCGTGACGCTCTCCAGATGGCACTGGAAGTCTAATCCTAGCAGTACGGGAGCGCAGGGCTGTGGCAGGACGAGGAATTTAAACTCTCTGTACTCCACGCCGTTCACTGTCAGAGTCGCTACACAGTAGCCGCCGACGTCCGCCGTATGGGACTTTGAGGCCATAAAGACCTGGTGGCGTGTGCGCATAACCGATAGGGAGTAGCGTCGCACCGTGTCGGGGTGGATGAAGCTCTCCGTGCTTCCGCAGTCGAAAAGGCAATTTGTGGCATGGCCATTTACCTTTACGTTCATCATGGACCTGGCTAGTTGATGGGGCCTAGATTGGTCCAGGGAGATGGAGGCCATCGTCGAGGTCGGTGGGTCGCTGTAGTATTCGCCCGCGCCGAGGGCCTGGTCCCGAGATGGTGTCCAAGATGGCGGCTCCCCCTCGGCTGGTGGTGTCCAAAATGGCAGCCCGCATGGCTCACACGTGGTTGGTGGGGTCCAAAATGGCGGCCTGTATGGTTCACACGCGGCGCTGCTGGAATTGGGGGTCGATTTCACCTTGCACACTCTCGCGTAGTGGCCTTTCTTGCCGCATTTGGAGCAGGTCGCGTCCTTTGCTGGGCATTGCTGTCTGGGGTGCTTGGCCTGGCCGCAGAAGTAGCATTTCTGGCCTCTGGTCATTGCAGCTGTAGTTGGGCTGCTGGCGGCTTGTGGCCTTACCGGGTCCCAAGATGGCTGCTCCCGTGGCATCCACGTGGCCATCCGGTCAGGGGGGTAGGCGTCCATGTTCTGGAGGGCCACGTCTAACGAGTTAGCGAGGGCCACCGTCTTCTGCAGGTCGAGCCCCCTCTGTTCCAGCAGCCTCTGCCGAGTATAGTTGGACCTGATGCCGGCTACGTAGGCGTCTCGGATCAGGTCTTCTGTGCATTCCTTGGCCGTCACCGCTTTGCAATTACAGCCCCGGCCGAGGACTCTCAGTGCCAGTAAATATTCAGCGCCCGATTCCCCGGGGCACTGTTTTCGGGTAGCCAGGAGGTGTCTGGCGTAGACCTCGTTAACAGGCCTCACGTATTGTTCCTTTAGCGTCGCGATGGCGGCCGCGTAAGTAGTGGCGTCTCGGATGATCGAGTAGACTCGGTGGCTCACCCGTGAGTTCAAGACAAGCCGTTTCGCGTCATCTTTAGTGACAGTAGTGCTGGAGGCCTCCAGGAAGGCTTCGAAACAGCTCAGCCAGTGTTCAAAGTTATTGGCTGCATCTGCTGCTTGAGGATCCAGGTCTAAACGTTCCGGCTTCAAGATTTGCTCCATGTTGGGGGGTCAATAACAAGGGGGCATAGATTCAGGGTAAGGGGCAGGAGATTTAGAGGGGATTTGAGGAGGAACTTTTTCACCCAGAGGGTGGTTGGAATCTGGAACTCACTGCCTGAAAGGGTGGTAGAGGCAGGAACCCTCATAACATTCAAGAAGCATTTGGATGAGCACTTGAAATGCCACTGCATACAAGGCTATGGACCAAGTGCTGGAAAATGGGATTAGACCGGACAGGGATTGATGGACGGCGCAGACACGATGGGCCGAAGGGCCTCTTTCTGTGCTGTATAACTCTATGACTCTATGACTCTAAAAAGAGCAGCACAGTGACGCCTGCTAATGCCTTTCAGAAGCCATGTTTATTCTGCCAGAAGAATCACACATTGGATTTCTGCAGTGACATCAAAGCACAGCCACATAAAGACAGAATTGAATTTCTGAAGTACAATGGCCTATGTTTTGGATGTCTTTCTCAGGGGCTCCTGAGTAGAAACTGTAAGCAAAGAACAACATGCAGAGAGTGCACTCGGAAACATCCCAGTCTGCTGCATATCCATAAAGAAGAACAAGTCTCTAAGAAGAGTGAAGAAAACAACAAAGATGAGAAAGTTGTTTCAAGTGCTCTGGTGTCGCTACAACAAGAGACTTGTGGATTCACTGGGGCCGGTGACAGTGATTGTATTCTTGCCATCGTACCTGTAAAGATCAAGTCTAAGAGGAGTGAGAAGTTTGTGGAGACTTACGCCTTCATGGATCCAGGTAGTTCAGCAACGTTCTGCACAGAAACACTCATGCGACAGCTGAACATTAGAGGCAGAAGAACAGAAATCCTATTACGCACCATGGGTCATGAGAAGTCAGTGCAAAGTTACATCCTGTCAGATTTAGAAGTGTAAGTGTGTGGACTTGAAGAGAAGGACTTCATAGACCTGCCTAATGTTTTCACACAGAGGGAGATTCCTGTTAAAATAGGGAACTTAGCCCTGCAGAAGGATGTGGAGAGATGGCCTTACCTGGGAAAGGTGCGTCTCCCATACATTGAAGCAGAAATTGGCCTATTAATTGGAACCAATGCCTACAAAACTATGGAGCCATGGCAGGTGATAAACAGCAAGGATGACGGACCCTACGCCGTCAGGACAGCCCTTGGATGGGTAGTCAATGGACCGGTAAGGAGAGATGATGGCAACAAGTCGAACAAGGAGGAACGACAAAATGTCACAGTTAATCGCATCTCTATCGCAAGCATTAAAGAGCTGTTGATACAGCAGTTCAACGCAGACTTCTCAGAACACACTGTGAGGAAAAGACAGAGATGTCACAAGAAGACAATCAGTTTATGGATTTGATGACAAGGTCTACACAGTTCATTGATGGCCACTATCATATTGGTTTGCCACTGAGAAGACAGACCGCGAAGATGCCGAACAATCGCTGCATAGCAGAGCAGCGCGCCATCAGTCTAAAGAGAAAGCTGAACAAGAACCCCGACTTTCACGAGGACTACAAAGGCTTCATGAGAAACATCATAGCGAAAGGCTATGCTGTAAAAGTGCCCAAGGAACAGCTGAACAGAGAAGATGGAAGGGTCTGGTACATTCCTCATCACGGTGTGTATCACCCAAAGAAGAAAAAGATCCGTGTAGTGTTTGACTGCACCGCTTCATTCAGAGGAACTTCACTGAACGACCAGCTGCTTCAAGGTCCTGATCTTACCAACACCCTCATTGGTGTCTTGACGAGGTTTAGACAAGAGCTCGTTGCCATGATGTCAGATATAGAATCAATGTTCTACCAAGTCAGAGTCCCTGATGAAGATGCTGATCTTCTGCGTTTCCTTTGGTGGCCAGATGGCGACGTTAGTCAAGCTATGGTGGAATGTAGAATGGCCGTACACTTGTTCGGAGCCACATCATCTCCCAGCTGTGCAAGCTACGCTCTCAGAAAGACTGCAGAAGATGGCAAAGGCAAGGCACCATCAGAGACTGTGGAGACAATCTTCAGAAACTTTTACGTCGATGACTGTCTGAAGTCCGTGTCAACAGAAGACGATGCCATTGCACTGTCAAGAGACCTTAGAACTCTGTGTTTGAATGGAGGATTCCATCTGACTAAGTGGATAAGCAACAGCAGAGCAGTTCTAGCTTCTATCCCAGAAAAGGAAAGAGCCACTGAAGTCAAAGATCTGGACCTGAGCCACGATGTCCTTCCTATCGAGAGAGCTCTTGGTGTACAATGGTGCATTGAGTCAGACACGTTCAACTTCAGAATAATGGTGAACGAAAGACCATCCACAAGACAAGGGATTCTCTCCGTGGTCAGTTCCATCTACAACCCTCTTGGATTCCTGGCACCACTCATTCTGCCGGTGAAGCTGATCCTACGAGAGCTGTGTAGAGACAAGAGAGGCTGGGATGAAGATATCCCAAAAGGTCAAGCTCAGAGATGGCTCAGATGGTTGACAGATTTGCAACAACTTTCTAGCTTCAACGTCAGCAGATGCATCAAGCCTGTGAGTTTTGGAGTTACAAAGACGGCTCAACTACATCATTTCTCGGACGCCAGTGAGGACGGCTATGGCACGGCTACTTACCTCTTGCTGACAAATCAACAGGGCCAGAAACATTGTTCCTTCCTCATGGGGAAATCTAGGGTGGCTCCGCTGAAGCAGGTCACCATCCCGAGACTGGAGTTGATGGCAGCGGTTGTTGCAGTTAAAGTTGCCAAGGTGATGCGGAAAGAGTTACAGTTCCCACTAGAAGAATCTGTCTTCTGGACGGATAGCACGACGGTGCTGAAGTATATAGAGAATGAGAAGATATGCTTCAAGACCTTCGTAGCAAATAGAATCTCATCCATTAGAGAAGCTACACAACCATCTCAGTGGAGGTATGTAAACACCTCATTTAACCCAGCAGATCAAGCCTCACGGGGATTGAAGGCTGAAAACTTCATGAGGAGCGAAACTTGGATACAAGGCCCAAGTTATCTGCTGGAAACAGAGAGATCATGGCCAGAAAGACCAGATATGCCAAGTCAGATTGCTGAAGACGACGTCGAAGTCAAGAGATCAGTCACAGCAAATCTCATAACTACGAAAGAGAACTTTGACACAGTGAACAAGCTTGTTAACCATTTCTCAGGATGGCACCAGTTGAGGAAAGCAGTTGCATGGTTTCTAAAGCTGAAAGAGTTGCTGCTACACCTGAGCGGTAAGAAAAAAAGGTATCGAGCCACTATCAGTCAGTCTGAAAGTAACCCTGATAAGCAGAGAATGCTTCTACAGCAGTATATGCACCAGCACAAGACCACATTGGGTAAGAATTCACTGACCGTGGAGGATTTGGCCAAGGCTGAGATGGAGATAGTTTGCTTCAGTCAGAGACAAAGATATCCAGAAGAAATCGAAGCTTTACAGCGAAATACTGCAATCAAGAAAGGTAGTCATATCTACAAGCTGGACCCTACACTCCAAGATGGAGTACTGAGGGTGGGAGGGCGACTAAACAAATCTGCTATGCCAGAGGAGGCCAAGCATCCTGCTATCCTTTCTAAGGACCTCCGGGTTGCTACTCTCATTCTTCAGCATATACACCAGAGTATTGGACACAGTTGGAGGAACCACGTGCTTGCGAAGCTCAGACAAATATACTGGATTCCAGGAGCTAATTCTGTAATAAGAAAAATACTCTCTGAATGCATTGTTTGCAGACGGTTACACGCTAAAGCTGGGGAGCAGAAATGGCAGACCTGCCTGAAGACCGTTTGTTACCAGACAAGCCCCCATTTACAAATGTAGGGGTGGACTATTTCGGGCCTTTCGAGGTAAAGCGAGGACGGAGCCTTGTCAAGAGATATGGTGTGCTTTTCACTTGTTTGACCACCAGAGCAGTTCATATTGAGGTGGCAGACACGCTTGACACTGATTCATGTATTAACGCCCTGCGGCGCTTTGTCTGTAGAAGAGGACAGGTGTCCATTATGCGTTCTGATAATGGCACTCATTTTGTCAGAGCAGAGAGAGAACTACGGGAAGCTATTGAAGGTTGGAATCAGCTCAAAATACAGGAAGCCATGATGCAAACAGGAATTAAGTGGATCTTCAATCCACCGGCTGCATCCCACCACGGAGGTGTCTGGGAAAGACAGATACGCACCATAAGAAAACTACTCAGTTCTGTACTGAAGCTGCAAATGCTTGACGACGAGGGACTTCAAACCGTTCTGTGTGAGGTTGAAGCCATCATTAATGACCGACCGATAACTAAGACATCTGATGATCCCAATGACCTCGAAGCCCTGACCCCGAACCACCTGTTGTTGTTGAAAACACAGCCAGTCATGCCCCCGGGAGTCTTCAAAAAGGAAGATCTGTATGCACGTCGGAAGTGGAGGCAAGTTCATTATATGTCAGACCTTTTCTGGACCAGATGGACAAGAGAATACTTACCTCTGCTACAGGAGCGTCAAAAATGGTCCAAAGTAAAGAGGAACTTCATTGTTGGAGACATCGTCTTAATCGTGGATGATTCAGCCCCCAGAAATTCTTGGTTGATGGGAAAAATAATTAAGACCATGCCAGACTCCAGAGGCGTTGTTTGTCGCGTTTGTCTGCAAACCAAGACCAGTACCCTGGAAAGACCAATCACAAAGCTGTGCCTGCTACAAGAAGCAGCGTGAAAGGTTCCCGAACAAAAAAAAAGGAAGGGGACATTTATATTGTAAATATGTTGAACTCATTAGTTTATCACTCTTAAGAATGTTTGAGTAATTGCTATGCTTCATGTGCCTAGTCAATTAGGGGCCGGAATGTAAGAGTCATGAAAGTTTAAGAAAGTGTAAAGAAGAAAGAAAATACCTTAAAATATTGGTTAAATATTATGGTACAGTATGTATGTACATTTGTTTATTATTGATGCATATTCTAGTATAATATAGTTAATTTAACTGACTGACTTATTGTATTGAGAAACCCCCTCTTCTTGTTCCAATAGTATAGTCTGAGAGACCCCCTTTATTCTTGCTCCAATGGTATAGTCCTTAAGCTTGTCACATGATATATCCAGCCATTTTTACAGTTCAAGCACCACGAGGCTAGGAAAGGTAGAAGCTTTGATGGCTGTGGAGCAATACAGTTTTTGATCGTGTTTAAACGTGTTTTACTTTGAAATCCTGTTTGAAATGTATTACAGTAAACAGTTAAAAGACAAAGTTACGTTTTGGAACGTTTTATTTCGACACGCGTCTACTCGTTGCTAAAAGCCTCAAAGCTAAAGCTCAGTGGCTGCATATTGAAAACTAAGGAGCGCCACTACACTGGTTTCTCTCTCCAAGGATGCTGCCTGATCTGCTGAGTGTTTCCAGCTTTTTCTGTTGTTATTTCTGTTACAGCAGTACCAGGCTCAGGTGAGTGATGTCTCCTGCTGCTTGTTGCTGTGTCGAGAGTGTGTTCTGACAAGGAGTAATTGTGGGGTTAACCCTAATGATGCTCTGTGTACATCAGACTCTGAAAGTACTGGCAGTCGAAAGGGGTGATTTTAACCCAGCTGCTTGGCAGAAACTGGGCCATGGGGGGAGGGGGGCAGTTAAAATCACCTGGGAGACTCACCCACTGACGTCCCACTCTCCTGAGCAGACGGGAGGGACACCCGGTGGGGTCCTCCTTTAAATATGCAGATCGGGCTCTGATGATATCACCAGGGGGCGGGATGCTACCTGACCAATGCCTGGAATGGGGATGTCGTCATGGTTTCCCGGCCAAGGCCAATCGAAGGACCGAGGAGCCAGAACTGCAGAGGCCCAAAGAGGTCAGTAACTTTATTTGACTTTGCTTGTGGTCTCTGCCCCGGGCTCTCTCGAAACCCCCTCCCCGCGACTTACCTGAGTGCCGGGGACCATTCCTTCAGGCAAAACAGCCCCTTACCCCCAAACGTCCCGTTCTCACCCACCAAACAGCTGCCGGGTGAGTGACTGATCTGGGGGGAGGGGGTGGGGGGTCATTTAAAACTCCTGGCCTCACATTGTCGAGGTCAGCCTGGGTTGCCGCCCGCCTCAGCCCCATCCCACCTGATTCCTGTCCCAAATTACAATCAGGCCTGAAATATAACCGGGTTCAGCATCTGTACTTCTCTCCCTGCCCCCATCACCCCCCACACACACACTCTTTAGGTACAGTCAACATTGCTGTAAGCGAACGGAGACAAAGATTCTCATCAGAGGGGCAAAGATCCTGCTGGGGGGAGTGGCATTAATTCTACCCCGCCCCCCCGCCCAGCTTTGAGCTGTGGAATAGGGTTTTATTCAGTAGGGATTTCTTTTGCTCAAGTATCAAGTCAGATCTAGAAACATAGAAACATAGAAGATAGGAGCAGGAGTAGGCCATTCGGCCCTTCGAGCCTGCTCCGCCATTCAATGTGATCATGGCTGATCATCCAAATTCAGTACCCTGTCCCTGCCTTTTCCCCATATCCCTTGATCCCTTTAGCCTCAAGAAATATATCCAACTCTTTCTTGAATATATTTAATGAACTAGCCTCCACCGCCCTCTATGGCAGAGAATTCCACAGGTTCACCACTCTCTGGGTGAAGAAATTCCTCCTCATTTCAGTCCTAAATGGCTTACCCCTTATCCTTAGACTATGACCCCTGGTTCTGGACTCCCCAGCCATCAGAAACATCCTTCCTGCATCTAGTCTGTCCAGGCCTGACAGAATTTTATAGGTTTCGATGAGATCCCCTCTCAATCTTCTAAACTCCAGTGAGTATAAGCCCAATCGACACAATCTCTCCTCATACGTCATTCCTGCCATCCCAGGTATCAGCCTGGTGAATCTTCGCTGCACTCCCTCCATGGCAAGAACGTCCTTCCTCAAGTAAGGTGACCAAAACTGCACACAATACTCAAGGTGCGGTCTCACCAAGGCCCTGTACAACTGTAGCAAGACATCCTTGTTCCTGTACTCGAACCCTCTTGCTACGAAGGCCAACATACCATTTGCCTTCTTAACCGCCTGCTGCACCTGCATGCTTACCTTCAGCGACTGGTGCACAATAACATCCAGGTCTCTTTGCACTTCCCCTTCTCTCAATCTATTGCCATTCAAATAATAATCTGCCTTCCTGTTTTTGCCACCAAAGTGGATAACCTCACATTTATCCACATTATAGTGCATTTGCCATGTTTCTGCCCAATCACCCAACCTGTCCAAATCGTACTGGAGTTTCACAACATCCTCCTCACAGCTTACCCTCCCACCCAGCTTTGTGTCGTCTGCAAATTTGGAGATATTACATCCAATTCCCTCGTCCAGATCATTAATATATATTGTGAACAGCTGGGGTCCTAGGACCGATCCTTGCGGTACCCCACTAGTCACTGCCTGCCACTCGGAAAACGACCCGTTTATTCCAACTCTTTGCTTTCTGTCCGCCAACCAGTTCTCTATCCAAGTCAATACCTTGCCCCCAATCCCATGTGCCTTAATTTTGCACGCTAATCTCTTATGTGGGACCTTATCGAAAGCCTTCTGAAAGTCCAAATACACCACATCCACTGGTTCTCCCTTATCTATTTTACCAGTTACATCCTCAAAATATTGTAGTGACATCAGCCCCAATACCTCTCCCTGGCACTCTGGGAGCCTAATGTCCTTGACACTGTCTATGTTAGGCTTTATACTGGCTGCCGTGGGGGACAGTTTATAATATTCAATCACATGCAATGTTCCCGCTTGGCTGCACGCATGTGCGGCCGCGCAGGCCGCTCACAGGCTTTTCCACTGGAACTGCCTCACATTGAACTGTACAGACCACGCACAACAAAGCGCAGCTTAGAGGGAATGTTGATCACATGTACAATTTAAAGGCATCACACAAACAATTAGATATCGGAAACTCTTTGCCCATTTTGTCACATATTACATGTAACAGTAACACTGGGAAAACCATCAGATTCCGTCAACGTGGAATGATTCTTCAGGAACTGCACTGGGCTGGTGCAACTTGAGGTTGTAGTCTGACAGCAAGTGCCCGAATGATTCTCATGATGCAGCTTACAAAGGCAAATCGTCCTGTCTCCCACCCGACAGTGCTGACCCTGATCTCCTAACTCTAACCCCAATATCTCAGCAAAAATAACTGGTGCCCAGGATAGATAAGGAACATGCAATAGGGTCACTTATGAGGTTAGAAGTCTGGAATAAGGATAATAGATGGCTGTCTGATATAATCAAATATAGATTAAAGATTACATAAATTTCATGCCACAGAGATTAGGCATAATGGGGGACAGATTTGTCAGCGACCATTTTGGGTCACTAACATCACCTGGGCGCTAAATTTAACACCCGGCAAAAAATAGCACCGGCGATCGCTAACTTCAGCTTTAGTGCCCCAAGAGGGAGGTGGAACATTAATTCAAGCGCCTTGGTTCTTGGAGCGCTTACCCCGAATATCTGCAGCGCTGCGCACTGGGCCACGTAACGCTGCCACAGGGCTCCTCCCCTCATTAAAGGGAGGGCCCAATCCCACAACTCTGCAGGGCCCTACCTGGACCACCGGGCAGCGGGGTGCTGTGCCAGCAGCCCGGCACACAAGAGGATTGCGGGGCTGCCAGATCACGGCATGGTCCCCGTGTTCAAAGACTCAACGGGCCACGACAAGTAAGTCGGCCAATTTATTCCCCTCCGCCCGCCACCTCCCCTTTACTTACTGGCCCACGAGCCTCCTGCCGCTCCGTTCCCGGCCAATGAATCGGTCGCTGTCATCGCCCGGCGCAGATTCGGGGGCGGGCCAATTTTGCAGGCGGGGTGAAAACAGGGCGCTGCGCACAGTGATGATGTTGTCATCGCCTGCGGAGTGTGGCGCTACCAGTTACCGCTGGTGCTAAACTTCCGCTGAATTTAGCGGGAGTCGTTAGCGGCGCCTCGCCAGGGTGAAAAGTTGTTTGGGCCCCCGTTAGCGCCCCCCCCAGGGCATTGAATGAGTTTCCTAAACGGTTTAGAGAGGGAACTCATTTAGTTGCCTATGGTGGTTTAGTCTATGTGGAAAGCCATTCCACAGTGACATAGCCTTTAAAAAATGCATCTGTGTTTGCAGCTAGTTTCAGAAGCCCTGATGAATGTTCCCAATAAAGCATCTGGTTTCCTGGAACCGCCCTGACTAGCTGTACTGATAACCTACAACCATTACTTTTAAGATTCGGTCAACTGATCTGCTGTTTGCAGAACAGCCGACCAAAAGTATAAAATTGTAAAAGTATAAAATGTGAGGGACTGAGGGGAGCTGAACCCTGGGATTGTAGGACAGCATCCAGCTCTCTCTCGCTCTGCTGTCTGACCTGTTGTGGAGTTCAGTAATGCAACGAATGCTCTGATAACCTAGAAGAAACACAGATATCACATCACAGTCAAACTAGGAATGGAATTGCTAAAAATGGAACAATGAATTATGTAAAAACATACCTCACAGTCCCAGGAAACGCATCACCTAGTCAACCTGTTGGACTTGAGATTCGGATTCACTGAGGAATGTGCCTGAGGTTGTTGTCATCTCACTACGTGAGACAAGGCTGCCTCTACCCAACTGGATCACTCAATTTGATTGCTCGATTCAGTGCTCAAACTGTGTATGCTGCGAACGCAATGAGGAGAAATCTGGAACTCTCTCCCCCAAAATGCTGTGGATGCTGGAGGGCAGTTGAAGCTTTCAAGAGTGGAATCATTAGACTTTTGTTGGGTAAAGGTATCAAGGGTTATGGAGCAATGGCCAGTAAATGGAGTTGAGGTGCAGATCAGCCATGATCTAATTGAATGGCGAAGCCGGCCCAAGGGGCTAAATGGCCTCCTCCTGCTCCTATATAACTAAATTCTTACCAGGACTGTCTGATTCTAGGAGATCCACAGACATGTACCAGTTCCAGCTCTGTCTTACTGCACCAGTATTTCAACAGCACCCTGTTGACACTGCCGCCTGGCTCACCCTGCAAAAAGAAGCAGGGCTACTACGACAAGTTTAACATGTGCCGCTTGGTCGATGATGACGGGCCCATCGCCAAACTGAAAAATGCCATCTTCGATCCCAAGGAGTTTGAAGGCATATCAGAGTGGATGAAGGTGGGTGTTTTAAAGGATTACGGTTGACCATTCCATCCTTCTCCAACGCCTCACCACCATCGTCCAGCTGGGTGGGACGCCTGGTTCCATTCATAGCCAGAGAATCACCTGCAAACAACTTCTCTTCCCACTCCCGCATCGTTACCTCTGGTGTTCCCCCAAGAATCTATCCTTGACCCCTCCTATTTCTCATCTACATGCTGACCCTTGGCGACATCATCGGAAAACACAGCGTCAGTTTCCACATGTACGCTGATGGCACCCAGCTCTACCTCACCACCACTTCTCTCGACCCCTCCACAATCTCTAAATTGTCAGAATGCTTGTCCGACATCCAGTACTGGATGAACAGAAATTTTCTCCAATTAAATATTGGGAAGACCGAAACCATTGTTTTCGGTCCCCGCCACAAACTCCGTTCCCTTGCCATTGACTCCATCTCTCACCCTAACAGCTGTCTGAGGCTGAACCACACTGTTCGCAACCTTGGTGTCATATTTGGCCCTGAAATGAGCTTCCGCCCACATGTCCACAGCATAACTAAGACCGCACATTTCCACCTTCGTAACATCACCTGTCTCCGCACTTGCCTCAGCTCATCCGCTGCTGAAACCCTCATCCATGCCTTTGTTACCTCTAGACTTGACTATTCCAACGCACTCCTGGCTAGCCTCCCACGTTCTACCCTACGTAAACTTGAGGTCATCCAAAACTCGGCTGCCCGTGTCCTAACTCGCACCAAGTCCCATTCACCCATCACCCATGTGCTCACTGACCTACATTGGCTCCTGGTTAAGCAACACCTTGATTTCAAAATTCTCATCCTTGTTTTCAAATCCCTCCATGACCTTGTCCCTCCCTATCTCTGCAATCTCCTTCAGCCCCAAACCCCCCTGCTGCCCCCCGGGACCCCCCCACCCTCCACCCCCTGGGATCCCCACCCCCTGCCGCCCCCTGGGAACTCCCCGCCCCCCGGGATCCCCCCACCCTCCGCCCTCCAGGACCCCCCCACCCTCCGCCCCCCAGGACCCCCACCCCCGAGACGCCCCCACCCCCCGCCGCCCCCGGGACCCCCCCCACCCCCCGCAGTTGAAAGTCTGGCGGGGACCTTGTGTGCCCGTTTGCCCGCCTGAATCAGCTTTCTGCCTGGCCTTTAATTGGGTGCCCAGTACTCCTGCCCAAAATCAGCAGGAGGCTATTTCAATATGTAAATCGGAGTCCCGCGCCTTGGCCAGAACCCCGATTGCAACTTTCAAGGGTAAAGCAGGCATGGTGCTTTCTCCAGGTCTTTATCGGGGCCTTACCCAACAGGGAATTGTTTTGGTGTTTCTTAAGGTTCTTGTGGGGCTAGAAGGATCAGGAATGCACCTCTCCCCCACAAACATTTTCCAGCCCGCTGTTAGCCCATTCTTGCCCTTGCGGCCCTCCCCCTCTCGCACCCCAACAGGTCTTCCCCTCCGACCGGCTGGACTTCGTGGAATAGACGATTAATCTTTCCGCCATTGGAAACTGGCGAGCCAGAGCAGGGTGCCTGTTTGCCGCCTGGAGCTGACCGCCGAAATGTTAATGAGGTCCGAACCGGCAACTGGTTTGAACTGGCAACTGGTTTGAGCCTCCAAGCTGCTGCAATGGGCAGGAGCCATGGGCACATCATCGATACCGCACGCCTGCTCGGTACCCAGCCCGAAAGTCTCTCCCAGTGAAATGAAACTTTCCGGCATGGGTTGGTCAGCATCTTGGGCCAAGGCTGTAGTGAATGGATGGGGAGACTTTACAATGGAATAGGAGGCAAAGTTCACCAAAGCATGAGATCCATTCATTGGTAACGCACCTTCAAAAATTACATTTAAAATACCACAGCATGGCCTCCTTTTGATAAACCATCATTTCTGGTAAAATGCAAATTATTTGAGGCTCCATCATGAATAAAGACTTCACCCAATGGAAAAAAAACATGAATTTGTTCGTGTGTACTGGAGTGAAGCTGGCATTCTTATTACTGGACATTTAGACCCATAGAAGTTTGCAGCACAGAAGGAAACCATTGGATCCATTTTGCCAGCTCTTTGCTGGAACAATCAGAACTAATCCCATTGCCCCGCTCTCTCCCATAGTCCTAAATCTTCCTCTGCTTCAAATATTTATCCCATTAGTTCTTAAAAGATGCAGTGGTCTCTGCCTCACACACTCCCTGTGGTAAAGCTCCAGTAACGCCCTGTATAAAGACATTCCTCCTAACCTCTCCCCTCACTCTCTTAGTGACAATTTTAAATTGATGACCCTTCGTCACTGACTCCCAACCCCTTCACTCTATTAAAACCTTCAATATTAAAAAAAAAAGATCACATTTTCTCTTGATCTTCTCTGCTCCAGTGGGAAGAGTCCCAGTATCTCAAGTCCCTCCTCATAATGTTAGTTTCCCATCCCTGGCAGCATCCTGGTGAATCTACACTGTGCATCCATGGCATTCATTTCCTATTTATAATAAGGCGCCCAAACTGCACACAGTCCTTGAACTGTGGCCTAACCAGAGTTTTGTATAAATTTATCATGTACTCCCTGCCTCTATTTCTAAACCCCAACATGCGTTTGGCTTCATTGTCACACATCGAGGGGTATTTTATTAATGGAGGTGAGTGACCATGCAGAGTAGAAGGTGTGAACGGTGAAAGCTAAAAC
The DNA here is from genome assembly GCF_052327205.1 of Somniosus microcephalus. Lineage (NCBI taxonomy): Eukaryota > Metazoa > Chordata > Chondrichthyes > Squaliformes > Somniosidae > Somniosus > Somniosus microcephalus. Next base: position 75,948,683 of record NC_140999.1, on the reverse strand, counting down.
AGCAGGTGGGAGCTGAAAGGAGTGAAGGACAGGCTGGGATAGGTGACGTGATGTGACTGACAAGCATCCCACAACTCTCCACCATTCCTGATAGCTGCTCCAATCAGAAGCACTTCATTGGTGACAATGGCCCTTGGTTTCTTCCAGTTTGTAAAGTTCTCCTTTATCTCAGAACTTCCATTTAGCTTTTGTTCAGTTTAAAAAATGTTTCCCCAGCAGGAACGTTATTGCCTGTTGGTGTGAATGGTGGTTCGATCTCATTGTGGTTTTCTTCCTCCACCCCTCTGCTGCAGACTTATTGGTGGGCCATCCTTTTAGGCATCCTGAGCCTTGGAGCGATAATGTCAAGTACGGTGTTTATATTCGGGAAGACACTGGACAGTGAGAAAGGTAATATTAACACACATATAGATGGTTAAATCCTACATCACTGTTGGGGGGGATGGGGAGTTATCCCCTGTGCCCTGGGGCCAATATTTCTCCATCAACCAACATAACCAAAACAGATGATCTGGTCATTATCACATTACTGCTTGTGGGAGCTTGCTGTGCGCAAATTGGCTGCTATGTTTCCCACATTACAACAGTGACTACACTTCAAAAGTACCTCATTGGCTGTAAAGTGCTTTGAGATGTCTAGTGATTCTGAAAGGCGCTATAGAAATGCAAGTCTTTCTTTCTTTCTTACTGTATCCAGGCCAACCCACAATAGCAGACTGCCATTGCTCCGAATCTACTGTAGGATCAGAGCAGCAAGGCTGTGATTGGGAACTCAGTGCGTGGGAAGTTAAAATCCCAATCCCATCACGCCAGGACCCCCAATCCCCCCACTCCATGACCCCCAATCCCGTCACTCCACAACACTCAATCCCGTCACTCCACGGCCCCCAATCCCCTCACTCCACGACCCCCAATCCTGTCGCTCCAAGGCCCCCAATCCCATCACTCCACAGCCCCCCAATCCCATCACTCCATGAGCCCCAATCCCGTCACTCCAAGACATCCAAACCCGTCACTCCAAGGCCCCCAATCCGCCCACTCCACGGGCCCCAATCCCACCACCCCACGACCCCCAATCCCCCCACTCCATGACCCCCAATCCCGTCACTCCACAACACTCAATCCCGTCACTCCACGGCCCCCAATCCCCTCACTCCACGACCCCCAATCCCGTCGCTCCAAGGCCCCCAATCCCATCACTCCACAGCCCCCCAATCCCATCACTCCATGAGCCCCAATCCCGTCACTCCAAGACATCCAAACCCGTCACTCCAAGGCCCCCAATCCGCCCACTCCACGGGCCCCAATCCCACCACCCCACGACCCCAAATCCCCCCACTCCACGACTCCCAATCACGTCATTCCCTGACCCTAATCCCGTCACTCCACGACCCCCAATTCCCCACTCCACAATCCCCAATAACCCCACTCCATGACCACAAATAACTCACTGCATGACCCCATTCCCCCCACCCCACAACCCCCAAATCCCCCCACTCCATGGTCCCCAATCATGTCATTCCCTGACCCCAATCCCGTCACTCCACGACCCCCAATTCCCCACTCCACAATCCTCAATAACCCCACTCCATGACCACAAATAACTCACTGCATGACCCCATTCCCCCCACTCCACGACCCCCAAATCCCCCCACTCCATGGTCCCCAATCCCCCCACTCCACGGCCCTCAATCCCATCACACCACGACCCCCAATCCCGTTGCTCCACGACCCCCAATCCCCCCACTCCATGACCCCCAAACACCCCACTCCACGACCCCCAATCCCGTTGCTCCACGACCCCCAATCCTTCACTCCACGAACCCCAATCTCTCACTCCACGGCCCCCAATCCTGTCACTCCACGGCCCCCAATCCCCCCAGTCCACGACCCCCAATCCCGTCACTACACGACCCCCATTCCCTCACTCCATGACCCTCAATCCCCCCACTCCACGGCCCCCAATCCCTTCACTCCACGGCCCCCAATCCCCTCACTCCACGGCCCCCAATCCCCTCACTCCACAACCCCCAATCCCGTCGCTCCAAGGCCCCCAATCCCATCACTCCACGGCCCCCCAATCCCATCACTCCATGAGCCCCAATCTCGTCACTCCACGACATCCAAACCCGTCACTCCAAGGCCCCCAATCCTCCCACTCCACGGGCCCCAATCCCCCCAGTCCACGAACCCTAATCCCCTCACTCCACGACCCCCAATCCCCCCAGTCCACGAACCCTAATCCCCTCACTCCACGACCCCCAATCCCCCCACTCCACGAGCCCTAATCCCCTCACTCCACGACCCCCAATCCCCCCACTCCACGACCCCCAATCCCCCCAGTCCACGAACCCTAATCCCCTCACTCCACGACCCCCAATCCCCCCAGTCCACGAGCCCTAATCCCCTCACTCCACGAACCCCAATCCCCTCACTCCACGACCCCCAATCCCCCCAGTCCACGAACCCTAATCCCCTCACTCCACGACCCCCAATCCCCCCAGTCCACGAACCCTAATCCCCTCACTGCACAATCCCCAATCCCATCGCTCCACGACCCCAATCCTCCCAATCCACGGCCCCCATTCCCCCCGCCCAACGATCCCAATCCCCCCACTCCACGACTCCCAATCACGTCATTCCCTGACCCCAGTCCCCCACTCTACGACCTCCAATTCCCCATTCCACAATCCCCAATAACCCCACTCCATGACTCCCAATACCTCACTCCATGACCCCATTCCCCCACTCCACAACTCCCATTCCCCCCACTCCACAACCCCCAATCCCCCCACACCACGAAGCCCAATCCCGTCACTCCACGACCCCCAATCCCCCCACTCCACGACCCCCAATCCCCCCACTCCACGGCCCCCAAACCCCCACACCACGAAGCCCAATCCCGTCACTCCACGACCCCCAATCCCCCCACTCCACGACCCCCAATCCCCCCACTCCACGGCCCCCAAACCCCCACACCACGAAGCCCAATCCCGTCACTCCACGACCCCAATCCTCCCAATCCACGGCCCCCATTCCCCCCGCCCAACGATCCCAATCCCCCCACTCCACGACTCCCAATCACGTCATTCCCTGACCCCAGTCCCCCACTCTACGACCTCCAATTCCCCATTCCACAATCCCCAATAACCCCACTCCATGACTCCCAATCCCGTCACTCCACGACCCCAATCCTCCCACTCCACAACCCCCAATCCCGTCACTCCATGACCCCCAATCCCATCACTCCATGGCCCCCAAACCCCTACTCCACGGCCCCCAATCCCGTCATTCCATGACCACCAATCCCATCACTCCATGGCCCCCAATTCCCCCACTCCATGGCCCCCAATCCCCCCACTCCACGGCCCCCAATCCCATCACTCCACGGCCTCCAATCCTGTTACTCCATGGCCCCCAAACCCCCCACTCCACGGCACCCAATCCCCCCCCTCCACGACCCGTAATCCCCCCACTCCACGGCCCCCAATCCTGTCACTCCACAGCCCCCAATCCCCTCACTCCACGACCGCCAATCCCTCCACTCCATGACCCCCAATCCCTCCACTCCACGGCCCCCAATCCCATCACTCCATGACCCCCAATCCCGTCACTCCACAGCCCCCAATCCCGTCACTCCACGGCCCCCAATCCCGTCACTCCACGACCCCCAATCCCGTCACTCCACGACCCCCAATCCCGACAATCCACGATCCCCAATCCCCTCACACCACAACCCCCAAACCCGTTACTCCACAACTCCTAATCCACCCACTCCACGACTCCCACTCCACGACCCCGAATCCCTCACTCCACGAACTCCAATCTCTGCCTCCATGACCCCCAATCTCCCCAGTCCACGACCCCCAATCTTGTCAGTCCACGACCCCATTCCCGCACTCCAGGACCCTCAATCCCCCCACTCCACTGCACCCAATCCCATCACTCCACGACCCCCATTCCCTCACTCCACGACCCTCAATCCCATCATTCCACGACCCCCAATCCACCCAATCCACGACTCCCAGTCACGTCATTCCCTGACCCCAATCCCGTCACTCCATGACCCCCAATTCCCCATTCCACAATCCCCAATAACCCCACACCATGACCCCCAATACCTCACTCCATGACCCCATTCCCCCACTCCACAACCCCCAATCCCCCACTCCACGACCCCCAATCCCCCCACACCACGACTCCCAATACCGTCACTCCACAGCTCCAATCCCCCCACTTCACAGTTCCCAATCCCGTCACTCCAAGGCCCCTAATCCCGTCACTCCACGACCCCCAATCCCCCCACTCCACAGCCCCCAATCCCCCACCTCAACAGCCCCCAATCCCATCACTCCACGGCCTCCAATCCCGTTACTCATGGCCCCCAAAACCCCACTCCACGACCCCCAATCATGTCACACCCCCACCCCAATCCCGTCAATCCACGACCCCCAATCCCATCACTCCACGGCCCCCAATTCCCCCACTCCTTGTCCCCCAATCCCCGACTCCACGGCTCCCAATCCCGTCACTCCACGGCCCCCAATTCCCTCACTCCACGACCCCCAACCCCGTCGCTCCAAGGCCCCCAATACCATCACTCCACGGCCCCCCAGTCCCATCACTCCATGAGCCCCAATCCTGTCACTCCACGACATCCAAACCCGTCACTCCAAGGCCACCAATCCTCCCACTCCACGGGCCCCAATCCCGCCACCCCACGGCCCCCAATCCCCCCACTCCACGACTCCCAATCACGTCATTCCCTGACCCCAATCCCGTCACTCCACGACCCCCAATTCCCCACTCCACAATCCCCAATAACCCCACTCCATGACCCCAAATAACTCACTGCATGACCCCATTCCCCCCACTCCACGACCCCCAATCCCTCACTCTACGGCCCCCAATCCCGTCACTCCACGACCCCCAATCCCATCACTCCACGATACCCAATCCCCCACTCCACGACCCCCAATTTCCCCAATCCACGACCCCCAATCCCACCACTCCATAACCCCCAATCTCCACACTCCACGGCCCCCAATCCCGTCACTCCATGACCCCCAATCCCGCAATCCACGACTCCCAATCCCGCCACTCCACGACCCCCTATCTCACCAATGCACGACCCCCAATCCCGTCACTCCACAACCCTCGATTCCCCCACTCCACGGCCTCCAATCCCGTCACTCCACTAACCCCAACCTCCCCTCTCCATGGCCACCAATCTCGTCATTCCATGACCGCCCAATCCCGTCACTCCACGACTCCCCAATCCCGTAACTCCACGGCCCCCAATCCCATCACTCCACGACACCCAATCCCTCACTCCACGACCCCCAATCCACGACCCCCAATCCCCCCAATCCACGACCCCCGATCCCTCCACTCCACGACCGCCGATCACTCCACTCCACGACCCCCAAACCCTCCACTTCACGGCCCCCAATCCCATCACTCCACGGCCCCAATCCCATCACTCGACGACACCAAATCCCCCACTCCACGACCCCCAATCCCCCCAATCCACGACCCCCAATCCCCTCACTCCATGACCCCCAATCCCCCCAATCCATGAACCCCAATCCCCTCAATCCACGACCCCTAATCCCCCCAATACATGACCCCCAATCCCCCCAATAGATGACCCCCAATCTACGACCCCCAATCCCCCCAATCCACGACCCCCAATCCCCCCACACCATGACCCCCAATCCCCCCACTCCATGACCCCCAATCCTGTAACCCTATGACCCCCAATCCCCCATTCCACGACCCCCAATCCCGTCACTCCACGACCCCAAATCCCATCACACCACGATCCCCCAATCCCTCAACTCCATGACCCCCAATCCCCCCACTCCACGACTCCCAATCCCCTCACTCCATGACCCCGAATCCCATCACACCACGACCCCCAATCCCATCACACCACGACCCCCAATCCCTCCACTCCACGACCCCCAATCCCCCCCTCCATGACCCGTAATCCCCCCACTCCACGGCCCCCAATCCCTCCACTCCATGACCCCCAATCCCTCCACTCCACGGCCCCCAATCCCATCACTCCATGACCCCCAATCCCTCCACTCCACGGCCCCCAATCCCATCACTCCATGACCCCCAATCCCGTCACTCCACAGCCCCCAATCCCGTCACTCCACGGCCCCCAATCCCGTCACTCCACGACCCCCAATCCCGACAATCCACGATCCCCAATCCCCTCACACCACGACCCCCAATCCCGTTACTCCACAACTCCTAATCCACCCACTCCACGACTCCCAATCCCCCACTCCACAACCCCCAATCCCTCACTCCACGAACTCCAATCTCTCACTCCACGACCCCCAATCCCCCCAGTCCACGACCCCCAATCTTGTCAGTCCACGACCCCCATTCCCTCACTCCAGGACCCTCAATCCTCCCACTCCACTGCACCCAATCCCGTCACACCACGACCCCCATTCCCTCACTCCACGACCCTCAATCCCATCATTCCACGACCCCCAATGCACCCAATCCACGGCCCCCATTCCCGCCACCCCACGACCCCCAATCCCCCCACTCCACGACTCCCAGTCACGTCATTCCCTGACCCCAATCCCATCACTCCATGACCCCTAATTCCCCATTCCACAATCCCCAATAACTCCACACCATGACCCCCAATACCTCACTCCATGACCCCATTCCCCCACTCCACGACCCCCAATCCCCCCACACCACGACTCCCAATCCCGTCACTCCACAGCTCCAATCCCCCCACTTCAGAGCTCCCAATCCCGTCACTCCAAAGCCCCTAATCCCGTCACTCCACGACCCCCAATCCCCCCACTCCACTGCCCCCAATCCCCCCACTCCACAGCCCCAATCCCATCACTCCACGGCCTCCAATCCCGTTACTCATGGCCCCCAAAACCCCACTCCACGACCCCCAATCCCATCACACCCCCACCCCAATCCCGTCAATCCATGACCCTCAATCCCATCACTCCACAGCCCCCGATTCCCCCACTCCATGTCCCCCAATCCCCGACTCCACGGCCCCCAAACCCGTCACTCCACAGCTCCCAATCCCGTCACTCCACAGCCCCCAATCCCCTCACTCCACGACCCCCAACCCTGTCGCTCCAAGGCACCCAATCCCATCACTCCACGGCCTCCCAGTCCCATCACTCCATGAGCCCCAATCCTGTCACTCCACGACGTCCAAACCCGTCACTCCAAGGCCCCCAATCCTCCCACTCCACGGACCCCAATCCCGCCACCCCACGACCCCCAATCCCCCCACTCCACGACTCCCAATCACGTCATTCCCTGACCCCAATCCCCCCACTCCACGGCCCCCAATCCCCCCACACCACGAAGCCCAATCCCGTCACTCCACGATCCCCAATCCCCCCACTCCACAACCCCCAATTCCCCAACACCACGAAGGCAAATCCCATCATTCCACGATCCCCAATACCCCCATTCCACGGCCCCCAATCCCCCCACACCACGAAGCTCAATCCCGTCACTCCACAACCCCAATCCCATCACTCCACGGCCCCCAATCCCGTCATTCCATGACCCCCAATCCCCGCACTCCACGGCTCCAAATCCCGTCACTCCACGGCCTCCAATCCCGTTACTCCATGGCCCCCAATCTCCTCACTCCACAACCCCCAATCCCGTTACTCCACGACCCCCAATCCCCCCACTCCACGGCCTCCAATCCCATCACTCCACGACCCCCAATCCCATCACTCCACGACCCCCATTCCCTCACGCCACGATCCTCAATCCCCCCACTCCACGGCCCCCAATCCCCCCACTCAACAACCCCCAATCCCCCCACACCACGAAGCCAAATCCCGTCACACCACGATCCCAAAACGCCCCACTCCATGGCCCCCAATCCCCCCACACCACGAAGCCCAATCCCGTCACTCCACGACCCCAATCCTCCCACTCCACGACCCCAATCCTCCCACTCCACAACCCCCAATCCCATCACTCCATGATCTCCAATCCCATCACTCCATGGCCCCCAAACCCCCATTCCACGGCCCCCAATCCCGTCATTCCATGACCCCCAATCCCATCACTCCACGGCCCCTAATCCCCCCAATCCACGGCCCCCAAACCCCCCACTCCACGGCCCCCAATCCCGTCACTCCACGGCCTCCAATCCCGTTGCTCCATGGCCCCAAACCCCCCCACTCCACGGCCCCTAATCACGTCATTCCATGACCCCCAATCCCATCTATTCACGGCTCCAATCCCCCCACTCCACGACCCCCAATCCCGTCACTCCACGACCCCCAATCCCCCCACTCCATGACCCTCAATCCCGTCACTCCACGAACCCCAATCCCGTCAGTCCACGGCCCCCAATCCCACCACACCACGACACCCAATCCCCCACTCCATGACCCCCAATCCCCCAATCCACGACCCCCAATCCCATCACCCTATAACCCCCAATCCCATCACTCCACGACACCCAATCCCCCACTCCATGACCCCCAATCCCCCAATCCACGACCCCCAATCCCCCCAATCCATGACCCCCAATCCCCCCACTCCACGAGCCCCAATCCCCCCACTCCACGACCCCCAATCCCATCACCCTATAACCCCCAATCCCCCACTCCACGACCCCCAATCCCGTCACTCCACGACCCCAAATCCCATCACACCACGACCCCCAATCCCCTCACTCCACGACCCCCAATCCCTCCACTCCACGGCCCCCAATCCCACCACTCCACGGCCCCCAATCCCATCACTCCACGACCCCCAATCCCGTCACTCCACGGCCCCCAATCCCATCACTCCACGGCCCCCAATCCCGTCACTCCACGACCCCCAATCCCGACAATCCACGATCCCCAATCCCCTCACACCACGACCCCCAATCCCGTTACTCCAAAACTCCCAATCCACCCACTCCACGACTCCCAATCCCTCACTCCATGACCCCCAATCCCTCACTCCATGAACTCCAATCTCTCACTCCACCACCCCCAATACCCCCAGTCCATGACCCCCATTCCCGCCACCCCACGACCCCCAATCCGCCCACTCCACGACTCCCAATCACGTCATTCCCTGACCCCAATCCCGTCACTCCACAACCCCCAATTCCCCATTCCACAATCCCCATTAACCCCACAACATGACCCCCAATACCTCACTCCATGACCCCATTCCCCCACTCCATAACCCCCAATCCCCCACTCCACGACCCCCAATCCCCCCACACCACGACTCCCAATACCGTCACTCCACAGCTCCAATCCCCCCACTTCACAGCTCCCAATCCCGTCACTCCAAGGCCCCTAATCGCATCACTCCACGACCCCCAATCCCATCACTCCACAGCCTCCAATCCCGTTACTCATGGCCCCCAAGCCCCCACTCCATGACCCCCACCCCATCCCGTCAATCCACGTCCCCCAATCCCGTCACTCCACGGCCCCCAATCGCCTCACTCCACGACCCCCAATCCCGTCGCTCCACGGCCCCCCAATCCCATCACTCCATGAGCCACAATCCCGTCACTCCACGACATCCAAACCCGTCACTCCAAGGCCCCAATCCTCCCACTCCACGGGCCCCAATCCCGCCACCCCACGACCCCCAATTCCCCACTCCACAATCCTGAATAACCCCACTCCATGACCCCAAATAACTCACTGCATGACCCCATTCCCCCCACTCCACGGCCCCCAATCCCCCCATTCCACAAACCCCAATCCCCCACTCCACGACCCCAATCCCCCCACTCCACAACCCCCAATCCCCCCACTCCACGATCCCCAATACACCCACTCCATGACCCCCAGTCCCGTCACTCCACGGCCCCCAATCCCCCCAATCAACGGCCCCCAATTCCCCCACACCACGAACCCCAATCACGTCATTCCATGACCCCCAATCCCATCACTCCATGACTCCAATCCCCCCACTCCACAGCTCCCAATCCCGTCATTCCATGGCCCCCAATCCCCTCACTCCACGACCCCCAATCCCCTCACTCCACGACCCCCAATCCCATCACACCACGACCCCCAATCCCGTTATTCCACGACTTCCAATCCACCTACTCCACGACACTCAATCCCCCCACTCCACGACCCCCAAACACGTCACTCCACGACCCCCAATCCCTCACACCACGAACCCCAATCACTCACTCCACAGCCCCCAATTCTGTCACTCCACGACCCCCATTCCCTCACTCCACGACCCTCAATCCCCCCACTCCACGGCCCCCAATCCCGTCACTCCACGGCCCCCAATCTCATTACTCCACAACCCTCAATCCCCCCACTCCACGGCCCCCAATCCCCTCACTCCACGACCCCCAATCCAGTCACTCCACGACCCCCAATCCCGTCACTCCATGACCTCCAATCCCCCCAGTCCACAACCCCCAATCCCGTCACTCCACGACCCCCATTCCCTCACTCCACGACCCTCAATCCCCCCACTCCACTGCCCCCAACCCGTCACTCCACGAACCCTAATCCCCTCATTCCACAACCCCCAATCCCATCACTCCACGACCCCAATCCTCCCAATCCACGATCCCCAATCCCTCACACCACGAACCCCAATCACTCACTCCACAGCCCCCAATTCTGTCACTCCACGACCCCCATTCCCTCACTCCACGACCCTCAATCCCCCCACTCCACGGCCCCCAATCCCGTCACTCCACGGCCCCCAATCTCATTACTCCACGACCCTCAATCCCCCCACTCCACGGCCCCCAATCCCCTCACTCCACGACCCCCAATCCAGTCACTCCACGACCCCCAATCCCGTCACTCCATGACCCCCAATCCCCCCAGTCCACAACCCCCAATCCCGTCACTCCACGACCCCCATTCCCTCACTCCACGACCCTCAATCCCCCCACTCCACTGCCCCCAACCCGTCACTCCACGAACCCTAATCCCCTCATTCCACAACCCCCAATCCCATCACTCCACGACCCCAATCCTCCCAATCCACGGCCCCCAATCCCCCCACACCACAAAGCCCAATCCCGTCACTCCACGACCCCCAAAACATATAAGATTGTGAAGGGGTTGGATCGGGTGGATGCGGGGAGGATGTTCCCGATGATGGGTGAAACTAGAACTAGGGGGCATAGTCTTGGAATAAGGGGCTGCTCTTTCAAAACTGAGATGAGGAGGAACTACTTCACTCAGAGGGTGGTAGGTCCATGGAATATGCTGCCCCAAAAAGCTGTAGAAGCTACATCATTACATAAATTTAAAACAGAAATAGACAGTTTCCTAGAAGTAAAGGGAATTAAGGGTTACGGGGAGCAGGCAGGAATTTGGACATGAGTCTAGGTTCGGATCGGACATGGCCCTGTGGGTAGCGGAGCGGGCCCAGGGGCCGTGTAGCCTGATCCTGCTCCTATTTCGTGTGTCTAATTCTGTTAGATTCAGGAGATGGTTCTGTGATAGTAGATTGGCGGTTAGGATCAGATCAGCCATGATCTTATTGAATGGCGGAGCAGGCTCAAGGGGCCGATTGGCCTACTCCTGCTCCTATTTCTTATGTTCTTATGTTCTTATGTTCAATCCCCTGACTCCACGGCCCCCAATCCCGTCACTCCATGGCCCCCAATCCCGTCAGCTAGTAAGCTAGCAGGGAACATAAAAACTGACTGTAAAAGCTTTTATAGAAATATGAAGAGAAAAAGATTGGTGAAGTCAAGCGTAGGTCCCTTACAGTCAGAATCAGGGGAATTTATAATGGGAAACAAGGAATTGGCCGACCAACTATATACATACTTTGGTTCTGTCTTCACAAAGGAGGACACAAATAACCTCCCAGAGATGCCGGGGAACATAGGGTCTGATGAAAGGGAGGAACTGAAAGAAATCAGTATTTGTAGGGAAATGGTGTTAGGAAAGTTGATGGGACTGAAGGCCGATAAATCCCCAGGGCCTGATAATCTACATCCCAGGGTACTTAAGGAAGTGGCCCTAGAGATAGTAGATGCATTGCTGGTCATCTTCCAGAACTCGATAGACTCTGGAACAGTACCCATGGATTGGAGGGTAGCTAATGTTACCCCACTATTCAAAAAAGGTGTTAGAGAAAAAGCGGGGAATTATAGACCGGTAAGCCTGACATCGGTAGTGGGGAAAATGCTAGAGTCTATTAAAAAAGATGTAATAGCAGAGCACTTGGAAAGCAGTGACAGGATCGGACAAAGTCAACATGGATTTACAAAAGGTAAATCATGCTTGACTAATCTACTGGAAGTTTTTGAGGATGTAACTGGTAAAATAGATAAGGGAGAACCAGTGGATGTGGTGTATTTGGACTTTAAGAAGGCTTTTGATAAGATCCCACATAAGAGATTAGCATGCAAAATTAAGGCACATGGGATTGGGGGCAAGGTATTGACTTGGATAGAGACCTGGTTGGCGGACAGAAAGCAAAGAGTTGGAATAAACGGGTCGTTTTCCAAGTGGCAGGCAGTGACTAGTGGGGTACCGCAAGGATCGGTCCTAGGACCACAGCTGTTCACAATATATATTAATGATCTGGACGAGGGAATTGGATGTAATATCTCCAAATTTGCAGATGACACAAAGCTGGGTAGTCGGGTAAGCTGTGAAGAGGATGTCGTGAAACTCCAGTACGGTTTGGACAGGTTGGGTGATTGGGCAGAAACATGGCAAATGCAGTATAATGTGGATAAATGTGAGGTTATCCACTTTGGTGGCAAAAACAGGAAGGCAGATTATTATTTGAATGGCAATAGATTGAGAGACCGCACCTTGAGTATTGTGTGCAGTTTTGGTCACCTTACTTGAGGAAGGACGTTCTTGCAATGGAGGGAGTGCAGCGAAGATTCACCAGGCTGATACCTGGGATGGCAGGAATGACGTATGAGGAGAGATTGTGTCGATTGGGCTTATACTCACTGGAGTTTAGAAGATTGAGAGGGGATCTCATCGAAACCTATAAAATTCTGTCAGGCCTGGACAGACTAGATGCAGGAAGGATGTTTCTGATGGCTGGGGAGTCCAGAACCAGGGGTCATAGTCTAAGGATAAGGGGTAAGCCAATTAGGACTGAAATGAGGAGGAATTTCTTCACCCAGAGAGTGGTGAACCTGTGGAATTCTCTGCCACAGAGGGCGGTGGAGGCCAGTTCATTAAATATATTCAAGGAAGAGTTGGATATATTTCTTGAGGCTAAAGGGATCAAAGGATATGGGGAGAAGGCAGGGACAGGGTACTGAAATTGAATGATCAGCCATGATCTCATTGAATGCCCGAGCAGGATCGAAGGGCCGAATGGCCTACACCTGCTCCTATCTTCTATGTTTCTATGTTCCACGGCCTCCAATCCCGTCACTCCACGACTCCCAATTCCCCACGCCACGACACCAATCCCGTTACTCCACGACCCCCAATCCCGTCACTCCACGATCCCAAGTCCCCCCACTCCACGGCCCCCATTCCCCCCACTCCATGACCCCCAATCCCCCCACTCCACGGCCCCCAATCCTCCCACTCCACGGCCCCCAATCCTCCCACTCCACGGCCCCCAATCCCCCCACTCCACGGCCCCCAATCCCCCCACTCCACGGCCCCCAATCCCCCCACTCCACGACCCGCAGTCCCATCACTCCACGGCCCCCAATCACCCCACTCCACGGCCCCCAATTACCCCACACCAAAACCCCCAATCCCATCATTCCATGACCCCCAATCCCATCACTCCACGACTCCAATCCCCCCACTCTACAGCTTCCAATCCCGTCACTCCATGGCCCCCAATCCCGTCACTCCACGACCCCCAATCCCGTCACTCCACGACCCCCAATCCCCTCACTCCACGACCCCCAATATCCCCACTCCACAACCCCCAATCCCATCACTCCACGGCCCCCAATCCCGTCACTCCAGGGCCCCCAATCCCCCCACTCTACAGCCACCAATCCCGTTACTCCACGACCCCCAATCTCCTCACTCCACGACCCCCAATCCCATCACACCACGACCCCCAATCCTGTTACTCCACGACCCCCAATCCCCCCACTCCACGGCCCCCAATCCCATCACTCCACGGCCCCCAATCCCGTCACTCCACGACCCTCAAACACCCCACTCCACGACTCCAATCCTTCACTCCACGAACCCCAATCCCTCATTCCACGAACCCCAATCTCTCACTCCACGGCCCCCAATCCCATCACTCCACGACCCCCGAAACCCCCACTCCATGACCCCAATCCCATCACTCCACGACCACCAATCCCTCACTCCACGAACCCCAATCTCTCACTCCACGGCCCCCACTCCCGCCACTCCACGACCCCCAATCCCACCAGTCCACCACCCCCATTCCTGTCATTCCACTGCCCCAATCCGTCACTCCACGACCCCCAATCCCTCACTCCACGACCCTCAATCCCCCCACTCCACTGCCCCCAATCCCGTCACTCCACGACCCCAATCCTCCCAATCCACGGCCCCCATTCCGTCACCCCTTGACCCCCAATCCCCCCACTTCACGACTCCCGGTCACTTCATTCCCTGACCCAATTCTGTCACTCCAAGACCACCAATTTCCCATTCCACAATCCCCAATAACCCCACTCCCTGACCCCCAATACCTCACTCCATTCCACAACCCCCATTCCCCCCACTCCACAACCCCCAAACCCCCACACCACGAAGCCCAATCCCATCACTCCACAATCCCCAATCCCCCCCACTCCACGGCCCCCAATCCCCCCACACCACGAAGCTCAATCCAGTCACTCCTTAACACAATCCTCCCACTCCACGACCCCCAATCCCGTCACTCCATGATCCCCAATCCCATCACTCCACGGCCCCTAATCCCCCCAATCCACAGCCCCCAAACCGCTCACTCCACGGCACCCAATCCCGTCACTCCATGGCCTCCAATCCCATTACTCCATGGGCCCCCAAACACGTAACTCCACAGCCCCCAATCCCCCCACTCCATGGCGACCAATCCCCTCACTCCACGACCCCCAATCCCCCCACTCCACGGCCCCCAATCCCGTCACTCCACGACCGCCAATCCCTCCACTCCACGACCCCCAATCCCTCCATTCCACGGCCCCCAATCCCATCACTCCACGACCCCCAATCCCGTCACTCCAGGGCCCCCAATCCCTCCACTCCACGACCCCCAATCCCGTCACTCCACGACCCCCAATCCCGACAATCCAAGACCCCCAATCCCCTCACACCACGACCCCCAATCCCGTTACTCCACGACTCCCAATCCACCCACTCCACGACCCCCAATCACTCCACTCCACGGCCCCCAATCCCGTCACTCGACGACCGCAATCCCATCATTCCACGACCCCAATCACATCAATCCACGAACCCCAAGCCTGTCACTCAATGACTCCCAATCTCGTCACTCCACGGCCCCCCAATCTCGTCACTCCATTACACCCCAATCCGTCACTCCCCGGTCCCAATCCCGTCACTCCATGACCCCCCAATCCCCCCACTTCACGACCCCAATCCTTCAATCCTTCACTCCACGACCCCCAATCCCTCACTCCATGAACCCCAATCTCTTACTCCACGGCCTCCAATCCCATCACTCCACGACCCCCAAACCCCCCACTCCATGACCCCAATTCCGTCACTCCACGACCCCCAATCCCCCCAGTCCACGACCCCCAATCCCATCACTCCACGGCCCCCAATCCGTCACTCCACGACCCCCAATCCCTCACTCCACGACCCTCAATCCCCCCACTCCACTGCCCCCAATCCCGTCAATCCACGACCCCGATCCTCCCAATCCACGGCCCCCATTCCCGCCACCCCTTGACCCCCAATCCCCCCACTCCACGACTCCCGGTCACTTCATTCCCTGACCCCAATTCCGTCACTCCACGACCCGCAATTCCCCATTCCACCATCCCCAATAACCCCACTCCATGACCCCCAATACCTCACTCCATGACCCCATTACCTCCACTCCACAATCCCCATTCCCCCCACTCCACAATCCCCATTCCCCCCACTCCACGGCCCCCAATCCCCCCACACCACGAAGCCCAATCCCGTCACTCCACAATCCCCAATCCCCCCACTCCACAACCCCCAATCCCCCCACACCACGAAGCCAAATCCCATCACTCCACATTCCCAAATCCCCCCACTCCACGGCCCCCATTCCCCCCAAACCACGAAGCCCAATCCCGTCACTCCATGACCCCAATCCTCCCACTCCACAACCCCCAATCCCGTCACTCCATGATCCCCAATCCCATCACTCCATGGCCCCCAAACACCCCCACTCCACAGCTCCCAATCCCGTCATTCCATGACCCCCAATTCCATCAATCCACGGCTCCAATCCCCCCACTCCACAGCTCCCAATCCCATCACTCCAAGGCCCATAATCCCGTCACTCCACGACCCCCAATCCCCCCACTCCACGACCCCCAATCCCGTTACTCCACGACCCCATTACCTCACTCCATGACCCGCAATCCCGTCAATCCACGACCCCCAATCCCCCGACTTCACGGGCCCCAATCCCCCCCTCCACGACCCCCAATCCCGTCGCGCCACGACCCCAATCTCTCACTCCACAACCCCCAATCACGTCAATCCACGATCCCCAATCCCGCCACTCCACGACCCCGAATCCCGTCACTCAACAGCCCCCAACAATCCCGTCACTCCACGGCCTCCAATCCCATCACTCCACGACTCCCAATCGCCCCACTCCACGACACCAATCCCGTTACTCCATGACCCCCAATCCCCCCACTCAACCACCCCCAAACCCCCCACTCCACGACCCCCAATCCCGTCACTCCACGGCCCCCAATCTCCCCACTCCATGGCCCCCATTCCCCCCACTCCACGGCCCCCAATCCCGTCACTCCACGGCCCCCAATCCCGTCATTCCACGACTCCCAGTCCACCCCACTCCACGATAACCAATCCCCCCTCTTCATGACAATTAATCCCGTCACTCCATGGCCCCCAATTCCGTCACTCCACTGCCCCCAATCTTGTCACTCCACAGCCCCCAATCCCGTCTCTCCACGACTCCAATCCCCCCACTCCACGGCCCCCAGTCCTGTCACTCCACGAACCACAATCCCCCCACTCCACGACCCCCAATCCCATCACTCCACGAACCACAATCCCCCCACTCCACGACCCCCAATCCCATCAATCCACAAACCGCAAGCCCGTCACTCCCTGACTCCCAAACCCGTCACTCCACAGCACCCCAACCCGTCACTCCACAACACCAAATCCCCCCACTCCACGACCCCCAATGCCCCCACTCCACGACACCAATCCTCCACTCCACGACCCCCAATTCCCCCACTCCATGACCCTCAATCCCGTCACTCCACGAACCCCAATCGCGTAACTCCACAGCCCCCCAAACACATAACTCCACAGCCCCCTAATCCCCCCACTCCATGGCGACCAATCCCCTTACTCCACGACCCCCAATCCCCCCACTCCACGGCCCCCAATCCCGTCACTCCACAGCCCCGAATCCCCTCACTCCATGGCGACCAATCCCCTAACTCCACGACCGCCAATCCCTCCACTCCACGACCCCCAATCCTTCCATTCCACGGCCCCCAATCCCATCACTCCACGACCCCCAATCCCATCACTCCATGGCCCCCAATCCCTCCACTCCACTCCACGACCCCCAATCCCTCCGCTCCACGGCCCCCAATCCCATCACTCCACGACCCCCAATCCCGTCACTCCACGACCCCCAATCCCCCCACTCCACGACTCCAATCCGCCCACTCCACGACCCGCAATCCCGTCACTCCACGACCCCCAATCCCCCCACTCCACGACCCTCAATCCCCCACTCCACGACCCCCAATCCCCCCACTCCACGACCCTCAATCCGCCACTCCATGACCCCCAATCCCCTCACACCACGACCCCCAATCCCTCCAATCCACAGCTCCCAATCCCCCCACTCCATGACCCCAGACCCGTCAGCCCATGACTCCCAATCCCCCCAATCCATGACCCAAATCCCTTCAGTCCACAACCCCCAAACCCCCACTCCATGGCTCCCCAATCCCCCCACTCCACGACCCCCAATCCACCCACTCCACGACCCACAATCCCGTCACTCCACGGCCCCCAATCCCCCGACTCCACAGCCCCCAATCCCGTCACGCCATGGCCCCCAATCCCGTCGCTCCACGGCCCCCAATCCCATCACTCTACGACCCCCAATCCTGTCACTCCACGACCCTCAATCCCCCCACTCCTTGGCCCCCAATCCCGTCACTCCACGGCTCTTAACCCCATCAATCCACGACCCCCAATCCCCCCACTGCTCGACCCCTCGATCCCATTCCCTCACTCCACGGCCCCCAATCCCGTCACTCCACAGCCCCCAAACCCATCGCTCCATGACCCTCAATCCCGTTACTCCACGACTCCCAATCCACCCACTCCACGACCCCCAATCACTCCACTCCACGGCCCCCAATCCCGTCACTCGACGACCGCAATCCCATCATTCCACGACCCCAATCACATCAATCCACGAACCCCAAGCCTGTCACTCCATGACTCCCAATCTCGTCACTCCATTACACCCCAATCTCATCACTCCATTACACCCCAATCCGTCACTCCCCGGTCCCAATCCCGTCACTCCATGACCCCCCAATCCCCCCACTTCACGACCCCAATCCTTCAATCCTTCACTCCACGACCCCCAATCCCTCACTCCACGAACCCCAATCTCTTACTCCACGGCCTCCAATCCCATCACTCCACGACCCCCAAACCCCCCACTCCATGACCCCAATTCCGTCACTCCACGACCCCCAATCCCCCCAGTCCACGACCCCCAATCCCATCACTCCACGGCCCCCAATCCATCAATCCACGACCCCCAATCCCTCACTCCACGACCCTCAATCCCCCCACTCCACTGCCCCCAATCCCGTCACTCCACGACCCCAATCCTCCCAATCCACGGCCCCCATTCCCGCCACCCCTTGACCCCCAATCCCCCCACTCCACGACTCCCGGTCACTTCATTCCCTGACCCCAATTCCGTCACTCCACGACCCCCAATTCCCCATTCCACCATCCCCAATAACCCCACTCCATGACCCCCAATACCTCACTCCATGACCCCATTACCTCCACTCCACAATCCCCATTCCCCCCACTCCACAACCCCCAATCCCCCCATACTACGAAGCCCAATCCCGTCACTCCACAATCCCCAATCCCCCCACTCCACAACCCCCAATCCCCCCACACCACGAAGCCAAATCCCATCACTCCACATTCCCAAATCCCCCCACTCCACGGCCCCCATTCCCCCCAAACCACGAAGCCCAATCCCGTCACTCCATGAACCCAATCCTCCCAC
Organism: Somniosus microcephalus; assembly: GCF_052327205.1. Lineage (NCBI taxonomy): Eukaryota > Metazoa > Chordata > Chondrichthyes > Squaliformes > Somniosidae > Somniosus > Somniosus microcephalus. Next base: position 75,929,246 of record NC_140999.1, on the reverse strand, counting down.
TCCACAACCCCCAATCCCGTCACTCCATGATCCCCAATCCCATCACTCCATGGCCCCCAAACACCCCCACTCCACAGCCCCCAATCCCGTCATTCCATGACCCCCAATCCCATCAATCCACGGCTCCAATCCCCCCACTCCACAGCTCCCAATCCCATCACTCCAAGGCCCATAATCCCGTCACTCCACGACCCCCAATCCCCCCACTCCACGACCCCCAATCCCATTACTCCACGACCCCATTACCTCACTCCATGACCCGCAATCCCGTCAATCCACGACCCCCAATCCCCCGACTTCACGGGCCCCAATCCCCCCCTCCACGACCCCCAATCCCGTCGCGCCACGACCCCAATCTCTCACTCCACAACCCCCAATCCCGTCAATCCACAATCCCCAATCCCGCCACTCCACGACCCCGAATCCCGTCACTCAACGGCCCCCAACAATCCCGTCACTCCACGACTCCCAATCGCCCCACTCCACGACACCAATCCCGTTACTCCACGACCCCCAATCCCCCCACTCCACGGCCCCCAAACTCCCCACTCCACGGCCCCCAATCCCGTCACTCCACGGCCCCCAAACTCCCCACTCCACGGCCCCCAATCCCGTCACTCCACGGCCCCCAATCCCGTCATTCCATGACTCCCAGTCCGCCCCACTCCACGATAACCAATCCCCCCTCTTCACGACCATTAATCCCGTCACTCCATGGCCCCCAATTCCGTCACTCCACTGCCCCCAATCTTGTCACTCCACGGCCCCCAATCCCATCACTCCACGAACCACAATCCCCCCACTCCACGGCCCCCAATCCCATCACTCCACGAACCACAATCCCCCCACTCCACGGCCCCCAATCCTGTCACTCCACGAACCACAATCCCCCCACTCCACGACCCCCAATCCCATCAATCCACAAACCGCAAGCCCGTCACTCCCTGACTCCCAAACCCGTCACTCCACGGCACCCCAATCCCGTCACTCCACAACACCAAATCCCCCCACTCCACGACCCCCAATGCCCCCACTCCACGACACCAATCCCCCACTCCACGACCCCCAATTCCCCCACTCCATGACCCTCAATCCCGTCACTCCACGGACCCCAATCGCGTAACTCCACAGCCCCCCAAACACATAACTCCACAGCCCCCTAATCCCCCCACTCCATGGCGACCAATCCCCTTACTCCACGACCCCCAATCCCCCCACTCCACGGCCCCCAATCCCGTCACTCCACAGCCCCCAATCCCCTCACTCCATGGCGACCAATCCCCTAACTCCACGACCGCCAATCCCTCCACTCCACGACCCCCAATCCTTCCATTCCACGGCCCCCAATCCCATCACTCCACGACCCCCAAGCCCATCACTCCATGGCCCCCAATCCCTCCACTCCACTCCACGACCCCCAATCCCTCCGCTCCACGGCCCCCAATCCCATCACTCCACGACCCGCAATCCCTCCACTCCACGACCCCCAATCCCCCCACTCCACGACCCTCAATCCCCACTCCATGACCCCCAATCCCCTCACACCACGACCCCCAATCCCTCCAATCCACAGCTCCCAATCCCCCCACTCCATGACCCCAGACCCGTCAGCCCACGACTCCCAATCCCCCCAATCCACGACCCAAATCCCTTCAGTCCACAACACCCAAACCCCCACTCCATGGCTCCCCAATCCCCCCACTCCATGACCCCCAATCCCCCCACTCCATGACCCCCAATCCCCCCACTCCACAGCCCCTAAGCCCCCACTCCATGACCCCAGTCCCGTCACCCCACGACTCCCAATCCCCCCCACTCCATGACCCAAATCCCATCACTCCACAAACCCCAAACCCCCACTCCACGGCTCCCAATCCCGTCACTCCACGGCCCCCAATCCCCCGACTCCACGGCTCCCAATCCCGTCACTCCACGACCCCCAATCCCGTCACTCCACGGCCCCCAATCCCCCGACTCCACGGCCCCCAATCCCCCCACTCCATGACCCCCAATCCCCCCACTCCATGACCCCCAATCCCCCCACTCCACAGCCCCTAAGCCCCCACTCCATGACCCCAGTCCCGTCACCCCACGACTCCCAATCCCCCCCACTCCATGACCCAAATCCCATCACTCCACAAACCCCAAACCCCCACTCCACGGCTCCCAATCCCGTCACTCCACGGCCCCCAATCCCCCGACTCCACGGCTCCCAATCCCGTCACTCCACGACCCCCAATCCCGTCACTCCACGGCCCCCAATCCCCCGACTCCACGGCCCCCAATCCCGTCACGCCATGGCCCCCAATCCCGTCGCTCCACGGCCCCCAATCCCATCACTCTACGACCCCCAATCCTGTCACTCCACGACCCTCAATCCCCCCATTCCTTGGCCCCCAATCCCGCCACTCCACGGCTCTTAATCCCATCAATCCACAACCCCCAATCCCCCCACTGCTCGACCCCTCGATCCCATTCCCTCACTCCACGGCCCCCAATCCCATCACTCCACGGCCCCCAATCCCGTCACTCCACAGCCCCCAAACCCGTCACTCCACGACCCTCAATCCCGTTACTCCACGACTCCCAATCCACCCACTCCACGACCCCCAATCACTCCACTCCACGGCCCCCAATCCCGTCACTCGATGACCGCAATCCCATCATTCCACGACCCCCAAGCCTGTCACTCCATGACTCCCAATCCCGTCACTCCACGGCCCCCCAATCTCGTCACTCCATTACACCCCAATCCGTCACTCCCCGGTCCCAATCCCGTCACTCCATGACCCCCCAATCCCCCCACTTCACGACCCCAATCCTTCAATCCTTCACTCCACGACCCCCAATCCCTCACTCCACGAAACCCAATCTCTTACTCCACGGCCTCCAATCCCATCACTCCACGACCCCCAAACCCCCCACTCCATGACCCCAATTCCGTCACTCCACGACCCCCAATCCCCCCAGTCCACGACCCCCAATCCCATCACTCCACGGCCCCCAATCCGTCACTCCACGACCCCCAATCCCTCACTCCACGACCCTCAATCCCCCCACTCCACTGCCCCCAATCCCGTCACTCCACGACCCCAATCCTCCCAATCCACGGCCGACATTCCCGCCACCCCTTGACCCCCAATCCCCCCATTCCACGACTCCCGGTCACTTCATTCCCTGACCCCAATTCCGTCACTCCACGACCCCCAATTCCCCATTCCACCATCCCCAATAACCCCACTCCATGACCCCCAATACCTCACTCCATGACCCCATTACCTCCACTCCACAATCCCCATTCCCCCAAATCCACAACCCCCAATCCCCCCACACCACGAAGCCCAATCCCGCCACTCCACAATCCCCATTCCCCCCACTCCACGGCCCCCAATCCCCCCACACCACGAAGCCAAATCCCATCACTCCACATTCCCAAATCCCCCCACTCCACGGCCCCCATTCCCCCCAAACCACGAAGCCCAATTCCGTCACTCCATGATCCCCAATCCCATCACTCCATGGCCCCCAAACACCCCCACTCCACAGCCCCCAATCCCGTCATTCCATGACCCCCAATCCCATCAATCCATGGCTCCAATCCCCCCACTCCACAGCTCCCAATCCCATCACTCCAAGGCCCCTAATCCCGTCACTCCACGACCCCCAATCCCCCCACTCCACGACCCCCAATCCCGTTACTCCACGACCCCATTACCTCACTCCATGACCCGCAATCCCGTCAATCCACGACCCCCAATCCCCCGACTTCACGGGCCCCAATCCCCCCCTCCATGACCCGCAATCCCATCGCGCCATGACCCCAATCTCTCACTCCACAACCCCCAATCCCGCCACTCCACGACCCCGAATCCCGTCACTCCACGGCCTCCAATCCCGTCACTCCACGACTCCCAATCGCCCCACTCCACGACACCAATCCCATTACTCCACGACCCCCAATCCCCCCACTCAACCACCCCCAAACCCCCAACTCCACGACCCCCAATCCCGCCACTCCACGGCCCCCAATCCCCCCACTCCATGGCCCCCAATCCCGTCATTCCACGACTCCCAGTCCCCCCCACTGCACGATAACCAATCCCCCCTCTTCACGACCATTAATCCCGTCACTCCATGGCCCCCAATTCCGTCACTCCACGGCACCCCAATCCCGTCACTCCACGACACCAAATCCCCCCACTCCACGACCCCCAATGCCCCCACTCCACGACACCAATCCCCCACTCCACGACCCCCAATTCCCCCACTCCATGACCCTCAATCCCCCACTCCACGAACCCCAATCGCGTAACTCCACAGCCCCCCAAACACATAACTCCACAGCCCCCTAATCTCCCCACTCCATGGCGACCAATCCCCTTACTCCACGACCCCCAATCCCCCCACTCCACGGCCCCCAATCCCGTCACTCCACAGCCCCCAATCCCCTCACTCCATGGCTGTGGTAAACCACTGTTTGTATTCCTGTTTGTCCTGTTTGTATTCCACTGTGTACATGCCTGGACATGCCTCGGCTGACTCCTCCCACAGGTCCTAGTATAAAGGTGACTGCTCCCCAGCCCTTAGTATCATGGACCGGTCGACCACGCGAGGCAGACCTCCATTCTGTTGTTAATAAAAGCCTTTAGTTACTCTTCTAACTCTCAGTCTTTTATGAGTAATTGATAGCGCATCAATTTTATTAACAACATTTTTATAATGGAGAAGATCCTCACACCAGCATGCCTGGACTTAGATCATCGGGAGGCGGACTCATCCACCAAGTTTACTCACTGGCTTAAGTGTTTCGAAAAATTCCTGACCGCCTCCGAAGCAATCAAATCGGACGAGGACAAACTGGATGTCCTGACCTCCAAAGTGAACCACCGAGTGTACTCGGTCATCCAAGACGCGACCTCGTACGCGGACGCTATCAAGCTCCTCAAGGACCAGTACACGCGCCCAGTGAACGAAGTGTACGCCAGGCACCTCCTGGGGAGTCGTAAACAACAACCTGGGGAATCGACCGTGGAATACCTTCAGGCACTGTCTGTGCTTGGCCGGGCCTGTGGTTGTAAGGATGTAAAGGCCGCCGTGTACACAGAGGAACTTATCCGGGACGCTTTTGTAGCGGGCCACAGATCCAATTACACCCGACAGCGACTGTTGGAGCAGAGTAACCTCGACCTCAACAAGGCCTCTGAACTCGCACTATCGTTGAATGCAGCCTACCAGGGCATGGATGCCTACTCCTCTGCACCGTGGACGCCGCGGGGAATGACAGCCTGGGACACGGTAGGACCGCCTCATAGCGCCGTGCCACCCCAGCCACACCCCAACAACGGCCCAACTACCGCAGCAGTGTCCCAAGGCCAGACAGCAGTGCCCCAAGGCCAGAAATGCTACTTCTGTGGCCAGGCAAAACACCCCAGAGCGCGCTGCCCGGCGAAAAACGCGATCTGCTCGGGCTGCGGGAAGAAGGGACACTACGCTAGCGTCTGCAGGGCCAAAGCCACCCCGAACCCCAGCAGCGCCGCGTGTGGGCCATGCGGGCCGCCATCTTGGACCTCCCCGGCCATGTGCGAATCACCGGTACAGCAGCCATTTTGGACGCCTCCAGCCACATGGGGATCATGGACGCCGCCATCTTGGACGACAGCCGGGACGCAGCAGGCCCCCGACACCGCCTCATCTGATACCCGCAGCGACACACCGACCCCTACGCTGGCATCCGTTACACTGGACCAAGCGAGACCGCACCAACTGGCCAGTTCCACAATGGACATTAAGGTAAATGGTCACGATACAATCTGCCTTTTTGACTCTGGGAGCACGGAGAGCTTCATCCACCCCGACACGGTGCGGCGTTGCTCTCTCCCAGTCCTGCCTGCGCAACAGCGGATTTCTATGGCCTCCGAGTCCCAGTCGGCGGACATCGGCGGCTACTGCGTGGTGACACTCGTAGTAGACGGGACCGTGTACGATCATTTTAAACTTCTGGTCCTGCCTGACCTCTGCGCTGCCGTCCTGCTGGGGTTAGATTTTCAGTGCCACCTTAAAAGTGTTACGATGGCGTACGGTGGACCCCTACCCCCACTCACAGTCCGCAGCCAGCAGCTTCCAAACTGCCCGCCGTGCACCAGGTGCAACCTCTCCACACTCAGAGTCACCCCCCCACCACTGTTTGCTAACCTCACCCCCGACTGTAAGCCCATCGCCACAAAGAGCAGGCGATACAGTGCCGGGGACAGGGTTTTCATTAAAACCGAAGTGGAGCGGCTCCTGAAAGAAGGGATTATTGAGGGCAGCACCAGCCCCTGGCGAGCCCAGGTTGTGGTCGTTAAGACCGGCGAGAAGCAGCGCCTGGTCATCGACTACAGCCAGACAATAAATCGCTACACCCTGCTGGACGCCTACCCACTCCCCCGTATAGCTGATATGGTCAACCAGATCGCGCAGTACCGCGTCTTCTCGACCATTGACCTGAAATCAGCGTACCACCAGCTCCCCATCCGCCCTGAGGACCGCCAGTACACTGCCTTTGAGGCAAACGGCCGCCTCTATCACTTCCTTAGGGTTCCCTTTGGCGTCACCAACGGGGTCTCCGTCTTCCAAAGGGAGATGGACCGGATGGTAGATCAAAATGCGTTGCAGGCCACTTTCCCATATCTGGACAATGTGACCATCTGCGGCCGTGACTTGCAGGACCATGACGCAAACCTCGAAAAATTCCTCCGCACCGCCCAACTCCTAAACCTGACCCGTTACTCCACGACCCCCAATCCCCCCACTCCACGGCCCCCAAACTCCCCACTCCACGGCCCCCAATCCCGTCACTCCACGGCCCCCAAACTCCCCACTCCACGGCCCCCAATCCCGTCACTCCACGGCCCCCAATCCCGTCATTCCATGACTCCCAGTCCGCCCCACTCCACGATAACCAATCCCCCCTCTTCACGACCATTAATCCCGTCACTCCATGGCCCCCAATTCCGTCACTCCACTGCCCCCAATCTTGTCACTCCACGGCCCCCAATCCCATCACTCCACGAACCACAATCCCCCCACTCCACGGCCCCCAATCCCATCACTCCACGAACCACAATCCCCCCACTCCACGGCCCCCAATCCTGTCACTCCACGAACCACAATCCCCCCACTCCACGACCCCCAATCCCATCAATCCACAAACCGCAAGCCCGTCACTCCCTGACTCCCAAACCCGTCACTCCACGGCACCCCAATCCCGTCACTCCACAACACCAAATCCCCCCACTCCACGACCCCCAATGCCCCCACTCCACGACACCAATCCCCCACTCCACGACCCCCAATTCCCCCACTCCATGACCCTCAATCCCGTCACTCCACGGACCCCAATCGCGTAACTCCACAGCCCCCCAAACACATAACTCCACAGCCCCCTAATCCCCCCACTCCATGGCGACCAATCCCCTTACTCCACGACCCCCAATCCCCCCACTCCACGGCCCCCAATCCCGTCACTCCACAGCCCCCAATCCCCTCACTCCATGGCGACCAATCCCCTAACTCCACGACCGCCAATCCCTCCACTCCACGACCCCCAATCCTTCCATTCCACGGCCCCCAATCCCATCACTCCACGACCCCCAAGCCCATCACTCCATGGCCCCCAATCCCTCCACTCCACTCCACGACCCCCAATCCCTCCGCTCCACGGCCCCCAATCCCATCACTCCACGACCCGCAATCCCTCCACTCCACGACCCCCAATCCCCCCACTCCACGACCCTCAATCCCCACTCCATGACCCCCAATCCCCTCACACCACGACCCCCAATCCCTCCAATCCACAGCTCCCAATCCCCCCACTCCATGACCCCAGACCCGTCAGCCCACGACTCCCAATCCCCCCAATCCACGACCCAAATCCCTTCAGTCCACAACACCCAAACCCCCACTCCATGGCTCCCCAATCCCCCCACTCCATGACCCCCAATCCCCCCACTCCATGACCCCCAATCCCCCCACTCCACAGCCCCTAAGCCCCCACTCCATGACCCCAGTCCCGTCACCCCACGACTCCCAATCCCCCCCACTCCATGACCCAAATCCCATCACTCCACAAACCCCAAACCCCCACTCCACGGCTCCCAATCCCGTCACTCCACGGCCCCCAATCCCCCGACTCCACGGCTCCCAATCCCGTCACTCCACGACCCCCAATCCCGTCACTCCACGGCCCCCAATCCCCCGACTCCACGGCCCCCAATCCCCCCACTCCATGACCCCCAATCCCCCCACTCCATGACCCCCAATCCCCCCACTCCACAGCCCCTAAGCCCCCACTCCATGACCCCAGTCCCGTCACCCCACGACTCCCAATCCCCCCCACTCCATGACCCAAATCCCATCACTCCACAAACCCCAAACCCCCACTCCACGGCTCCCAATCCCGTCACTCCACGGCCCCCAATCCCCCGACTCCACGGCTCCCAATCCCGTCACTCCACGACCCCCAATCCCGTCACTCCACGGCCCCCAATCCCCCGACTCCACGGCCCCCAATCCCGTCACGCCATGGCCCCCAATCCCGTCGCTCCACGGCCCCCAATCCCATCACTCTACGACCCCCAATCCTGTCACTCCACGACCCTCAATCCCCCCATTCCTTGGCCCCCAATCCCGCCACTCCACGGCTCTTAATCCCATCAATCCACAACCCCCAATCCCCCCACTGCTCGACCCCTCGATCCCATTCCCTCACTCCACGGCCCCCAATCCCATCACTCCACGGCCCCCAATCCCGTCACTCCACAGCCCCCAAACCCGTCACTCCACGACCCTCAATCCCGTTACTCCACGACTCCCAATCCACCCACTCCACGACCCCCAATCACTCCACTCCACGGCCCCCAATCCCGTCACTCGATGACCGCAATCCCATCATTCCACGACCCCCAAGCCTGTCACTCCATGACTCCCAATCCCGTCACTCCACGGCCCCCCAATCTCGTCACTCCATTACACCCCAATCCGTCACTCCCCGGTCCCAATCCCGTCACTCCATGACCCCCCAATCCCCCCACTTCACGACCCCAATCCTTCAATCCTTCACTCCACGACCCCCAATCCCTCACTCCACGAAACCCAATCTCTTACTCCACGGCCTCCAATCCCATCACTCCACGACCCCCAAACCCCCCACTCCATGACCCCAATTCCGTCACTCCACGACCCCCAATCCCCCCAGTCCACGACCCCCAATCCCATCACTCCACGGCCCCCAATCCGTCACTCCACGACCCCCAATCCCTCACTCCACGACCCTCAATCCCCCCACTCCACTGCACCCAATCCCGTCACTCCACGACCCCAATCCTCCCAATCCACGGCCGACATTCCCGCCACCCCTTGACCCCCAATCCCCCCATTCCACGACTCCCGGTCACTTCATTCCCTGACCCCAATTCCGTCACTCCACGACCCCCAATTCCCCATTCCACCATCCCCAATAACCCCACTCCATGACCCCCAATACCTCACTCCATGACCCCATTACCTCCACTCCACAATCCCCATTCCCCCAAATCCACAACCCCCAATCCCCCCACACCACGAAGCCCAATCCCGCCACTCCACAATCCCCATTCCCCCCACTCCACGGCCCCCAATCCCCCCACACCACGAAGCCAAATCCCATCACTCCACATTCCCAAATCCCCCCACTCCACGGCCCCCATTCCCCCCAAACCACGAAGCCCAATTCCGTCACTCCATGATCCCCAATCCCATCACTCCATGGCCCCCAAACACCCCCACTCCACAGCCCCCAATCCCGTCATTCCATGACCCCCAATCCCATCAATCCATGGCTCCAATCCCCCCACTCCACAGCTCCCAATCCCATCACTCCAAGGCCCCTAATCCCGTCACTCCACGACCCCCAATCCCCCCACTCCACGACCCCCAATCCCGTTACTCCACGACCCCATTACCTCACTCCATGACCCGCAATCCCGTCAATCCACGACCCCCAATCCCCCGACTTCACGGGCCCCAATCCCCCCCTCCATGACCCGCAATCCCATCGCGCCATGACCCCAATCTCTCACTCCACAACCCCCAATCCCGCCACTCCACGACCCCGAATCCCGTCACTCCACGGCCTCCAATCCCGTCACTCCACGACTCCCAATCGCCCCACTCCACGACACCAATCCCATTACTCCACGACCCCCAATCCCCCCACTCAACCACCCCCAAACCCCCAACTCCACGACCCCCAATCCCGCCACTCCACGGCCCCCAATCCCCCCACTCCATGGCCCCCAATCCCGTCATTCCACGACTCCCAGTCCCCCCCACTGCACGATAACCAATCCCCCCTCTTCACGACCATTAATCCCGTCACTCCATGGCCCCCAATTCCGTCACTCCACGGCACCCCAATCCCGTCACTCCACGACACCAAATCCCCCCACTCCACGACCCCCAATGCCCCCACTCCACGACACCAATCCCCCACTCCACGACCCCCAATTCCCCCACTCCATGACCCTCAATCCCCCACTCCACGAACCCCAATCGCGTAACTCCACAGCCCCCCAAACACATAACTCCACAGCCCCCTAATCTCCCCACTCCATGGCGACCAATCCCCTTACTCCACGACCCCCAATCCCCCCACTCCACGGCCCCCAATCCCGTCACTCCACAGCCCCCAATCCCCTCACTCCATGGCTGTGGTAAACCACTGTTTGTATTCCTGTTTGTCCTGTTTGTATTCCACTGTGTACATGCCTGGACATGCCTCGGCTGACTCCTCCCACAGGTCCTAGTATAAAGGTGACTGCTCCCCAGCCCTTAGTATCATGGACCGGTCGACCACGCGAGGCAGACCTCCATTCTGTTGTTAATAAAAGCCTTTAGTTACTCTTCTAACTCTCAGTCTTTTATGAGTAATTGATAGCGCATCAATTTTATTAACAACATTTTTATAATGGAGAAGATCCTCACACCAGCATGCCTGGACTTAGATCATCGGGAGGCGGACTCATGCACCAAGTTTACTCACTGGCTTAAGTGTTTCGAAAAATTCCTGACCGCCTCCGAAGCAATCAAATCGGACGAGGACAAACTGGATGTCCTGACCTCCAAAGTGAACCACCGAGTGTACTCGGTCATCCAAGACGCGACCTCGTACGCGGACGCTATCAAGCTCCTCAAGGACCAGTACACGCGCCCAGTGAACGAAGTGTACGCCAGGCACCTCCTGGGGAGTCGTAAACAACAACCTGGGGAATCGACCGTGGAATACCTTCAGGCACTGTCTGTGCTTGGCCGGGCCTGTGGTTGTAAGGATGTAAAGGCCGCCGTGTACACAGAGGAACTTATCCGGGACGCTTTTGTAGCGGGCCACAGATCCAATTACACCCGACAGCGACTGTTGGAGCAGAGTAACCTCGACCTCAACAAGGCCTCTGAACTCGCACTATCGTTGAATGCAGCCTACCAGGGCATGGATGCCTACTCCTCTGCACCGTGGACGCCGCGGGGAATGACAGCCTGGGACACGGTAGGACCGCCTCATAGCGCCGTGCCACCCCAGCCACACCCCAACAACGGCCCAACTACCGCAGCAGTGTCCCAAGGCCAGACAGCAGTGCCCCAAGGCCAGAAATGCTACTTCTGTGGCCAGGCAAAACACCCCAGAGCGCGCTGCCCGGCGAAAAACGCGATCTGCTCGGGCTGCGGGAAGAAGGGACACTACGCTAGCGTCTGCAGGGCCAAAGCCACCCCGAACCCCAGCAGCGCCGCGTGTGGGCCATGCGGGCCGCCATCTTGGACCTCCCCGGCCATGTGCGAATCACCGGTACAGCAGCCATTTTGGACGCCTCCAGCCACATGGGGATCATGGACGCCGCCATCTTGGACGACAGCCGGGACGCAGCAGGCCCCCGACACCGCCTCATCTGATACCCGCAGCGACACACCGACCCCTACGCTGGCATCCGTTACACTGGACCAAGCGAGACCGCACCAACTGGCCAGTTCCACAATGGACATTAAGGTAAATGGTCACGATACAATCTGCCTTTTTGACTCTGGGAGCACGGAGAGCTTCATCCACCCCGACACGGTGCGGCGTTGCTCTCTCCCAGTCCTGCCTGCGCAACAGCGGATTTCTATGGCCTCCGAGTCCCAGTCGGCGGACATCGGCGGCTACTGCGTGGTGACACTCGTAGTAGACGGGACCGTGTACGATCATTTTAAACTTCTGGTCCTGCCTGACCTCTGCGCTGCCGTCCTGCTGGGGTTAGATTTTCAGTGCCACCTTAAAAGTGTTACGATGGCGTACGGTGGACCCCTACCCCCACTCACAGTCCGCAGCCAGCAGCTTCCAAACTGCCCGCCGTGCACCAGGTGCAACCTCTCCACACTCAGAGTCACCCCCCCACCACTGTTTGCTAACCTCACCCCCGACTGTAAGCCCATCGCCACAAAGAGCAGGCGATACAGTGCCGGGGACAGGGTTTTCATTAAAACCGAAGTGGAGCAGCTCCTGAAAGAAGGGATTATTGAGGGCAGCACCAGCCCCTGGCGAGCCCAGGTTGTGGTCGTTAAGACCGGCGAGAAGCAGCGCCTGGTCATCGACTACAGCCAGACAATAAATCGCTACACCCTGCTGGACGCCTACCCACTCCCCCGTATAGCTGATATGGTCAACCAGATCGCGCAGTACCGCGTCTTCTCGACCATTGACCTGAAATCAGCGTACCACCAGCTCCCCATCCGCCCTGAGGACCGCCAGTACACTGCCTTTGAGGCAAACGGCCGCCTCTATCACTTCCTTAGGGTTCCCTTTGGCGTCACCAACGGGGTCTCCGTCTTCCAAAGGGAGATGGACCGGATGGTAGATCAAAATGCGTTGCAGGCCACTTTCCCATATCTGGACAATGTGACCATCTGCGGCCGTGACTTGCAGGACCATGACGCAAACCTCGAAAAATTCCTCCGCACCGCCCAACTCCTAAACCTGACATATAACAAGGAGAAGTGCATATTCCGCACAAACCGCCTCGCCATCCTTGGCTGTGTTGTGGAACACGGAGTCATCGGCCCCGACCCCGACCGGATGCGTCCCCTTATGGAACTTCCACTGCCCCACTGCCTCAAGGCCCTGAAGAGGTGCCTAGGGTTTTTCTCCTATTACGCCCAGTGGGTCCCCTACTATGCGGACAAGGCCCGTCCGCTGATCAAGTCCACCTCTTTTCCCTTGATGGCAGAGGCCCGCTTAGCCTTCCACCGTATCAAGGAGGACATTGCCAAAGCCACCATGCACGCAGTGGACGAATCCATCCCCTTCCAGGTGGAAAGCGACACGTCTGACTTTGCCCTGGCCGCTACCCTCAATCAGGCGGGGAGACCCGTGGCCTTCTTTTCACGAACCCTCCAAGGCCCGGAGACCAGACACTCCGCTGTTGAGAAGGAGGCCCAGGCGATTGTGGAGGCTGTGCGTCATTGGAGGCACTACCTGGCCGGAAAACGATTTACCCTGCTCACTGACCAGCGTTCAGTTGCTTTTATGTTTAACAACAAGCAGAGGGGCAAAATCAAAAATGACAAGATCTTGAGGTGGAGAATCGAACTTTCCACCTACAACTACGAGATCTTGTACCGGCCCGGGAAGCTAAATGAACCCCCGGATGCGCTATCGCGTGGCACCTGCGCCAGCACGCAGATCGATAGACTGCGGGCCCTCCACAATGACCTCTGCCACCCGGGGGTCACCAGGTTCTTCCACTTCATCAAGGCCCGCAACCTGCCTTACTCTATTGAGGAGGTCAGGACCATGACCAGGAACTGCCAAGTCTGCGCTGAGTGCAAACCGCACTTTTATAGACCAGACAGGGCCCACCTGATAAAAGCCACTCGCCCCTTCGAGCGCCTGAGCGTCGATTTTAAAGGGCCTCTCCCCTCCTCCGACCGCAATGTGTACTTCCTCAATATTATTGATGAGTACTCCCGTTTCCCGTTCGCCATCCCCTGCCCGGACATGACCAGTGCCACGGTCATTAAATGTCTGAACAACCTCTTCACCCTGTTCGGCTTCCCCAGCTATATCCATAGCGACCGGGGCTCATCGTTTATGAGCGACGAACTCCGTCAGTACCTGCTAACTAGGGGTATTGCCACAAGCAGGACCACCAGTTACAACCCCCGGGGGAACGGACAGGTGGAAAGAGAAAATGCGACAGTTTGGAAGGCCGTCCTGCTAGCCTTAAAGTCTAGGGGCCTTCCAACCTCCCGCTGGCAGGATGTGCTCCCCGATGCGCTCCACTCTATTCGGTCACTGCTCTGCACTGCCACTAACGCCACCCCTCATGAGAAAATGTTTGTCTTCCCAAGGAAGTCCACATCGGGGACATCGCTACCCGCCATGGCTGACGTCCGCAGGACCGGTCCTACTGAGAAGACACGTGAGGACCCATAAAACGGACCCCCTGGTCGAGATGGTCGACCTCCTCCACGCCAACCCCCAGTATGCTTACATCGCATACCCGGACGGGCGGGAGGACACAGTCTCCATAAGAGACCTTGCACCCTCGGGGGCCGCAGTAACCCACTACCCACTACCACCCCCCCCCACGATCCGATATCCAGCCCCAGCAGACGGCAGGCCTGGGCCCCGCGACCCGCTCGACATCTACGAGGACGACACGCCTGTGCCACAGCCTACGCTGGACTCGACGCCGGAAACTTCACTACCCCTGCCGTCGCCACGCAGATCACAGCGGCAGACAAGACTTCCGGAGAGACTCCAATACACTAACTTTTAATACACTTCACCCCGCCGGACTCAATTTTAAACAAGGGGTGAATGTGGTAAACCACTGTTTGTATTCCTGTTTGTCCTGTTTGTATTCCACTGTGTACATGCCTGGACATGCCTTGGCTGACTCCTCCCACAGGTTCTAGTATAAAGGTGACTGCTCCCCAGCCCTTAGTATCATGGACCGGTCGACCACGCGAGGCAGACCTCCATTCTGTTGTTAATAAAAGCCTTTAGTTACTCTTCTAACTCTCAGTCTTTTATGAGTAATTGATAGCGCATCAATGGCGACCAATCCCCTAACTCCACGACCGCCAATCCCTCCACTCCACGACCCCCAATCCTTCCATTCCACGGCCCCCAATCCCATCACTCCACGACCCCCAAGCCCATCACTCCATGGCCCCCAATCCCTCCACTCCACTCCACGACCCCCAATCCCTCCGCTCCACGGCCCCCAATCCCATCACTCCACGACCCCCAATCCCGTCACTCCACGACCCCCAATCCCCCCACTCCACGACTCCAATCCGCCTACTCCACGACCCGCAATCCCTCCACTCCAAGACCCCCAATCCCCCCACTCCACGACCCTCAATCCCCCACTCCATGACCCCCAATCCCCTCACACCACGACCCCCAATCCCTCCAATCCACAGCTCCCAATCCCCCCACTCCATGACCCCAGAACCGTCAGCCCACGACTCCCAATCCCCCCAATCCACGACCCAAATCCCTTCAGTCCACAACACCCAAACCCCCACTCCATGGCTCCCCAATCCCCCCACTCCACGACCCCCAATCCCCCCACTCCATGACCCCCAATCCCCTCACACCACGAACCCCAATCCCACCACTCCACAGCCCCCAAACCCCCACTCCATGACTCCAGTCCCGTCACCCCACGACTCCCAATCCCCCCCACTCCATGACCCAAATCCCATCACTCCACAAACCCCAAACCCCCACTCCACGACCCCCAATCCACCCACTCCACGACCCACAATCCCGTCACTCCACGGCCCCCAATCCCCCGACTCCAAGGCCCCCAATCCCGTCACGCCATGGCCCCCAATCCCGTCGCTCCACGGCGCCCAATCCCGTCACTCTACGACCCCCAATCCTGTCACTCCACGACCCTCAATCCCCCCACTCCTTGGCCCCCAATCCCGTCACTCCACGGCTCTTAATCCCATCAATCCACGACCCCCAATCCCCCCACTGCTCGACCCCTCGATCCCATTCCCTCACTCCACGGCCCCCAATCCTGTCACTCCACAGCCCCCAAACCCGTCGCTCCACGACCCTCAATCCCGTTACTCCACGACTCCCAATCCCCCCACTCCACGACCCCCAATCACTCCACTCCACGGCCCCCAAACCCGTCACTCCACGACCCTCAACCCCCCCACTCCACGGCCCCCAATCCCATCATTCCACGGCCCCCAATCCCATCACTCCACGACCCCCAATCCCCCCAATTCCCGACCACCAATCCCGTCACTCCACGACGCCCTATCCCATCACTCCACGACCCCCAAACCCCCCTCCATGACCCCCAATCCCCCCACTCCACGGCCCCCAATCCCGTCACTCCACAGCCCCCAATCCCTTCATTCCACGGCCCCCAATCCCATCACTCCATGACCCCAATCCCCCCACTCCACGGCCCCCAATCCTGTCACTCCACGACCCCCAATTCCCTCACTCCATGACCCCCAATCCCCCCACTCCATGACCCCCCAATCCGTCAGTACCCGGCCCCAATCCCGTCACTCCACGGCCCCCCAAACCCATCACTCCACAACCCCCATCCCGTCACTCCATGGCCCCCAATCCCATCACTCCATGGCCCCCAATCCCATCACTCCATGACACCAAATCCCCCCACTCCACGACCCCCAATCCCTCACTGTACGGCCCACAATCCCGTCACTCCATGACCCCCAATCCTCCCACTCCATGACCCTCAATCCCGTCACTCCACGAACCCCAATCCCGTCAGTCCACGGCTCCCGAATCCCGTAATTCCATGGCCCCTAATCCCATCACTCCACAACCCCAATCCCGTCACTCCATGGCCCTCAATCCCCCCACTCCACGGCCCCCAATCCCCCTACTCCACGGCCCCCAATCCCGTCACCCCACGATCCCCAATCCCCACCCTTCACGACCACAAATCCCGTCACTCCACGACCCCCAATCCCGTCACTCCTCGACCCCAATCCCCCCACTCCAGGACCCCCAATCCCGTTACTCCACAGACTCCAATCCCGTCTCTCCACGACCCCAATCCCCCCACGCCACGACCCCCAATCCCCCCACTCCACGGCCTCCAATCCCCACACACCACGACCCCCAGATCCCTCCACTCCAGAGCCCCCAATCCCCTCACTCCACGACCCCAGTCCCATCACTCCACGACCCCAATACTGTCACTACATGACCCACAATCCCTCACTCCACGGCCCCCAATCCCGTCACTGGATGACCCCTGATCCCCCCACTCAACGACCCCAATCCCATCACTCCGTGACCCCAATCTTGTCACTCCACAAACCCCAATCCCTCACTCCACAAACCCCAATCTCTCCCTCCACGGTCCCCAAACCCGTCACTCCACGACCCCCAAACCCCCTCTTCACGACCATTAATCCCGTCACTCCAAGGCCCCCAATTCCGTCACTCCACTGCCCCCAATCTTGTCACTCCACAGCCCCCAATCCCGTCTCTCCACGACCCCAATCCCCCCACTCCACGGCCCCCAATCCCATCACTCCACAACCCCCAATCACGTCACTCCACGACCCCCAATCTCCCCACTCCACGACCACAAATCCCGTCACTCCACGACCCCCTATCCCATCACTCCATGGCCCCCAATCCCTCCACTCCACTCCACAACCCTCAATCCCCCCACTCCACGGCCCCCAATCCCCTCAATCCACGACCCCCAATCCCATCACTCCACGACCCCCAATCCCCCCACTCCACGACTCCAATCCGCCCACTCCACGACCCGCAATCCCTCCACTCCACGACCCCCAATGCCCCCACTCCACGACCCTCAATCCCCCACTCCATGACCCCCAATCCCCTCACACCACGACCCCCAATCCCTCCAATCCACAGCTCCCAATCCCCCCACTCCATGACCCCAGACCCGTCAGCCCACGACTCCCAATCCCCCCAATCCACGACCCAAATCCCTTCAGTCCACAACCCCCAAACCCCCACTCCATGGCTCCCCAATCCCCCCACTCCATGACCCCCAATCCCCCCACTCCACGACCCCCAATCCCCCCACTCCATGACCCCCAATCCCCTCACACCACGACCCCCAATCCCACCACTCCACAGCCCCCAAACCCCCACTCCACGACCCCAGTCCCGTCACCCCACGACTCCCAATCAACCCCACTCCATGACCCAAATCCCATCACTCCACAAACCCCAAACCCCCACTCCACGGCTCCCAATCCCGTCACTCCACGACCCCCAATCCACCCACTCCACGACCCACAATCCCGTCACTCCACGGCCCCCAATCCCCCGACTCCAAGGCCCCCAATCCCGTCACGCCATGGCCCCCAATCCCGTCGCTCCACGGCCCCCAATCCCGTCACTCTATGACCCCCAATCCTGTCACTCCACGACCCTCAATCCCCCCACTCCTTGGCCCCCAATCCCGTCACTCCACGGCTCTTAATCCCATCAATCCACGACCCCCAATCCCCCCACTGCTCGACCCCTCGATCCCATTCCCTCACTCCACGGCCCCCAATCCCATCACTCCACAACCCCCAATCACGTCACTCCACGACCCCCAATCCCCCCACTTCCCGACCACCAATCCCGTCACTCCACGACCCCCTATCCCATCACTCCAC
Organism: Somniosus microcephalus; assembly: GCF_052327205.1. NCBI lineage: Eukaryota > Metazoa > Chordata > Chondrichthyes > Squaliformes > Somniosidae > Somniosus > Somniosus microcephalus. Next base: position 75,910,538 of record NC_140999.1, on the reverse strand, counting down.
GACCCCCAAAACCCCCTCCATGACCCCCAATCCCCCCACTCCACGGCCCCCAATCCCCCCACTCCACGGCCCCCAATCCCGTCACTCCACAACCCCCAATCCCTTCATTCCACGGCCCCCAATCCCATCACTCCACAACCCCCAATCCAGTCACTCCACGACCCCCAATCCCCCCACTCCATGACCCCAATCTCCCCACTCCACGGCCCCCAATCCTGTCACTCCACGACTCCCAATTCCCTCACTCCACGACCCCCAATCCCCCCACTCCATGACCCCTCAATCAGTCAGTACCCGGCCCCAATCCCGTCAATCCATGGCCCCCCAAACCCATCACTCCACAACCCCCATCACTCCACAACCCCCACCCCATCACTCCATGACACCAAACCCCCCCACTCCACGACCCCCAATCCCTCACTGTACGGCCCCCAATCCCGTCACTCCATGACCCCCAATCCTCCCACTCCATGACCCTCAATCCCGTCACTCCACGAACCCCAATCCCGTCAGTCCACGGCTCCCGAATCCCGTAATTCCATGGCCCCTAATCCCATCACTCCACAACCCCAATCCCCCCACTCCACGGCCCCTAATCCAGTCACTCCACGATCCCCAATCCCCCCTCTTCACGACCACCAATCCCGTCACTCCACGGCCCCCAATCCCGTCACCCCGCGATCCCCAATCCCCACCCTTCACGACCACTAATCCCGTCACTCCACGACCCCCAATCCCGTCACTCCTCGACCCCAATCCCCCCACTCCACGACCCCCAATCCCGTCACTCCACGACCGCCAATCCTGTCACTCCAGGACCCCCAATCCCGTTACTCCACAGCCTCCAATCCCGTCTCTCCACGACCCCAATCCCCCCACTCCACGACCCCCAATCCCCCCACTCCACGGCCTCCAATCCCCACACACCACGACCCCCAGATCCCTCCACTCCAGAGCCCCCAATCCCCTCACTCCACGACCCCAGTCCCATCACTCCACGACCCAATACTGTCACTACATGACCCCCAATCCCTCACTCCACGTCCCCCAATCCCGTCACTGGACGACCCCTGATCCCCCCACTCAACGACCCCAATCCCATCACTCCGTGACCCCAATCCCTCACTCCACAAACCCCAATCTCTCCCTCCACGGTCCCCAAACCCGTCACTCTACGACCCCCAAACCCCCTCTTCACGACCATTAATCCCGTCACTCCAAGGTCCCCAATTCCGCCACTCCACTGCCCCCAATCTTGTCACTCCACAGCCCTCAATCCCGTCTCTCCATGACCCCAATCCCCCCACTCCACGGCACCCAATCCTGTCACTCCATGACCCCCAATGCCCCCACTCCAGGACCCCCAATCCCATCACTCCATGAACCACAATCCCCCCACTCCACGACCCCCAATCCCATCAATCCACAAACCGCAAGCCCGTCACTCCCTGACTCCCAATCCCATCACTCCACGGCCCCCAATCCTCCGACTCCACGGGCCCAATCCCGTCACTCCACGGCCCCCAATCGCGTCACTCCACGGCCCCCAATCGCGTCACTCCACGGCCCCCAATCCCGTCGCTCCACGGCTCTCAATCCTGTAAATCCACGACCCCCAATCCCCCCATTCCTCGACCCCATTCCCACACTCCACGGCCCCCAATCCTGTCACTCCACAGCCCCCAAACCCGTCACTCCACGACCCTCAATCCCCCCACTCCACGGCCCCCAATCCCCTCAATCCACGGCCCCCATTCCCATCACTCCACAACCCCAATCCCGTCACTCCATGGCCCTCATCCCCCCACATCACGACCACCAATCCCGTCACTCCACGGCCCCCAATCCCGTCACTCCACGATCCCCAATCCCTACTCTTCACGACCACCAATCCCGTCGCTCCACGACCCCCAATCCTGTCATTCCACGACCCCCAATCCCCCCACTCCACGACCCCCAATCCCCCCACTCCACAACCCCCAATCCCGTCGCTCCACGGCTCTTAATCCTGTCAATCCACGACCCCCAATCCCCCCACTTCTCGACTCCTCGACCCCATTCCCTCACTCCACGGCCCCCAATCCCGTCACTCCACAGACCCCAAACCCATCACTCCACAACCCTCAATCCCCCCACTCCACGGCCCCCAATCCCCTCAATCCACGGCCCCCAATCCCATCACTCCACGACCCGCAATCCCTCCACTCCACGACCCGCAATCCCCCCACTCCACAACCCCCAATCCTCCCACTACAGGACCCCAATCCCCCCAATCCACGGACCCCAATCCCATCACTCCACGGCCCCCAATCCCATCATTCCACGGCCCCCAATCCCATCACTCCACAACCCCCAATCCCATCATTCCGCGACCCCCAATCCCCCCAGTCCATGACCCCAATCCCCCCACTCCACGGCCCCAATCCTGTCACTCCACGACCCCCAATTCCCTCACTCCATGACCCCCAATCCCCCCACTCCACGACCCCCATTCCCCCCACTCCACGACCCCCCAATCCCCCCACTCCACAACCCCCAATCCTGTCACTCCACGACCCCCAATCCCATCACTCCACGACCCCCAATCCCCCCACTCCACGACCCCCCAATCCCCCCACTCCATGACCCTGCAATCCGTCACTACCCGGCCCCAATCCCGTCAATCCACGGCCCCCCAAACCCATCTCTCCACAACCCCAATCCCGTCACTCCATTGCACCCAATCCCATCACACCATGGCCCCCAATCCCTTCACACCATGGCCCCCAATCCCTTCACTCCACAACACCAAATCCCCCCACTCCACGACCCCCGATCCCCCCACTCCACGACCCCCAATCCCTCACTGTACGGCCTCCAATCCCGTCACTCCATGACCCCCAATCCCCCCACTGCATGACCCCAATCCCCCCAGTCCATGACCCCAATCCCCCCACTCCACGGCCCCAATCCTGTCACTCCACGACCCCCAATTCCCTCACTCCATGACCCCCAATCCCCCCACTCCACGACCCCCATTCCCCCCACTCCACGACCCCCCAATCCCCCCACTCCACAACCCCCAATCCTGTCACTCCACGACCCCCAATCCCATCACTCCACGACCCACAATCCCCCCACTCCACGACCCCCCAATCCCCTCACTCCATGACCCTGCAATCCGTCACTACCCGGCCCCAATCCCGTCAATCCACGGCCCCCCAAACCCATCTCTCCACAACCCCAATCCCGTCACTCCATTGCACCCAATCCCATCACACCATGGCCCCCAATCCCTTCACACCATGGCCCCCAATCCCTTCACTCCACAACACCAAATCCCCCCACTCCACGACCCCGGATCCCCCCACTCCACGACCCCCAATCCCTCACTGTACGGCCTCCAATCCCGTCACTCCATGACCCCCAATCCCCCCACTGCATGATCCCAATCCCCCCACTCCACGGCCCCCAATCCTGTCACTCCACGACCCCCAAATCCCTCACTGCATGACCCCCAATCCCCGCACTCCACGACCCCCAATCCCCCCACTCCACGACCCCCCAATCCCCCCACTCCACGACCCTCAATCCTGTCACACCATGACCCCCAATCCCGTCACTCCAGGACGCCCAATCCCATCACTCCACGACCCCCAATCCCCGCACTCCACGACCCCCAATCCCCCCACTCCACCACCCCCCAATCCCCCCACTCCACGACCCCCCAATCCCCCCACTCCACGACCCTCAATCCTGTCACACCATGACCCCCAATCCCATCACTCCAGGACGCCCAATCCCATCACTCCACGACCCCCAATCCCCGCACTCCACGACCCCAAATCCCCGCACTCCACGACCCCCAATCCCCCCACTCCACGACCCCCCAATCCCCCCACTCCACGACCCTCAATCCTGTCACACCATGACCCCCAATCCCGTCACTCCAGGACGCCCAATCCCGTCACTCCACGGCCCCCAATCCCCCCACTCCACGACCCCCAATCCCATCACTCCAGGACGCCCAATCCCATCACTCCATGACCCCCAATCCCCCCACTCCACGACCCCCCAGTCCCCCGACTCCACAACCCCCAATCCCGTCGCTCCACGGCTCTTAATCCTGTCAATCCACGACCCCCAATCCCCCCACTCCTCGACCCCTCGACCCCATTCCCTCACTCCACGGCCCCCAATCCCGTCACTTCACAGCCCCCAAACCCGTCACTCCACAACCCTCAATCCCCCCACTCCACGGCCCCCAATCCCCTCAATCCACGGCCCCCAATCCCATCACTCCACAACCCCCAATCCCGTCACTCCACGACCCCCAATCCCCCCACTTCACGACGACAAATCCCGTCACTCCACGACCCCCTATCCCATTACTCCATGACCCCCAATCCCCCCACTCCACGACCCCCAATCCTCCCACTCCACGACCCCAATCCCCCCAATCCACGGACCCCAAACCCATCACTCCACGGCCCCCAATCCCGTCATTCCACGGCCCCCAATCCCATCACTCCACAACCCCCAATCCCGCCACTCCACGACCCCCAATCCCCCCAGTCCATGACCCCAACCCCCCACTCCACGGCCCCCAATCCTGTCACTACATGACCCCCAATTCCCTCACTCCATGACCCCCAATCCCCCCACTCCACGACCCCCAATTACCCCACTCCACGACCTCTCAATCCCCCCACTCCACGACCCCCAATCCCATCACTCCACGACCCCCAATCCCCCCACTCCACGACCCCCCAATCCCCCCACTCCATGACCCGGCAATCCGTCACTACCTGGCCCCAAACCCGTCAATCCACGGCCCCCCAAACCCATCACTCCACAACCCCAATCCCGTCACTCCATTGCACCCAATCCCATCACTCCATGGCCTCCAATCCCTTCACTCCACGACACCAAGTCCCCCCAATCCACGACCCCCGATCCCCCCACTCCACGACCCCCAATCCCTCACTGTACGGCCCCAAATCCCATCACTCCATGACCCCCAATCCCCCCACTCCATGACCCCAATCCCCCCACTCCACGGCCCCCAATCCTGTCACTCCACGACCCCCAATTCCCTCACTCCATGACCCCCAATCCCCACACTCCACGACCCCCAATCCCCCCACTTCATGACCCCCCAATCCCCCCACTCCACGAACCCCAATCCTGTCACTCCACGACCCCCAATCCCATCATTCCATGATCCCCAATCCCCCCACTCCACGACCCCCCAATCCCCCCACTCCATGGCCCTGCAATCCGTCACTACCCGGCCCCAATCCCATCAATCCATGGCCCCCCAAACCCATCAATCCACAACCCCAATCCCTTCACTCCACGAACCCCAATCCCGTCAGTCCACGGCTCCCGAATCCAGTAATCCCAGGGCCCCCAATCCCAACACTCCACAACCCCAATCCCATCACTCCATTGCCCTCAATCCCCCCACTCCACGGCCCCCAATCCCCCTACTCCTCGGCCCCCAACCCCGTCACTCCACGATCCCCAATCCCCCCTCTTCATGTCCACCAATCCCGTCACTCCACGGCCCCCAATCCTCCAATCCCCCCACTCCACGGTCCCCAATCCCGTCACTCCACGACCACCAATCCCGTCATTCCATGGCCCCCAATCCCATCACTCCACAACCCCCAATCCCCGCACTCCACGACCCCCAATCCCCCCATTCCACGACCCCACTATCCGCCCACTCGACGACCCCCAATCCTGTCACTCCATGACCCACAATCCCATCACTCCATGACCCCCAATCCCCCCACTCCATGGCCCTGCAATCCGTCACTACCCGGCCTCAATCCCGTCAATCCACGGCCCCCCAAACCCATCAATCCACAACCCCAATACCGTCACTCCATGGCCCCCAATCCCATCACTCCTTGGCCCCCAATCCCTTCACTCCACGGCACCAAATCACCCCACTCCATGACCCCCGATCCCTCACTGTACGGCCCCCAATTCTGTCACTGCATGACCCCCAATCCCCCCACTCCATGACCCCCAATCCAGTCACTCCACGAACTCCAATCCCGTCAGTCCACGGCTCCCGAATCCAGTAATTCCAGGGCCCCCAATCCCAACACTCCACAACCCCAATCCCGTCACTCCATGGCCCTCAACCCCCCCACTCCACGGCCTCCAATCCCCCTACTCCTCGGCCCCCAATCCCATCACTCCACGATCCCCAATCCCCCCTCTTCACGTCCACCAATCCCGTCACTCCATGGCCCCCAATCCCGTCACTCCACGACCCCCAATCCTGTCACTCCAAGACGCCCAATCCCGTCACTCCATGACCCCCAATCCCCCCACTCCACGACCCCCAATCCTGTCACTCCAAGACGCCCAATCCCCCCCACTCCACGACCCCCAAATCCCCCCACTCCACAACCCCCAATCCCGTCGCTCCACGGCTCTTAATCCTGTCAATCCACGACCCCCAATCCCCCCACTCCTCGACTCCTCGACCCCATTCCCTCACTCCACGGCCCCCAATCCCGTCACTCCACAGCCCCCAAACCCGTCACTCCACAACCCTCAATCACCCCACTCCACGGCCCTCAATCCACGGCCCCCAATCCCATCACTCCACAACCCCCAATCCCGTCACTCCACGAACCCCAATCCCCCCACTTCACGACCACCAATCCCGTCACTCCACGACCCCCTATCCCATTACTCCATGACCCCCAATCCCCCCACTCCACAACCCCCAATCCTCCCACTCCACGACCCCAATCCCCCCAATCCACGGACCCCAATCCCGTCACTCCACGACCCCCAATCCTCCCACTCCACGACCCCAATCCCCCCAATCCACAGACCCCAATCCCATCACTCCACGGCCCCCAATGCCGTCATTCCACGGCCCCCAATCCCATCACTCCACAACCCCCAATCCCGTCACTCCATTGCACCCAATCCCATCACTCCATGGCCCCCGATCCCCCCACTCCACGACCCCCAAACCCTCACTGTACGGCCTCCAATCCCGTCACTCCATGACCCCCAATCCCCCCACTCCATGACCCCAATCCCCCCACTCCACGGCCCCCAATCCTGTCACTCCACGACCCCCAATTCCCTCACTCCATGACCCCGAATCTCCGCACTCCATGACCCCCAATCCCCCCACTCCACGACCCCCCAAACCCCCCACTCCACGACCCCCAATCCTGTCACTCCACGACCCCCCAATCCCATCACTCCATGACCCCCAATCCCCCCACTCCACAACACCCCAATCCCCCCACTCCATGGCCCTGCAATCCGTCAGTACCCGGCCCCAATCCCGTCAATCCACAGCCCCCCAAACCCATCAATCCTCAACCCCAATCCCGTCACTCCATGGCCCCCAATCCCATCACTCCTTGGCCCCCAATCCCTTCACTCCACGACACCAAATCCCCCCACTCCATGACCCCCGATCCCCCCACTCCATGACCCCCAATCCAGTCACTCCACGAACCCCAATCCCGTCAGTCCATGGCTCCCGAATCCAGTAATTCCAGGGCCCCCAATCCCAACACTCCACAACCCCAATCCCGTCACTCCATGGCCCTCATCCCCCCACTCCACGGCCCCCAATCCCCCTACTCCTCGGCCCCCAATCCCGTCACTCCACGATCCCCAATCCCCCCTCTTCACGTCCACCAATCCCGTCACTCCACGGCCCCCAATCCCGTCACTCCATGATCCCCAATCCCCACTCTTCACGACCACCAATCCCGTCACTCCACGGCCCCCAATCCCGTCACTCCACGATCCCCAATCCCGTCACTCCACGATCCCCAATCCCCACTCTTCACGACCACCAATCCCGTCACTCCATGACCCCCAATCCCGTCACTCCACGACCCCCAATCCCCCCACCCCACGACCCCCAATCCCGTCACTCCACGACCCCCAATCCCGTCACTCCACGACCCCCAATCCCCCCACTCCACGACCCCCAATCCCGTCACTCCACGACCCCCAATCCAGTCACTCCAGGACGCCCAATCCTGTCACTCCACAGCCTCCAGTCCCGTCTCTCCACGACCCTAATCCCCCCACTCCACGACCCCGAATCACCCCACACCACGGCCTCCAATCCCCTCACACCATGACCCCCCAATCCCTCCACTCCAGAGCCCCCAATCCCCACACTTCACGACCCCAGTCCCGCCACTCCACGACCCCAATCCTGTCACTCCATGACCCCCAATCCCTCACTCCACGGCCCCCAATCCCGTCACTGGACGACCCCTGATCCCCCCACTCCACGACCCCAATCCCATCACTCCACGACCCCAATCTCTCACTCCACGTTCCCCAATCCCGTCACTCCACGACCCCCAAACCCCCCAGTCCATGACCACCAATCCCGTCACTCCACGACCCCCATTCCCTCACTCCACGACCCTCAATCCCCCCACTCCAAGGCCCCGAATCCCATCACTCCACGGCCCCCAATCCTGTCACTCCATGACCCTCAATCCTCCCACTCCACAGCCCCCAATCCCGTCTCTCCACGACCCCCAATCCCCCCGCTCCACGGCCTCCAATCCTGTCACTCCACGACCCCCAATCCCCTCACTCCACGACCCCCAATCCCATCACTCCACGGCCCCCAATCCTGTCACTCCATGACCCTGAATCCTCCCACTCCACAGCCCCCAATCCCGTCTCTCCACGACCCCAATCCCCCCGCTCCACGGCCTCCAATCCTGTCACTCCACGACCCCCAATCCCCTCACTCCACGACCCCCAATCCCATCACTCCACAAACCACAATCCCCCCACTCCACGACCCCCAATCCCATCAATCCACAAACCGCAAACCCGTCACTCCCTGACTCCCAATCCCGTCACTCCACGGCACCCCAATCCCGTCACTCCACAACACCCAATCCCCCCACTCCACGACCCCCAATGCCCCCACTCCACGACCCCCAATCCCCCCACTCCACGACCCCCAATCCCCCCACTCCATGACCCTCAATCCCGTCACTCCACGAACCCCAATCCCGTAACTCCACAGCCCCCCAAACACGTAACTCCACAGCCCCCCAATCACCCCACTCCATGGCGACCAATCCCCTTACTCCATGACCCCCAATCCCCCCACTCCACGGCCCCCAATCCCGTCACTCCACAGCCTCTAATCCCCTAACTCCACGACCGCCAATCCCTCCACTCCACGACCCCCAATCCCTCCATTCTACGGCCCCCAATCCCATCACTCCACGACCCCCAATCCATCACTCTATGGCCCCCAATCCCTCCACTCCACGATCCCCAATCCCCACCCTTCACGACCACCAATCCCGATACTCCACGACCCCCAATCCCCCCACTCAACGGCCTCCAATCCCCACACACCACGACCCCCAGATCCCTCCAATCCAGAGCCCCCAATCCCCACACTCCACGACCCCAGTCCCATCACTCCACGACCCCAATACTGTCACTCCATGACCCACAATCCCTCACTCCACGGCCCCCAATCCCATCACTGGACGACCCCTGATCCCCCCACTCCACGACCCCAATGCCATCACTCCACGACCCCAATCCTGTCACTCCACAAACCCCAATCCCTCACTCCACAAACACCAATCTTTCACTCCACGGTCCCCAAACCCGTCACTCCACGACCCCCAAACCCCCCAGTCCATGACCACCAATCCGGTCACTCCACGACCCCATTCCCTCACTCAATGACCCTCAATCCCCCCACTCCAAGGCCCCCAATCCCGTCACTCCATGGCCCCCAATCCCGTCACTCCACGGCCCTCAATCCCCCCACTCCACGGCCCCCAATCCCGTTAATCCACGACCCCATTCCCTCAGTCCACGATCCCCAATCCCCCCACTCCACTGCCCCCAATCCCGTCACTCCACGACCCCCAATCCCCCCACTCCAAATCCCCAATCCCGTCACTCCACGGCCTCCAATCCTGTCACTCCACGGCCCCCAAATCCCCCACTCCATGTCCCCCAATCCCTGACTCCACGGCCCCCAAACCCGTCACTCCACGGCTCCCAATCCCGTCACTCCACGGCCCCCAATCCCACGACTCCACGGCCCCAATCCCGTCACTCCACGGACCCCAATCCCCCGACTCCACGGGCCCAATCCCGTCACTCCACGGCTCTCAATCCTGTCAATCCACGACCCCCACTCCTCGACTCCTCGACCCCATTCCCCCACTCCACGGCCCCCAATCCCATCACTCCACAGCCCCCAAAGCCGTCACTCCACAAGCCTCAACCCCCCCACTCCACGGCCCCCAATCCCCTCAATCCACGGCCCCCAATCCCATCACTCCACAACCCCCAATCCCCCCACTCCACGGCCCCCAATCCCGTCACTCCACGGCCCCCAATCCCGTCATTCCACGGCCCCCAATCCCGTCACTACACAACCCCCAATCCCCCCAGTCCATGACCCCAATCCCCCCACTCCACGGCCCCCAATCCTGTCCCTCCACGACCCCCAATTCCCTCACTCCATGATCCCCAATCCTCCCACTCCACAGCCCCCAATCCCGTCTCTCCACGACCCCAATCCCCCCGCTCCACGGCCTCCAATCCTGTCACTCCACAGCCCCCAAACCCGTCGCTCCACGACCCTCAATCCCGTTACTCCACGACTCCCAATCCCCCCACTCCACGACCCCCAATCACTCCACTCCACGGCCCCCAAACCCGTCACTCCATGACCCTCAACCCCCCCACTCCACGGCCCCCAATCCCATCATTCCACGGCCCCCAATCCCATCACTCCACGACCCCCAATCCCCCCAATTCCCGACCACCAATCCCGTCACTCCACGACGCCCTATCCCATCACTCCACGACCCCCAAACCCCCCTCCATGACCCCCAATCCCCCCACTCCACGGCCCCCAATCCCGTCACTCCACAGCCCCCAATCCCTTCATTCCACGGCCCCCAATCCCATCACTCCATGACCCCAATCCCCCCACTCCACGGCCCCCAATCCTGTCACTCCACGACCCCCAATTCCCTCACTCCATGACCCCCAATCCCCCCACTCCATGACCCCCCAATCCGTCAGTACCCGTCCCAATCCCGTCACTCCACGGCCCCCCAAACCCATCACTCCACAACCCCCATCCCGTCACTCCATGGCCCCCAATCCCATCACTCCATGGCCCCCAATCCCATCACTCCATGACACCAAATCCCCCCACTCCACGACCCCCAATCCCTCACTGTACGGCCCACAATCCCGTCACTCCATGACCCCCAATCCTCCCACTCCATGACCCTCAATCCCGTCACTCCACGAACCCCAATCCCGTCAGTCCACGGCTCCCGAATCCCGTAATTCCATGGCCCCTAATCCCATCACTCCACAACCCCAATCCCGTCACTCCATGGCCCTCAATCCCCCCACTCCACGGCCCCCAATCCCCCTACTCCACGGCCCCCAATCCCGTCACCCCGCGATCCCCAATCCCCACCCTTCACGACCACTAATCCCGTCACTCCACGACCCCCAATCCCGTCACTCCTCGACCCCAATCCCCCCACTCCACGACCCCCAATCCCGTCACTCCACGACCGCCAATCCTGTCACTCCAGGACCCCCAATCCCGTTACTCCACAGCCTCCAATCCCGTCTCTCCACGACCCCAATCCCCCCACTCCACGACCCCCAATCCCCCCACTCCACGGCCTCCAATCCCCACACACCACGACCCCCAGATCCCTCCACTCCAGAGCCCCCAATCCCCTCACTCCACGACCCCAGTCCCATCACTCCACGACCCAATACTGTCACTACATGACCCCCAATCCCTCACTCCATGTCCCCCAATCCCGTCACTGGACGACCCCTGATCCCCCCACTCAACGACCCCAATCCCATCACTCCGTGACCCCAATCTTGTCACTCCACAAACCCCAATCCCTCACTCCACAAACCCCAATCTCTCCCTCCACGGTCCCCAAACCCGTCACTCCACGACCCCCAAACCCCCTCTTCACGACCATTAATCCCGTCACTCCAAGGCCCCCAATTCCGTCACTCCACTGGCCCCAATCTTGTCACTCCACAGCCCCCAATCCCGTCTCTCCACGACCCCAATCCCCCCACTCCACGGCCCCCAATCCCATCACTCCACAACCCCCAATCACGTCACTCCACGACCCCCAATCTCCCCACTCCACGACCACAAATCCCGTCACTCCACGACCCCCTATCCCATCACTCCATGGCCCCCAATCCCTCCACTCCACTCCACAACCCTCAATCCCCCCACTCCACGGCCCCCAATCCCCTCAATCCACGACCCCCAATCCCGTCACTCCACGACCCCCAATCCCCCCACTCCACGACTCCAATCCGCCCACTCCACGACCCGCAATCCCTCCACTCCACGACCCCCAATGCCCCCACTCCACGACCCTCAATCCCCCACTCCATGACCCCCAATCCCCTCACACCACGACCCCCAATCCCTCCAATCCACAGCTCCCAATCCCCCCACTCCATGACCCCAGACCCGTCAGCCCACGACTCCCAATCCCCCCAATCCACGACCCAAATCCCTTCAGTCCACAACCCCCAAACCCCCACTCCATGGCTCCCCAATCCCCCCACTCCATGACCCCCAATCCCCCCACTCCACGACCCCCAATCCCCCCACTCCATGACCCCCAATCCCCTCACACCACGACCCCCAATCCCACCACTCCACAGCCCCCAAACCCCCACTCCACGACCCCAGTCCCGTCACCCCACGACTCCCAATCAACCCCACTCCATGACCCAAATCCCATCACTCCACAAACCCCAAACCCCCACTCCACGGCTCCCAATCCCGTCACTCCACGACCCCCAATCCACCCACTCCACGACCCACAATCCCGTCACTCCACGGCCCCCAATCCCCCGACTCCAAGGCCCCCAATCCCGTCACGCCATGGCCCCCAATCCCGTCGCTCCACGGCCCCCAATCCCGTCACTCTACGACCCCCAATCCTGTCACTCCACGACCCTCAATCCCCCCACTCCTTGGCCCCCAATCCCATCACTCCACGGCTCTTAATCCCATCAATCCACGACCCCCAATCCCCCCACTGCTCGACCCCTCGATCCCATTCCCTCACTCCACGGCCCCCAATCCCATCACTCCACAACCCCCAATCACGTCACTCCACGACCCCCAATCCCCCCACTTCCCGACCACCAATCCCGTCACTCCACGACCCCCTATCCCATCACTCCACGACCCCCAAAACCCCCTCCATGACCCCCAATCCCCCCACTCCACGGCCCCCAATCCCCCCACTCCACGGCCCCCAATCCCGTCACTCCACAACCCCCAATCCCTTCATTCCACGGCCCCCAATCCCATCACTCCACAACCCCCAATCCAGTCACTCCACGACCCCCAATCCCCCCACTCCATGACCCCAATCTCCCCACTCCACGGCCCCCAATCCTGTCACTCCACGACTCCCAATTCCCTCACTCCACGACCGCCAATCCCCCCACTCCATGACCCCTCAATCCGTCAGTACCCGGCCCCAATCCCGTCAATCCATGGCCCCCCAAACCCATCACTCCACAACCCCCATCACTCCACAACCCCCATCCCATCACTCCATGACACCAAACCCCCCCACTCCACGACCCCCAATCCCTCACTGTACGGCCCCCAATCCCATCACTCCATGACCCCCAATCCTCCCACTCCATGACCCTCAATCCCGTCACTCCACGAACCCCAATCCCGTCAGTCCACGGCTCCCGAATCCCGTAATTCCATGGCCCCTAATCCCATCACTCCACAACCCCAATCCCCCCACTCCACGGCCCCTAATCCAGTCACTCCACGATCCCCAATCCCCCCTCTTCACGACCACCAATCCCGTCACTCCACGGCCCCCAATCCCGTCACCCCGCGATCCCCAATCCCCACCCTTCACGACCACTAATCCCGTCACTCCACGACCCCCAATCCCATCACTCCTCGACCCCAATCCCCCCACTCCACGACCCCCAATCCCGTCACTCCACGACCGCCAATCCTGTCACTCCAGGACCCCCAATCCCGTTACTCCACAGCCTCCAATCCCGTCTCTCCACGACCCCAATCCCCCCACTCCACGACCCCCAATCCCCCCACTCCACGGCCTCCAATCCCCACACACCACGACCCCCAGATCCCTCCACTCCAGAGCCCCCAATCCCCTCACTCCACGACCCCAGTCCCATCACTCCACGACCCAATACTGTCACTACATGACCCCCAATCCCTCACTCCACGTCCCCCAATCCCGTCACTGGACGACCCCTGATCCCCCCACTCAACGACCCCAATCCCATCACTCCGTGACCCCAATCTTGTCACTCCACAAACCCCAATCCCTCACTCCACAAACCCCAATCTCTCCCTCCACGGTCCCCAAACCCGTCACTCTACGACCCCCAAACCCCCTCTTCACGACCATTAATCCCGTCACTCCAAGGTCCCCAATTCCGCCACTCCACTGCCCCCAATCTTGTCACTCCACAGCCCCCAATCCCGTCTCTCCATGACCCCAATCCCCCCACTCCACGGCACCCAATCCTGTCACTCCATGACCCCCAATGCCCCCACTCCAGGACCCCCAATCCCATCACTCCATGAACCACAATCCCCCCACTCCACGACCCCCAATCCCATCAATCCACAAACCGCAAGCCCGTCACTCCCTGACTCCCAATCCCATCACTCCACAGCCCCCAATCCTCCGACTCCACGGGCCCAATCCCGTCACTCCACGGCCCCCAATCGCGTCACTCCACGGCCCCCAATCGCGTCACTCCACGGCCCCCAATCCCGTCGCTCCACGGCTCTCAATCCTGTCAATCCACGACCCCCAATCCCCCCATTCCTCGACCCCATTCCCACACTCCACGGCCCCCAATCCTGTCACTCCACAGCCCCCAAACCCGTCACTCCACGACCCTCAATCCCCCCACTCCACGGCCCCCAATCCCCTCAATCCACGGCCCCCAATCCCATCACTCCACAACCCCAATCCCGTCACTCCATGGCCCTCAATCCCCCCACATCACGACCACCAATCCCGTCACTCCACGGCCCCCAATCCCGTCACTCCACGATCCCCAATCCCTACTCTTCACGACCACCAATCCCGTCGCTCCACGACCCCCAATCCTGTCATTCCACGACCCCCAATCCCCCCACTCCACGACCCCCAATCCCCCCACTCCACAACCCCCAATCCCGTCGCTCCACGGCTCTTAATCCTGTCAATCCACGACCCCCAATCCCCCCACTTCTCGACTCCTCGACCCCATTCCCTCACTCCACGGCCCCCAATCCCGTCACTCCACAGACCCCAAACCCATCACTCCACAACCCTCAATCCCCCCACTCCACGGCCCCCAATCCCCTCAATCCACGGCCCCCAATCCCATCACTCCACGACCCGCAATCCCTCCACTCCACGACCCGCAATCCCCCCACTGCACAACCCCCAATCCTCCCACTACAGGACCCCAATCCCCCCAATCCACGGACCCCAATCCCATCACTCCACGGCCCCCAATCCCATCATTCCACGGCCCCCAATCCCATCACTCCACAACCCCCAATCCCATCATTCCGCGACCCCCAATCCCCCCAGTCCATGACCCCAATCCCCCCACTCCACGGCCCCAATCCTGTCACTCCACGACCCCCAATTCCCTCACTCCATGACCCCCAATCCCCCCACTCCACGACCCCCATTCCCCCCACTCCACGACCCCCCAATCCCCCCACTCCACAACCCCCAATCCTGTCACTCCACGACCCCCAATCCCATCACTCCACGACCCCCAATCCCCCCACTCCACGACACCCCAATCCCCCCACTCCATGACCCTGCAATCCGTCACTACCCGGCCCCAATCCCATCAATCCACGGCCCCCCAAACCCATCTCTCCACAACCCCAATCCCGTCACTCCATTGCACCCAATCCCATCACACCATGGCCCCCAATCCCTTCACACCATGGCCCCCAATCCCTTCACTCCACAACACCAAATCCCCCCACTCCACGACCCCCGATCCCCCCACTCCACGACCCCCAATCCCTCACTGTACGGCCTCCAATCCCGTCACTCCATGACCCCCAATCCCCCCACTGCATGACCCCAATCCCCCCAGTCCATGACCCCAATCCCCCCACTCCACGGCCCCAATCCTGTCACTCCACGACCCCCAATTCCCTCACTCCATGACCCCCAATCCCCCCACTCCACGACCCCCATTCCCCCCACTCCACGACCCCCCAATCCCCCCACTCCACAACCCCCAATCCTGTCACTCCACGACCCCCAATCCCATCACTCCACGACCCCCAATCCCCCCACTCCACGACCCCCCAATCCCCTCACTCCATGACCCTGCAATCCGTCACTACCCGGCCCCAATCCCGTCAATCCACGGCCCCCCAAACCCATCTCTCCACAACCCCAATCCCGTCACTCCATTGCACCCAATCCCATCACACCATGGCCCCCAATCCCTTCACACCATGGCCCCCAATCCCTTCACTCCACAACACCAAATCCCCCCACTCCACGACCCCCGATCCCCCCACTCCACGACCCCCAATCCCTCACTGTACGGCCTCCAATCCCGTCACTCCATGACCCCCAATCCCCCCACTGCATGACCCCAATCCCCCCACTCCACGGCCCCCAATCCTGTCACTCCACGACCCCCAAATCCCTCACTGCATGACCCCCAATCCCCGCACTCCACGACCCCCAATCCCCCCACTCCACGATCCCCAATCCCCCCACTCCACGACCCTCAATCCTGTCACACCATGACCCCCAATCCCGTCACTCCAGGACGCCCAATCCCATCACTCCACGACCCCCAATCCCCGCACTCCACGACCCCCAATCCCCCCACTCCACGACCCCCCAATCCCCCCACTCCACGACCCTCAATCCTGTCACACCATGACCCCCAATCCCGTCACTCCAGGACGCCCAATCCCGTCACTCCACGGCCCCCAATCCCCCCACTCCACGACCCCCAATCCCATCACTCCAGGACGCCCAATCCCATCACTCCACGACCCCCAATCCCCCCACTCCACGACCCCCCAGTCCCCCGACTCCACAACCCCCAATCCCGTCGCTCCACGGCTCTTAATCCTGTCAATCCACGACCCCCAATCCCCCCACTCCTCGACCCCTCGACCCCATTCCCTCACTCCACGGCCCCCAATCCCGTCACTCCACAGCCCCCAAACCCGTCACTCCACAACCCTCAATCCCCCCACTCCACGGCCCCCAATCCCCTCAATCCACGGCCCCCCAATCCCATCACTCCACAACCCCCAATCCTGTCACTCCACGACCCCCAATCCCCCCACTTCACGACGACAAATCCCATCACTCCACGACCCCCTATCCCATTACTCCATGACCCCCAATCCCCCCACTCCACGACCCCCAATCCTCCCACTCCACGACCCCAATCCCCCCAATCCACGGACCCCAAACCCATCACTCCACGGCCCCCAATCCCGTCATTCCACGGCCCCCAATCCCATCACTCCACAACCCCCAATCCCGCCACTCCACGACCCCCAATCCCCCCAGTCCATGACCCCAACCCCCCACTCCACGGCCCCCAATCCTGTCACTACATGACCCCCAATTCCCTCACTCCATGACCCCCAATCCCCCCACTCCACGACCCCCAATTACCCCACTCCACGACCTCTCAATCCCCCCACTCCACGACCCCCAATCCCATCACTCCACGACCCCCAATCCCCCCACTCCACGACCCCCCAATCCCCCCACTCCATGACCCGGCAATCCGTCACTACCTGGCCCCAAACCCGTCAATCCACGGCCCCCCAAACCCATCACTCCACAACCCCAATCCCGTCACTCCATTGCACCCAATCCCATCACTCCATGGCCTCCAATCCCTTCACTCCACGACACCAAGTCCCCCCAATCCACGACCCCCGATCCCCCCACTCCACGACCCCCAATCCCTCACTGTACGGCCCCGAATCCCATCATTCCATGACCCCCAATCCCCCCACTCCACGACCCCCCAATCCCCCCACTCCATGGCCCTGCAATCCGTCACTACCCGGCCCCAATCCCATCAATCCATGGCCCCCCAAACCCATCAATCCACAACCCCAATCCCTTCACTCCACGAACCCCAATCCCGTCAGTCCACGGCTCCCGAATCCAGTAATCCCAGGGCCCCCAATCCCAACACTCCACAACCCCAATCCCATCACTCCATTGCCCTCAATCCCCCCACTCCACGGCCCCCAATCCCCCTACTCCTCGGCCCCCAATCCCGTCACTCCACGATCCCCAATCCCCCCTCTTCATGTCCACCAATCCCGTCACTCCACGGCCCCCAATCCTCCAATCCCCCCACTCCACGGTCCCCAATCCCGTCACTCCACGACCACCAATCCCGTCATTCCATGGCCCCCAATCCCATCACTCCACAACCCCCAATCCCCGCACTCCACGACCCCCAATCCCCCCATTCCACGACCCCACTATCCCCCCACTCGACGACCCCCAATCCTGTCACTCCATGACCCACAATCCCATCACTCCATGACCCCCAATCCCCCCACTCCATGGCCCTGCAATCCGTCACTACCCGGCCTCAATCCCGTCAATCCACGGCCCCCCAAACCCATCAATCCACAACCCCAATACCGTCACTCCATGGCCCCCAATCCCATCACTCCTTGGCCCCCAATCCCTTCACTCCACGGCACCAAATCACCCCACTCCATGACCCCCGATCCCTCACTGTACGGCCCCCAATTCTGTGACTCCATGACCCCCAATCCCCCCACTGCATGACCCCAATCCCCCCAGTCCATGACCCCAATCCCCCCACTCCACGGCCCCAATCCTGTCACTCCACGACCCCCAATTCCCTCACTCCATGACCCCCCAATCCCCCCACTCCACGACCCCCATTCCCCCCACTCCACGACCCCCCAATCCCCCCACTCCACAACCCCCAATCCTGTCACTCCACGACCCCCAATCCCATCACTCCACGACCCCCAATCCCATCACTCCACGACCCCCAATCCCCCCACTCCATGACCCCCAATCCAGTCACTCCACGAACCCCAATCCCGTCAGTCCACGGCTCCCGAATCCAGTAATTCCAGGGCCCCCAATCCCAACACTCCACAACCCCAATCCCGTCACTCCATGGCCCTCAACCCCCCCACTCCACGGCCTCCAATCCCCCTACTCCTCGGCCCCCAATCCCATCACTCCACGATCCCCAATCCCCCCTCTTCACGTCCACCAATCCCGTCACTCCATGGCCCCCAATCCCGTCACTCCATGACCCCCAATCCTGTCACTCCAAGACGCCCAATCCCGTCACTCCATGACCCCCAATCCCCCCACTCCACGACCCCCAATCCTGTCACTCCAAGACGCCCAATCCCCCCCACTCTACGACCCCCAAATCCCCCCACTCCACAACCCCCAATCCTGTCGCTCCACGGCTCTTAATCCTGTCAATCCACGACCCCCAATCCCCCCACTCCTCGACTCCTCGACCCCATTCCCTCACTCCACGGCCCCCAATCCCGTCACTCCACAGCCCCCAAACCCGTCACTCCACAACCCTCAATCACCCCACTCCACGGCCCTCAATCCACGGCCCCCAATCCCATCACTCCACAACCCCCAATCCCGTCACTCCACGAACCCCAATCCCCCCACTTCACAACCACCAATCCCGTCACTCCACGACCCCCTATCCCATTACTCCATGACCCCCAATCCCCCCACTCCACAACCCCCAATCCTCCCACTCCACGACCCCAATCCCCCCAATCCACGGACCCCAATCCCGTCACTCCACGACCCCCAATCCTCCCACTCCACGACCCCAATCCCCCCAATCCACAGACCCCAATCCCATCACTCCACGGCCCCCAATGCCGTCATTCCACGGCCCCCAATCCCATCACTCCACAACCCCCAATCCCGTCACTCCATTGCACCCAATCCCATCACTCCATGGCCCCCGATCCCCCCACTCCACGACCCCCAAACCCTCACTGTACGGCCTCCAATCCCGTCACTCCATGACCCCCAATCCCCCCACTCCATGACCCCAATCCCCCCACTCCACGGCCCCCAATCCTGTCACTCCACGACCCCCAATTCCCTCACTCCATGACCCCGAATCTCCGCACTCCATGACCCCCAATCCCCCCACTCCACGACCCCCCAAACCCCCCACTCCACGACCCCCAATCCTGTCACTCCACGACCCCCCAATCCCATCACTCCATGACCCCCAATCCCCCCACTCCACAACACCCCAATCCCCCCACTCCATGGCCCTGCAATCCGTCAGTACCCGGCCCCAATCCCGTCAATCCACAGCCCCCCAAACCCATCAATCCTCAACCCCAATCCCGTCACTCCATGGCCCCCAATCCCATCACTCCTTGGCCCCCAATCCCTTCACTCCACGACACCAAATCCCCCCACTCCATGACCCCCGATCCCCCCACTCCATGACCCCCAATCCAGTCACTCCACGAACCCCAATCCCGTCAGTCCATGGCTCCCGAATCCAGTAATTCCAGGGCCCCCAATCCCAACACTCCACAACCCCAATCCCGTCACTCCATGGCCCTCATCCCCCCACTCCACGGCCCCCAATCCCCCTACTCCTCGGCCCCCAATCCCGTCACTCCACGATCCCCAATCCCCCCTCTTCACGTCCACCAATCCCGTCACTCCACAGCCCCCAATCCCGTCACTCCATGATCCCCAATCCCCACTCTTCACGACCACCAATCCCGTCACTCCACGGCCCCCAATCCCGTCACTCCACGATCCCCAATCCCGTCACTCCACGATCCCCAATCCCCACTCTTCACGACCACCAATCCCGTCACTCCACGACCCCCAATCCCGTCACTCCACAACCCCCAATCCCCCCACCCCACGACCCCCAATCCCGTCACTCCACGACCCCCAATCCCGTCACTCCACGACCCCCAATCCCCCCACTCCACGACCCCCAATCCCGTCACTCCACGACCCCCAATCCAGTCACTCCAGGACGCCCAATCCTGTCACTCCACAGCCTCCAGTCCCGTCTCTCCACGACCCTAATCCCCCCACTCCACGACCCCGAATCACCCCACACCACGGCCTCCAATCCCCTCACACCATGACCCCCCAATCCCTCCACTCCAGAGCCCCCAATCCCCACACTTCACGACCCCAGTCCCGCCACTCCACGACCCCAATCCTGTCACTCCATGACCCCCAATCCCTCACTCCACGGCCCCCAATCCTGTCACTCCATGACCCTCAATCCTCCCACTCCACAGCCCCCAATCCCGTCTCTCCACGACCCCAATCCCCCCGCTCCACGGCCTCCAATCCTGTCACTCCACGACCCCCAATCCCCTCACTCCATGACCCCCAATCCCATCACTCCACGGCCCCCAATCCTGTCACTCCATGACCCTCAATCCTCCCACTCCACAGCCCCCAATCCCGTCTCTCCACGACCCCAATCCCCCCGCTCCACGGCCTCCAATCCTGTCACTCCACGACCCCCAATCCCCTCACTCCACGACCCCCAATCCCATCACTCCACAAACAACAATCCCCCCACTCCACGACCCCCAATCCCATCAATCCACAAACCGCAAACCCGTCACTCCCTGACTCCCAATCCCGTCACTCCACGGCACCCCAATCCCGTCACTCCACAACACCCAATCCCCCCACTCCACGACCCCCAATGCCCCCACTCCACGACCCCCAATCCCCCCACTCCACGACCCCCAATCCCCCCACTCCATGACCCTCAATCCCGTCACTCCACGAACCCCAATCCCGTAACTCCACAGCCCCCCAAACACGTAACTCCACAGCCCCCCAATCACCCCACTCCATGGCGACCAATCCCCTTACTCCATGACCCCCAATCCCCCCACTCCACGGCCCCCAATCCCGTCACTCCACAGCCTCTAATCCCCTAACTCCACGACCGCCAATCCCTCCACTCCACGACCCCCAATCCCTCCATTCTACGGCCCCCAATCCCATCACTCCACGACCCCCAATCCATCACTCTATGGCCCCCAATCCCTCCACTCCACGATCCCCAATCCCCACCCTTCACGACCACCAATCCCGATACTCCACAACCCCCAATCCCCCCACTCAACGGCCTCCAATCCCCACACACCACGACCCCCAGATCCCTCCAATCCAGAGCCCCCAATCCCCACACTCCACGACCCCAGTCCCATCACTCCACGACCCCAATACTGTCACTCCATGACCCACAATCCCTCACTCCACGGCCCCCAATCCCATCACTGGACGACCCCTGATCCCCCCACTCCACGACCCCAATGCCATCACTCCACGACCCCAATCCTGTCACTCCACAAACCCCAATCCCTCACTCCACAAACACCAATCTTTCACTCCACGGTCCCCAAACCCGTCACTCCACGACCCCCAAACCCCCCAGTCCATGACCACCAATCCGGTCACTCCACGACCCCATTCCCTCACTCAATGACCCTCAATCCCCCCACTCCAAGGCCCCCAATCCCGTCACTCCATGGCCCCCAATCCCATCACTCCACGGCCCTCAATCCCCTCACTCCACGGCCCCCAATCCCGTTAATCCACGACCCCATTCCCTCAGTCCACGATCCCCAATCCCCCCACTCCACTGCCCCCAATCCCGTCACTCCACGACCCCCAATCCCCCCACTCCAAATCCCCAATCCCGTCACTCCACGGCCTCCAATCCTGTCACTCCACGGCCCCCAAATCCCCCACTCCATGTCCCCCAATCCCTGACTCCACGGCCCCCAAACCCGTCACTCCACGGCTCCCAATCCCGTCACTCCACGGCCCCCAATCCCACGACTCCACGGCCCCAATCCCGTCACTCCACGGACCCCAATCCCCCGACTCCACGGGCCCAATCCCGTCACTCCACGGCTCTCAATCCTGTCAATCCACGACCCCCACTCCTCGACTCCTCGACCCCATTCCCCCACTCCACGGCCCCCAATCCCATCACTCCACAGCCCCCAAAGCCGTCACTCCACAAGCCTCAACCCCCCCACTCCACGGCCCCCAATCCCCTCAATCCACGGCCCCCAATCCCATCACTCCACAACCCCCAATCCCCCCACTCCACGGCCCCCAATCCCGTCACTCCACGGCCCCCAATCCCGTCATTCCACGGCCCCCAATCCCGTCACTACACAACCCCCAATCCCCCCAGTCCATGACCCCAATCCCCCCAATCCACGGCCCCCAATCCTGTCCCTCCACGACCCCCAATTCCCTCACTCCATGATCCCCAATCCCCCCACTCCACGACCCCCAATCTCCCCACTCCATGACCCCCAATCCCCCCACTCCACGGCCCCCAATCCCATCACTCCACAACCCCCAATCCCCGCACTCCACGGCCCTCAATCCCGTCACTCCACGGCCCCCAATCCCGTCATTCCACGGCCCCCAATCCCGTCACTACACAACCCCCAATCCCCCCAGTCCATGACCCCAATCCCCCCACTCCACGGCCCCCAATCCTGTCCCTCCACGACCCCCAATTCCCTCACTCCATGATCCCCAATCCCATCACTCCACGACACCAAATCCCCCCACTCCATGACCCCCAATCCCCCCACTCCATGACCCTGAATCCCATCACTCCACGAACCCCAATCCCATCAGTCCACGGCTCCCGAATCCCGTAATTCCATGGCCCCCAATCCCATTACTCCACAACCCCAATCCCGTCACTCCAGGGCCCCCAATCCCGTCACTCCACAGAAATCACAGAAACCCCACAGTGCAGATAGAGGCCATTTCGGCCCATCGAGCCTGCACCGACACATATCCCACCCGATCCCCATAACCCCTACACCAACACATATCCCACCCTATCCCCGTAACCCCACGTATTTAATCCCCCTAACACTAAGGATCAATTTATCATAGCCAATCAACCTAACCTGCACATCTTTGGACTGTGGGAGGAAACCGGAGCACCCGGAGTAAACCCACGATCCCCAATCCCCCCTCTTCACGACCACCAATCCCGTCACTCCACGGCCCCCATCCCATCACTCCACAACCCCAATCCCGTCACTCCATGGCCCTCAAAGCCCCCACTCCACGGCCCCCAATCCCCCTACTCCACGGCCCCGAATCCCATCTCTCCACGATCCCCAATCCCCCCTCTTCACGACCACCAATCCCGTCACTCCACGATCCCCAATCCCGTCACTCCACGACCCCCAATCCCCCCACTCCACGACCCCCAATCCCGTCACTCAAGGACCCCCAATCCCGTCACTCCACAGCCTCCAATCCCGTCTCTCCACGACCCAAATCCCCCAACTCCACGACCCACAATCCCCCCACTCCACGCCCTCCAATCTCCTCACACCATGACCCCCCAATCTCTCCACTCCAGAGCCCCCAATCCCACCACTCCACGACCCCAATCCTGTCACTCCACGGCCCCCAATCTCCTCACACCATGACCCCCCAATCTCTCCACTCCAGAGCCCCCAATCCCCCCACTCCACGACCCCAATCCCCCCACTCCACACCCTCCAATCTCCTCACACCATGACCCCCCAATCTCTCCACTCCAGAGCCCCCAATCCCCCCACTCCACGACCCCAGTCCCGTCACTCCACGACCCCAATCCTGTCACTCCACGGCCCCCAATCCCGTCACTGGACGACCCCTGATCCCCCCACTCCACGGCCCCAATCCTGAGACTCGACAAACCCCAGTCTCTCACTCCACGACCCCAATCCTGTCACTCCACGAACCCCAATCCCTCATTCCACAAACCCCAATCTCTCACTCCACAGTCCCCAATCCCGTCACTCCACGACCCACAAACCCCCCAGTCCACGACCACCAATCCCGTCACTCCACGACACCCATTCCCTCACTCCACAACCCCCAATCCCCCCACTCCACGGCCCCAAATCCTGTCACTCCATGACCCTCAATCCCCCCACTCCAAGGCCCCCAACCCCATCACTCCACGGCCCCAAATCCTGTCACTCCAAATCCCCAATCCCTTCACTCCACGGCCTCCAATCCCGTCACTCCATGACCCCCAATCCCCCCACTCCACGATCCTGAATCCCATCATTCCACGACCCCATTCCCTCACTCCACGACCCCCAATCCCGTCACTCCATGACCCCATTCCCTCACTCCACGACCCCATTCCCTCACTCCACGACCCTCAATCCCCCCACTCCACGGCCACCAATCCCGTCACTGCATGACTCCCAATCCCCCCAATCCACCACACCAATCCCCCCACTCCACGACACCAATCCCATCACTCCACGGCCCACAAACCCGTCATTCCATGACCCCGAATCCCATCACTCCACGGCCCCAATCCCCCCACTCCACGGCCCCCAATCCCGTCATTCCATTACCTCCAATCCCATCACTCCACAGCTCCAATCCCCCCAGTCCACAGCTCCCAATCCCGTTACTCCATGGCTCCCAATCTCATCACTCCACGACCCCCAATCCGCCCAGTCCATGACCCCGAATCCCGTCACTCCACGACTCCATTCCCTCACTACACGACCCCCAATCCCGTCAATCCACGATCCCCAATCCCCCGACTCCACGGCCCCCAATTCCCCCACTCCACGACCCCCAATCCCGTCACTCCACGACCCCATTCCCTCACTCCACAACCCTCAATCACCCCACTCCACGGCCCCCAATCCCATCACTCCACGGCCCCCATTCCCGTCACTGCACGGCCTCCAATCCCGTCACTCCACAGCCTCCAATCCTGTCACTCCACGACACCCAATCCCCCCACTCTACGACACCAATCCCATCACTCCACGGCCCCCAAACCCATCATTCCTTGACCTCCAATCCCCCCACTCCACAGCTTCCAATCCCTTCACTCCACGACCCCCAATCCCCCGAGTCCACGGCCCCCAAACCCGTCACTCCATGACCCCCAATCCCATCACTCCTCGGCCCCCAATCCCCCCACTCCATGGCCCCCAATCCCCCCACTCCATGGCCCCCAATCCCGTCACTCCATGACCCCCAATCCCCCCACACCACGACCCCGAATCCCGTCACTCCACGACCCCATTCCCTCACTCCACGGCCCCCATCCCCCGACTCCACGGCCCCCAATCCCTTTACTCCACGGCGCCGAATCCCGTCACTCCACGGCTACCAATCCCGTCACTCCACGGCCCCCAATTCCCCCACTCCACGACCCCCAAACCCCCGACTCCACGGCCCCCAATACCATCACTCCATGGCCCCCATTCCCATCACTCCACGGTCCCCAATCCCGTCACTCCACGACTCCCAATCCCCCCACTCCACAGCCACCAATCCCCCCACTCCACGGCTCCCAATCCCATTACTCCACGACCCCCAAACCCCCCACTCCATGACCCTCAATCCCGTCACTCCACAAACCCCAATCCCGTCAGTCCACGGCCCCCAATCCCACCACACCACGGACCACAAACCCCCACTCCATGACCCCCAATTCCCCACTCCACGACCCCAATCCCTCCACTCCACGTCCCCCAGTCCCTCCACGCCACGTCCCCCAATCCCGTCACTGGACGACCCCTGAACCCCCCACTGCGCGACCCTAATCCCATCACTCCACGACCCCAATCCCGTCACTCCAAGACCCCCAATCCCTCACTCCACGAACCCCAATTTCTCACTCCACGGCCCCCAATCCCATCACTCCACGACCCTCAATCCCCCCACTCCACAGCCCCCCTTCCCCCCAGTCCATGACCCCCAATCCTGTCCCTCTACAACCCCCATTCCCTCACTCCATGACCCTCAATCCCCCCACTCCACTGCCCCCAATCCCGTCACTCCACGACCCCCAATCCCCCCAGTCCTAAACCCCCAATCCCCTCACTCCATGACCCCCAACCCCATCACTCCACGACCCCCAATCCCCCCACACCATGAAGCCCAATCCCCTCACTCCATGACCCCCAACCCCATCACTCCACGACCCCCAATCCCCCCACACCATGAAGCCCAATCCCATCACTCCACGGTCATCAAACCCCCACTCCACAGCCCCCAAACCCGTCATTCCATGACCCCCAATCCCATCACTCCACAGCCCCCAATTCCCCCACTCCACAGCTCCCAATCCCGTCACTCCAAGGCCCCTAATCCCGTCAATCCACGACCCCCAATCCCCCCACTCCATGGCCCCCAATCCCGTCCCTCCACGACCCCCAATCCCCCCACTCCACGGCCTCCAATCACGTCACTCCACGACCCCATCCCCCGACTCCACGGCCCCCAATCCCGTCACTCCACGGCCCCCAATCCCGTCACTCCACGGCCCCCATTCCCGTCACTCCACGGCCTCCAATCACGTCACTCCACGACTCCCAATCCCCCCACTCCACGGCCCCAATCCCGTCACTCCACGGCCCCCAATCCCGTCACTCCACGACGCCCAATAACCCCACTCATCAACCCCATTCCCTCACTCCACGTCCCCAATCCCGTCACTCCACGATCCCCAATCCCCCCTCTTCACGACCATCAATCCTGTCACTCCACGGCCCCCAATCCCGTCACTCCACGGCCCCCAATCCCGTCACTCCACGATCCCCAATCCCCCCTCTTCACGACCACCAATCCCATCATTCCACGACCCCCAAACCCGTCACTCCACGACCCCCAATCCCCCCACTCCACGGCCCCCAATCCCGTCACTCCACGGCCCCCAATCCCGTCACTCCACGATCCCCAATCCCCCCTCTTCACGACCATCAATCCCGTCACTCCACAGCCCCCAATCCCGTCACTCCACAGCCCCCAATCCCGTCACTCCACGATCCCCAATCCCCCCTCTTCACGACCACCAATCCCATCATTCCACGACCCCCAATCCCGTCACTCCACGGCCCCCAATCCCCCCACTCATCGACCCCATTCCCTCACTCCACGGCCCCCAATCCCGTCACTCAATGACCCCCAATCCCCCCTTTTCATGACCATCAATCCCGTCACTTCACCTCCCCCAATCCCGTCACTCCACGATCCCCAATCCCCCCTCTTCACGACCACCAATCCCGTCATTCCACGGCCCCCAATCCCATCACTCCACGAACCCCAATCCCCCCACTCCACGACCGCCAATCCCATCACTCCACGAACCCCAATCCCCCCACTCCACGACCCCCAATCCCGTCACTACACGACCCCCAGCCCCATCACTCCACGACCCCCACTCCCATCACTCCACTGCCCCCAATCCTGTCACTCCACAGCCCCAATCCCGTCTCCACGACCCCAATCCCCCCACTCCACGACCGCCAATCCCGTCACACCACGACCCCCAATCCCGTCACTACACGACCCCCAGTCCCGTCACTCCACGACCCCCACTCCCATCACTCCACTGCCCCCAATCCTGTCACTCCACAGCCCCAATCCCGTCTCTCCACGACCCCAATCACCCCACTCCACGTCCCCCAATCCCGTCACTCGACGACCCCCAAACCCCCCACTCCACGACCCCCAATCCCATCACTCCACGACCCTCAATCCTGTCACTCCACAACCCCCCAATCCCCAGCCCCCAATCCCTCCACTCCATGGCCCCAATCCCCCACTCCATGACCCCCAATCCCATCACTCCACGACCCCCAATCACTCCACCCCACAGCACCCAATCCCCTCACTCCATGACCCCAGTCCCGTCACTCCACGACCCCCAACCCCCCACTCCACGACCCCAATCCCATCACTCCACGACCCCCAATCACTCCACTCCACAGCACCCAATCCCCTCACTCCATGACCCCAGTCCCGTCACTCCACGACCCCCAACCCCCCACTCCACGACCCCAATCCCATCACTCCACGACCCCCAATCACTCCACTCCACATCCCCCCAATCACAGAATCACAGGAACCCCACAGTGCAGATAGAGGCCATTTCGGCCCATCGAGCCTGCACCGACACATATCCCACCCGATCCCCGTAACCCCTACATCAACACATATCCCACCCTATCCCCGTAACCCCACGTATTTAATCCCCCTAACACTAAGGGTCAATTTATCATAGCCAATCAACCTAACTCGCACATCTTTGGACTTTGGGAGGAAACCGGAGCACCCGGAGGAAACCCACGCAAACACGGGGAGAATGTGCAAACTCCACACAGACAGTCGCCCGAGGCCGGATTCGAACCCGGGTCCCTGGCGCTGTGAGGCAACAGTGCTAACCACTATGCCACCGTGCTCCCGTCACTCCATGACCCCAATCCCGTCACTCGACGACCCCTGACCCCCCCCACTCCACGACCCATAGAAACATAGAAACATAGAAGATAGGAGCAGGTGTAGGCCATTCGGCCCTTCGAGCCTGCTCCGCCATTCAATGAGATCATGGCTGATCATCCAAATTCAGAACCCTGTCCCTGCCTTCTCCTCATATCCCTTGATCCCTTTAGCCTTAAGAAATATATCCAACTCTTTCTTGAATATATTTAATGAACTGACCTCCACCGCCCTCTGTGGCAGAGAATTCCACAGGTTCACCACTCACTGGGTGAAGAAATTCCTCCTCATTTCAGTCCTAAATGGCTTACCTCTTATCCTTAAACTATAACCCTTGGTTCTGGACTCCCCGGCCATCTGAAACATCCTTCCTGCATCTAGTCTGTCCAGGCCTGGCAGAATTTTGTAGGTTTCGATGAGATCGCCTCTCAATCTTCTAAACTCCAGTGAGTATAAGCCCAATCAACACAATCTCTCCTCATACGTCATTCCTGCCATCCCAGGTATCAGCCTGGTGAACCTTCGCTGCACTCCCTCCATGGCAAGAATGTCCTTCCTCAGGTAAGGTGACCAAAACTGCACACAATACTCAAGGTGCGGTCTCACCAAGGCCCTGTACAACTGTAGCAAGACATCCTTGTTCCTGTACTCGAACCCTCTTGCTACGAAGGCCAACATACCATTTGCCTTCTTAACCGCCTGCTGCACCTGCATGCTTACCTTCAGCGACTGGTGCACAATAACATCCAGGTCTCTTTGCACTTCCCCTTCTCCCAATCTATTGCCATTCAAATAATAATCTGCCTTCCTGTTTTTGCCACCAAAGTGGATAACCTCACATTTATCCACATTATAGTGCATTTGCCATGTTTCTGCCCAATCACCCAACCTGTCCAAATCGTACTGGAGTTTCACGACATCCTCCTCACAGCATACCCTCCCACCCAGCTTTGTGTCATCTACAAATTTGGAGATATTACATCTAATTCCCTCGTCCAGATCATTAATATACATTGTGAACAGCTGGGGTCCTAGGACCGATCCTTGCGGTACCCCACTAATCACTGCCTGCCACTCGGAAAATGACCCGTTTATTCCAACTCTTTGCTTTCTGTCCGCCAACCAGTTCTCTATCCAAGTCAATACCTTGCCCCCAATCCCATGTGCCTTAATTTTGCACGCTAATCTCTTATGTGGGACCTTATCGAAAGCCTTCTGAAAGTCCAAATACACCACATCCACTGGTTCTCCCTTATCTATTTTACCAGTTACATTCTCAAAAAATTCCAGTAGGTTAGTCAAGCATGATTTACCTTTTGTAAATCCATGTTGACTTTGTCCGATCCTGTCACTGCTTTCCAAGTGCTCTGCTGTTACATCTTTTACAATGGACTCTAGCATTTTCCCCACTACCGATGTCAGGCTTACCGGTGTATATTTGCCCGCTTTTTCTCTACCACCTTTTTTGAATAGTGGGGTAACATTTGCTACCCTCCAATCCATGGGTACTGTTCCAGAGTCTATCGAGTTCTGGAAGATGACCAGCAATGCATCTACTATTTCTAGGGCCACTTCCTTAAGTACCCTGGGATGTAGATTATCAGGCCCTGGGGATTTATCGGCCTTCAGTCCCATCAACTTTCCTAACACCATTTCCCTACAATTTCTGATTTCTTTCAGTTCCACCCTTTCATCAGACCCTATGTTCCCCGGCATCCCTGGGAGGTTATTTGTGTTCTCCTTTGTGAAGACAGAATCAAAATATGTATTTAGTTGGTCTGCCATTTCTTTGTTCCCCATTATAAATTCCCCTGATTCTGACTGCAAGGGACCTATGCTTGACTTCACCAATCTTTTTCTCTTCACATATCTATAAAAGCTTTTACAGACAGTTTTTATGACCCCAATCCCATCACTCCACGACCCCAATCCTGTCAATCCACGAACCCCAAGCCCGTCACTCCATGACTCCCAATCCAGTCATTCTATGGCCCCCCAATCCCATCATTCCATGACCACCCAATCCGTCACTCCCCGGCCCCAATCCCATCACTCCATGACCCCCAATCCCATCACTCCACGACCCTCAATCCCCCCACTCCACGACCCCCAATCCCCCCACTCCACGGCCCCTAAACCCCCCACTCAACGGCCCCCAATCCCGGCACTCCACGACCCCCAATCTCCCCAATCCACGACCCCAAATCTTGTCACTCCACGACCCCCAATCCACGACCCCCAATTCTGCCACTTCACGACCCCCAATCCCCCCACTCCACGACATCAATCCCATCACTCTACGACCCCAATCCTCCCACTCCATGACCCCAATCCCCCTACTCCACGACCCCCAATCCCCCCACTCCACGACCCCCAATCCCCCCACTCCACGACCCCAATCCTGTCACTCTACGACCCCCAATCCCCCTACTCCACGACCCCCAATCACCACACTTCACGACCCCCAATCCCTCCACTCTACAGCCCCCAATCCCGCACTCGACAACCCCTGATCCCCTCACTCCACGACCCCCTATCCCTCACTCCACGAACCCCAATCGCTCACTCCATGGCCCCCAATCCCCCCACACCACGAAGGCCAATCCCATCACTCCACGACCCCAATCCTCCCACTCCACGGCCCCCAATCCCATCAGTCCACGGCCTCCAAACCCCCACTCCACGGCCCCCAATCCCATCACTCCGCGGCTCCAATTCCCCCACTAGACAGCTCCCAATCCCGTCACTCCAAGGCCCCTAATCCCGTCACTCCACGACCCCCAATCTCCCCACTCCACGACCCCCAATCCCATCACTCCACGACCTCCAATCCCGTTACTCCATGGCCCCCAAACCACCTACTCCATGCCCCCCAATCCCCCGACTCCACGGCCCCCAAACCCGTCACACCCCCACCCCAATCCCCCCAATCCATGACCCCCAATCCCGTCACTCCATGGCGCCCAATCCCCTGACTCCACGGCCCCCTATCCCGACACTCCACGGCCCCCAATCCCGTCACTCCACGACCGCCATTTCCATCACTCCATGGCCTCCAATCCCATCACTCCATGACTCCCAATCCCGTCACTCAATGGCCCCCAATCCCATCACTCCACGACCGCCATTCCCGTTACTCCATGGCCTCCAATCCCGTCACTCCATGACTCCCAATCCCCCCACTCCACGTCCCCTAATCCCGTGACTCCACGACCCTCAAGCCCCCCACTCCACGGCCCCCAATCTCGTCAACCCACGGCTCTCAATCCCATCAATCAACGACCCCCAATCCCCCCACTCCACGACCCCCAATCCCCCCACTCCTCGACCCCATTCCCTCACTCCATGACCCCCAATCCCGTCACTCCACGACCCCCAATTCCCCCACTCCACGACCCCCAATCCCTCACTCAATGTCCCCCAAATCCGTCACTCCACGATCCCCAATCCCCCCACTCCACGACCCCCAATCCCGTCACTCCACGACCACCAATCCCATCACTCCATGACCCCCAATGCCCCCACTCCACGACCCCAATCCCCCCACTCCACGACCCCAATCCCATCACTCCACGACCCCTGAACCCCCCCAATCCATGGCCCCAATCCCATCACTCCACGACCCCAATCCCATCAATTCTCGGAACCCAAGCCCGTCACTCCTCGGCCCCCCAACCCATCACTCCACAACCCCAATCCCGTCACTCCATGGCCCCCAATCCCATCACTCCACGACACCAAATCCCCCTACTCCACGACCCCCAATCCCTCACTCTACGGCCCCCAATCCCGTCACTCCATGACCTCCAATCCCCCCACTCCATGACCCTCTATCCCGTCACTCCACAAACCACAATCCCGTCAGTCCACGGCTCCCGAATCCCGTAACTCCACGGCCCCCAAACCCATCACTCCACAACCCCAATCCCGGAACTCCACGGCCCCAAATCCCCCCACTCCTTGACCCCATTCTCTCACTACACAACCCCCAATCCCGTCACTCCATGATCCCCAATCCCCCCTCTTCACGGCCCCCAATCCCATCACTCCACGGCCCCCAATCCCTTCACTCCACAGCCCCCAATCCCGTCACTCCACGACCCCCAAATCCCCCCACTCCACGATCCCCAATCCCGCCACTCCACGATCCCCAATCCCGCCACTCCACGGCCCACAATCCCCCACAACACGAAGCCCAATCCTGTCACACCATGGCCCCAATCCTCCCACTCCATGGACCCCAATCCCATCACTCCACGGCCCCCAAACCCCCACTCCACTGCGACCAATCCCATCATTCCATGACCCCCAATCCCATCACTCCAAGGCACCTAATCCCGTCACTCCATGACCCCCAATCCCCCCACTCCACGACCCCTAATCCCGACACTCCAAGACCCCATTCCCTCACTGCACGACCCCCAATCCCGTCACTCCACGACCCCCAATCCCGTTACTCCATGGTCCCCAAATCCCCCACTCCACGACCCCAATCCCGTCACATCCCCACCCCAATCCCGTCACTCCATGTCCCCCAATCTCCCCACTCCACGACCCGCAATCCCGTCACTCCACGACCACCAATCCAGTTACTCCATGGCCCCCAAACCCGTCACACCCCCACCCCAATCCCGTCAATCCACGACCCCCAAACCTGTCACTCCACGGTTCCCAATCCCGTCACTCCACGACCCCCAATCCACGACCCCCAATCCCGTCACTCCATGGCCCCCAATCCCCCGACTCCACGGCCCCCAATCCGACACTCCACGGCCCCCAATCCCGACACTCCACGGCCCCCAATCCCGTCACTCCACGAACGCCATTCCCGTCACTCCACGACCGCCATTCCCGTCACTCCACGACCGCCATTCCCGTTACTCCATGGCCTCCAATCCCTCACTCCATGACTCCCAATCCCCCCACTCCACGACCCCCAATCCCCCCACTCCACGTCCCCCAATCCCGTGACTCCACGACCCTCAAGCCCCCCACTCCACGGCCCCCAATCTCGTCACCCCACGGCTCACAATCCCGTCAATCAACGACCCCCAATCCCCCCACTCCTCGACACCAAATCCCCCCACTCCACGATCCCCAATCCCATCACTCCACGGCCCCCAATCCCGTCACTCCACGACGCCCAAATCCCCCCACTCCACGATCCCCAATCCCACCACTCCACGGCCCACAATCCCCCACAACACGAAGCCCAATCCCGTCACACCATGGCCCCAATCCTCCCACTCCATGGACCCCAATCCCATCACTCCACGGCCCCCAAACCCCCACTCCACTGCGACCAATCCCATCATTCCATGACCCCCAATCCCATCACTCCACGGCTCCAAACTCCCCAATTCACAGCTCCCAATCCCATCACTCCAAGGCACCTAATCCCGTCACTCCATGACCCCCAATCCCCCCACTCCACGACCCCCAATCCCGACACTCCACGACCCCATTCCCTCACTGCACGACCCCCAATCCCGTCACTCCACGACCCCCAATCCCATCACTCCACGACCCCCAATCCCGTCACTCCATGACCCCCAATCCCCCCACTCCACGACCCCCAATCCCGACACTCCACGACCCCATTCCCTCACTGCACGACCCCCAATCCCGTCACTCCACGACCCCCAATCCCATCACTCCACGGCCTCCAATCCCGTTACTCCATGGTCCCCAAATCCCCCACGCCACGACCCCAATCCCGTCACATCCCCACCCCAATCCCGTCAATCCATGACCCCCAATCCCCCGACTCCACGACCCCCAAACCCGCCACACCCCCACCCCAACCCCGTCAATCCACGACCCCCAAACCTGTCACTCCACGGTTCCCAATCCCGTCACTCCACGACCCCCAATCCCCCGACTCCACGGCCCTCAATCCCGACAGTCCACGACCCCCAATCCCGTCACTCCATGGCCTCCAATCCCCCGACTCCACGGCCCCCAATCCCGACAGTCCACGGCCCCCAATCCCGTCATTCCACGACCGCCATTCCCGTCACTCCATGGCCTCCAATCACGTCACTCAACGGCCCCCAATCCCGTCACTCCACGACTGCCATTCCCATCACTCCATGACTCCCAATCCCCCCACTCCACGACCCCCAATCCCCCCACTCCACGTCCCCCAATCCCGTGACTCCACGACCCTCAAGCCCCCCACTCCACAGCCCCCAATCCCCCCACTCCACGACCCCCCAATCCCCCCACTCCTCGACCCCATTCCCTCACTCCACGACCCCCAATCCCGTCACTCCACGACCCCCAATCCCCCCACTCCACGACCCCCCAATCCCCCCACTCCTCGACCCCATTCCCTCACTCCACGACCCCCAATCCCGTCACTCCACAACCCCCAATCCCTCACTCCACGACCCCTGATCCCCCCACGCCATGACCCCAATCCCATCACTCCACGACCCCAATCCCGTCAATCCTTGAACCCCAAGCCTGTCCCTCCATGACCCCCCAATCCGTCACTCCTCGGCCCCAAACCCATCACTCCATGGCCCCCCAAACCCATCACTCCACGACACCAATTCCCCCACTCCACAACCCCCAATTCCCCACTCCATGACCCCCAATCCCTCAATCTACACCTCCAATCCCGTCACTCCATGACCTCCAATCCCCCCACTCCATGACCCTCTATCCCGTCACTCCACAAATCACAATCCCGTCAGTCCACGGCTCCCGAATCCCGTAACTCCATGGCCCCCAAACCCATCACTCCACAACCCCAATCCCGGAACTCCACGGCCCCCAATCCCCCCACTCCTCAACCCCATTCTCTCACTACAAGACAACCAATCCCATCACTCCATGATCCCCAATCCCCCCTCTTCACGACCACCAATCCCGTCACTCCACGGCCCCCAATCCCTTCACTCCACAGCCCCCAATCCCATCACTCCACGACCCCCAAATCCCCCCACTCCACGATCCCCAATCCCGCCACTCCACGGCCCCCAATCCCGCCACTCCACGGCCCCCAATCCCCTCACGCCACGACCCCAATCCTGCCACTCCATGGACCCCAATCCCATCACTCCACGGCCCCCAAAGCCCCACTCCACGGCGACCAATCCCGTCATTCCATGACCCCCAATCCCATCACTCCACGGCTCCAATCCCCCCACTTCACAGCTCCCAATCCCATCACTCCAAGGCACCTAATCCCGTCACTCCATGAACCCCAATTCCCCCACTCCACGACCCCCAATCCCGACACTCCACGACTCCATTCCCTCACTGCACGACCCCCAATCGCGTCACTCCACGTCCCCCAATCCCATCACTCCACGGCCTCCAATCCCATTACTCCATGGTCCCCAAATCCCCCACTCCACGACCACAATCCCGTCACATCCCCACCCCAATCCCCCCACTCCATGACCCCCAATCCTGTCACTCCACTGCCCCCAATCCCCCGACTCCACAGCCCCCAATCCCGTCACTCCATGGCCCCCAATCCCATCACACCACGGCCCTCAGTCCCATCACTCCATGGCCCCCAATCCGGTCACTCCACGGCCCCCAATCTCATTACCCCACGGCCTCCAATTCCGTCACTCCACAACACCCAATCCCCCCACTCCATGACCCCCAATCCCATCACTCCACGACCCTCAATTCCCTCACTCCACGGCCCCCAATCCCATCACTCCACAGCTCTCAATCCCGTCACTCCACGACCCCCAATCCCGTCACTCCACGACCCTCAATCCCCCCACTTCATGGCCCCCAATCCCATCACTCCACGGCCAAAAATCCCGTCACTCCACGATCCCCAATCCCCCCTCTTCACGACCCCAAATCCCGTCACTTCACGACCCCAATCCCTCACTGCACGAACCCCAATCCCGCCTCTCCACGACCCCCAAACCCTCACTGCACGAACCCCAATCCCCCCACTCCACGACCCCAATCCCTCACTGCACGAACCCCAATCCCGCCACTCCACGACCCCCAATCCCCCCACTCCACGAACCCCAATCCCCCCACTCCACGGCCACCAATCCCGTCACTCCATGACCCCCAATCCCCCCACTCCAGGACCCCAATCCCCCCACTCCACGACCCCAATCCCTCACTCCACGAACCCCAATCCCGCCACTCCACGACCCCCAATCCCTCCACTCCACGGCCACCAATCCCCCCACTCCAGGACCCCAATCCCCCCACTCCACGACCCCAATCCAATCACTCCAGGACCCCTGATCCCCCCACTCCACGACCCCAATCCCATCACTCCACAACCCCAAACCCATCACTCCATGGCCCCGAATCCCATCACTCCACGACACCAAATCCCCCCACTCCATGACCCCCAATCCCACACTCTACGGCCCCCAATCCCGTCACTCCACGAACCCTAATCCCGTCAGTCCACGGCGCTCGAATCCCATAACTCCACGGCCCCCAATCCCATCACTCCACAACCCCAATCCCGTTACTCCATGGCCCCCAATCCCCCCACTCCATGGCCTCAAATCCCCCTACTCCACGGCCCCCAATCCCGTCATCCAACGGCCCCCAACCCCGTCACTCCACGACTCCCAATCCCCCCACTCCACGGCCCCCATACCCCCCACTCCTCGACCCCATTCCCTCACTCCACGACCCCCAATCCTGTCACTCCACGATCCCCAATCCCTTCATTCACGACCCCCAATTCCATCACTCCACGACCCCCAATCCCGTCACTCCACGACTCCCAATCCCATCACTCCATGACCCCCAACCCCCCACTCCACGACGCTAATCCCGTCACTCCACGGCCCCCCAATCCCATCACACCATGACCCCCAAATCCGTCACTCCCTGGCCCCAATCCTGTCACTCCATGACCCTCAATCCCGTCACTCCACGAACCCCAATCCCTTCAGTCGACGGCCCCCAATCCCATCACTCCACGACACCCAATCCCCCACTCCACGACCTCCAATCTCCCCACTCCACGGCCCCCAATCCCGTCACTCCACGACCCCTAATCACCCAATCCACGACCCCCAATCCCGCCACTCCACGATCCCCAATCCCCCAATCCACGACTCCCAATCCCGCCACTCCACGACCCCCAATCCCGTCTCTCCACAGCTCCCAATCCCGTCACTCCACGACCCCCAATCCCCCCACTCCACGGCCACCAATCCCGTCACTTCACGAACCCCAATCTCCCCACTCCACGGCTGCCAATCCCGTCATTCCATGCCACCCCAATCCCGTCACTCCATGGCTCCCCAATCCCATAACTCCACGGCCCCCAATCCCATCACTCCACAACCCCAATCACGTTACGCCATGGCCCCCAACCTCGTCACTCCACGGCCTCCAATCTCCCCACTCCACGGCCGCCCAATCCCATCACTCCACGACCCCCAATCCCGTCACTCCACGGCCCCCAATCCCGTCACTCCACGGCTTCCAATCTGCCCAATCCACAGCCCCCCCAATCCAATCACTCCACGACCCCCAATCCCGTCACTCCACGACCCCAAATCCCTCCACTCCACGACCCCCAATCCCTCCACTCCATGGCCCCCAATCCCGTAACTCCACGGTCCCCAATCCCGTCACTCCACAGCTCTCAATCCCGTCACTCCACGACCCCCAATCCCATCACTCCACAACCCTCAATCCCCCCACTTCATGGCCCCCAATCCCATCACTCCACGGCCAAAAATCCCGTCACTCCACGATCCCCAATCCCCCCTCTTCATGACCCCCAATCCAGTTACTCCACGACTCCCAATCCACCCACTCCACGACTCCCAATCCCCCACTCCACGACCCCCAATCCCTCACTCCACGAACCCCAATCTCTCACTCCACGGCCCCCAATCCCATCACTCCACGACCCCCAATCCCCCCAGTCCACGGCGCCCAATCCTGTCACTCCACGACCCCCATTCCCTCACTCCATGACTCTCAATCCCCGCACTCCACTGCCCCCAATTCCGTCACTCCAAGACTCCCATTCCCTCACTCCACGACCCTCAATCCCGTCACTCCATGACCCCCAATCCTATCAATCCACTGCCCCCATTCCTGCCACCCCACGACCCACAATCCCTACACTCCACGACTCTCAATCACGTAATTCCCTGACCCCAATCCCGTCACTCCACGACCCCCAATTCCCCATTCCACAATCACCAATAACCCCACTTCACGACCCCAATACCTCACTCCATGACCCCATTCCCCCCACTCCACAACCCCCAATCCCCCCACCCAACACTCCCAATCCCATCACTCCACGGCCCCCAATCCCCCCACAACACGACCCGCAATCCCGTCACTCCACGACTCCAATCCCATCACTCCACGACCCCCAATCCCCCCACTCCACGACCCCCAATCCCCCCATTCCGCGGCCCCCAATCCCCCCACTGCACGACCCCCAATCCCATCACTCCACAACCCCCAATCACCCCACTCCACGACCCCCAATCCGTCACTCCACGGCCCCCAATCCTGTCACTCCACGACCCCCAATCCCCCCATACCATGGCCCCCAAACCCGTCACTCCACGACCCCCAATCCCCCCACTCCACGACCCCAAATCTCCCAACTCCAAAGCCCCCAACCCCCTCACTACACGACCCCAATCCCGTCACTCCAAGGCCCCCAATCCCGTCATTCCACTGCCCCCAATCCCGTCACTCTATGACCCCCAATCCCCCCACTCCACCACCCCCAATCCCCCCGCTCCACGAATCCTAATCCCATCACACCACGACCCCCAATCCCGTCAATCCGCAAACCCCAATCCCGTCACTCCCTGACTCCCAATCCCGTAACTCCACAGCCCCCCAAACCCATCACTCCAGAACCTCAATCTCCCCACTCCATGACCCCCAATCCCCCCACTCCAGGACCCCCAATCCCCGCACTCCACGACTCCCATTCCCCGCACTCCATGACCCCCAATCCCCCCACACCACGACTCCCAATCCCCCCACTCCACGACCCCCAATCCGCCCACTCCACGACCCCCAATCCCCGCACTCCATGACTCCCAATCTCCCCACTCCACATCCCCCGATCCCGTCACTCCACGACTCCCAATCTCCCCACTCCACATCCCCCGATCCCGTCACTCCACGACTCCCAATCTCCCCACTCCACATCCCCCGATCCCGTCACTCCACGACTCCCAATCTCCCCACTCCACGGCTCCAGATCCCATCACTCCACGACCCCCAATCACGTCACTCCATGGCCCCCAATCCCATCACTCCACTTGCCCCAATCCCATCACTCCACGGTACCAATCCCGTCACTCCACGGCCCCCAATCCCGTCACTCCACAGCTCCCAATCCTGTCACTCCACGATCCCCAATCCCCCCTATTCAGGACCACCAATCCCATCACTCCACGACCCACAATTCCATCACTCCACGACACCCAATCCCCCCACTCCACGATCCCCAATCCCATCACTCCATGACCCCCAATCCATCAATCCACAACCCCCAATCCTCCCACTCCACAGCCCCCAATACTGTCACTCCACAACCCCTTATCCCCCCACTCCACGAGCCCCAATCCCCCCAGTCCACGACCCCCAATCCCCCCACTCCAGGACCCCCAATCCCCGCACTCCACGACTCCCAATCCCCCCACTCCATGACCCCCAATCCCCCCACACCACGACTCCCAATCCCCCCACTCCACGACCCCCAATCCGCCCACTCCACGACCCCCAATCCCCGCACTCCATGACTCCCAATCTCCCCACTCCACATCCCCCGATCCCGTCACTCCACGACTCCCAATCTCCCCACTCCACGGCTCCAGATCCCATCACTCCACGACCCCCAATCACGTCACTCCATGGCCCCCAATCCCATCACTCCACTTGCCCCAATCCCATCACTCCACGGCCCCCAATCCCGTCACTCCACGGCTCCCAATCCTGTCACTCCACGATCCCCAATCCCCCCTATTCACGACCACCAATCCCATCACTCCACGACCCACAATTCCATCACTCCACGACACCCAATCCCCCCACTCCACGATCCCCAATCCCATCACTCCACGACCCCCAATCCATCAATCCACAACCCCCAATCCCCCCACTCCACAGCCCCCAATACTGTCACTCCACAACCCCTTATCCCCCCACTCCACGAGCCCCAATCCCCCCAGTCCACGACCCCCAATCCCCCCACTCCACGACCCCTGATCCCCCCACTCCTGACCCCAATCCCATCACTCCACGGCCCCCAATCCCATCAATCCATGAGCCCCAAGTCCGTCACTCCATGACCCCCCAATCCATCACTCCCCGGCCCCAATTCCGTCATTCCACGACCCCCAAACCCATCACTTCACAACCCCAATCCCTTCACTCTATGGCTCCCAATCCCATCACTCCACGACACCAAATTACCCCACTCCACGGCCCCCAAACCCCCCACTCCACAAACCCCAATCCCCCCACTCCACAACCCCCAGTCCCTCACTCTACGGCTCCCAATCCCATCACTCCACGACACCAAATTACCCCACTCCATGACCCTCAATCCCGTCACTCCACAAACCCCAATCCCGTCAGACAACGGCTCCCCAATCCTGTAACTCCACGGCCCCCAATCCCATCACTCCACAACTCCAATCCCGTCACTCCATGGCCCCCAATCCCATCACACCACGACCCCCAATCTCCCCAATCCATGAACCCCAATCCCGTCACTCCATGACCCCCAATCCCCCCACTCCACGGCCTCCAATCCCGTCACTGCACGAACCCCCAATCTCCCCACTCCACGGCCGCAAATCCCGTCATTCCATGACCCCCCAATCCCGTCACTCCACGGCTCCCCAATCCCGTAACTCTACGGCCCCACAAACCCATCACTCCACAACCCCAATCCCATCACTCCATGACACCCAATCCCCTCACTCCACGACCCCCAATCTCCCCAATCCACGATCCCCAATCCCCCCACTCCACGACCCCAAATCTCCCCACTCCAAAGCTCCCAATCCCCTCATTCCACGACCCACAATCCCTCCACTCCATGACCCCCAATCCCATCACACTACGACCCTCAATCCCCGCACTCCACCACCCCCGATCCCCCCACTCCACGACCCCCAATCCCCCCACTCCATGACCCCCAATCCCATCACGCCACGACCCCCAAACCCTACACTCCATGACCCCCAATCCCGTCACTCGACGATCCCAGATCCCCCATTCCACGACCCCCAGTCCCGTCAATCCGCGAACCCCAAGCCCTTCACTCCCTGACTCCCAATCCCGTAACTCCACAGCCCCCCAAACCCATCACTCCAGAACCCCAATCTCCCCACTCCACGACCCCCAATCCCCGCACTCCACGACTCCCAATCCACCCACTCCACGACCCCCAATCCCGTCACTCCACGGCCCCCAATCCCATCATTCCATGACCCCCAATCCCGTCACTTAACGACATCCAATCCCACCACTCCATGGCCCCAATCCCGTCACTCCACGGCTCCCAATCCCGTGACTCCACGGCCCCCAATCCTGTCACTCCACGATCCCCAATCCCTCCTATTCACGACCACCAACCCCGTCACTCCACGACCCCCAATTCCGTCACTCCACGACCCCCAATCCCCCCACTCCATGACCCCCAATCTCTCACTCCACGATCCCCAATCCCATCACTCCACGACCCCCAATCCCGTCACTCCACGATCCCCAATCCCCCCACTCCACGACCCCCAATCCCATCACTCCACGACCCCCAACCCCGTCACTCCACGACCCCCAATCCCGTCACTCCACGATCCCCAATCCCTCCATTCCACAGCCCCCAAGCCCCCCAATCCACGACCCACAATCCCATCACACCATGGCCACCAGTCCCGGCACTCCACGGCGCCCAATCCCGTCATTCCACGGCCCCAATCCCGTCACTCCACGGCCCCCAATCCCGTCACTCCACGTTCCCCAATTCCCCCTAATCACGACCACCAATCCTGTCACTCCATGACCCTCAATCCCATCACTCCACGAACCCAATCCCCCCACTCCACGACCCCCAATCCCTCATTCCACGGCCAACAATTCCATCACTCCACGATCCCCAATCCCGTCACTCCACGATCCCCAATCCCGTCACTCCACGACCCCCACTCCCATCACTCCACGACCCCCAATCCCGTCACTCCATGATCCCCAATTCCTCCATTCCACAGCCCCCAATCCCCCACTCCACGACCCCCAATCCCATCACTCCATGGCCCCCAATCCCGTCACTCCACGGCCCCCAATCCCATCACTCCACGTTATCCAATTCCCCCTATTCACGACCACCAATCCCGTCACTCCACGACCCTCAATCCCCCCACTCCACGACCCCCAATCCCTCACTCCATGGCCCCCAATTCCGTCACTCCACGATCCCCAATCCCCCCAATCCCATCACTCCACGAACCCCAAGCCCGCCACTCCATGACCCCCCAATCCGTCACTCCCCGGCCCGAATCCCATCATTCCACGACCCCCAAACCCATCACTTCACAACCCCAATCCCGTCACTCTATGGGCCCCAATCCCATCACTCCACGACACAAAATTCCCCCACTCCACGGCCCCCAATCCCCCCACTCCACGACCCCCAATCCCCTCACTCCACGACCCCCAATCCCCCCACTCCACGGCCTCCAATTCCATCACTCCACGACCCCCAATCTCCCCACTCCACGGCCGCCAATCCCGTCATTCCATGACCCCCCAATCCCGTCAGTCCACGGCTCCCTAATCTCATAACTCCATGGCCCCCCAAACCCATCACTCCACAACCCCAATCCCGTCACTCCATGGCTCCCAATCCCATCACTCCATGACACCCAATCCCATCACTCCATGACACCAAATCCCCCCACTCCACGACTCCCAATCACGTCATTCCCTGACCCCAATCCCGTCACTCCATGGCCCCCAATCCCATCACCCCACGACCCCCAATCCCCCCACTCCACGACTCCCAATCACGTCATTCCCTGACCCCAATCCCGTCACTCCACGACCCCCAATTCCCCATTCCGCAATCACCAATAACCCCACTTCACGACCCCCAATACCTCACTCCATGACCCCATTCCCCCCACTCCACAAACCCCAATCCCCCCACCCAACACTCCCAATCCCATCACTCCACGGCCCCCAATCCCCCCACAACACGATGCCCAATCCCGTCACTCCACGACCCCAATCCTCCCACTCCACGGCCCCCAATCCCATCACTCCACGGCCCCCAAACCCCCACTCCATGGCCCCCAATCCCGTCATGCCATGACCCCCAATCCCATCACTCCACGGCTCCAATCCCCCCACTTCACAGCTCCCAATCCTGTCACTCCACGACCCTCAATCCCCCCACTCCACGACCCCCAATCCCCCCACTCCACGACCCCCATCCTGTCACTCCACGACCCCATTCCCTCACTCCATGACCCCCAATCCCGTCACTCCATGACCCCCAATCCCGTCACTCCACGGCCCCCAATCCCATCACTC
The DNA here is from genome assembly GCF_052327205.1 of Somniosus microcephalus. Lineage (NCBI taxonomy): Eukaryota > Metazoa > Chordata > Chondrichthyes > Squaliformes > Somniosidae > Somniosus > Somniosus microcephalus. Next base: position 75,865,539 of record NC_140999.1, on the reverse strand, counting down.
CATGGCCTCGAATCCGGTTACTCCATGGCCCCCAAACCCCCCACTCCACGCCCGCAATCCCATCACACCCACACCCCAATCCCATCAATCCACGACCCCCAATCCCGTCACTCCACGGCCCACAATTCCCCCACTCCATGTCCCCCAATCCCCCGACTCCACGGCACCCAAGACCGTCACTCCACGGCTCCCAATCCTGTCACTCCACGACCCCCAATCCCCCCACTCCAGGACCCCCAATCCCCGCACTCCATGACTCCCAATCCCCCCACTCCATGACCCCCAATCCCCCCACACCACGACTCCCAATCCCCCCACTCCACGACCCCCAATCCGCCCACTCCACGACCCCCAATCCCCGCACTCCATGACTCCCAATCTCCCCACTCCACATCCCCCGATCCCGTCACTCCACGACTCCCAATCTCCCCACTCCACGGCTCCAGATCCCATCACTCCACGACCCCCAATCACGTCACTCCATGGCCCCCAATCCCATCACTCCACTTGCCCCAATCCCATCACTCCACGGCCCCCAATCCCGTCACTCCACGGCTCCCAATCCTGTCACTCCACGATCCCCAATCCCCCCTATTCACGACCACCAATCCCATCACTCCACGACCCACAATTCCATCACTCCACGACACCCAATCCCCCCACTCCACGATCCCCAATCCCATCACTCCACGACCCCCAATCCATCAATCCACAACCCCCAATCCCCCCACTCCACAGCCCCCAATACTGTCACTCCACAACCCCTTATCCCCCCACTCCACGAGCCCCAATCCCCCCAGTCCACGACCCCCAATCCCCCCACTCCACGACCCCTGATCCCCCCACTCCTGACCCCAATCCCATCACTCCACGGCCCCCAATCCCATCAATCCATGAGCCCCAAGTCCGTCACTCCATGACCCCCCAATCCATCACTCCCCGGCCCCAATTCCGTCATTCCACGACCCCCAAACCCATCACTTCACAACCCCAATCCCTTCACTCTATGGCTCCCAATCCCATCACTCCACGACACCAAATTACCCCACTCCACGGCCCCCAAACCCCCCACTCCACAAACCCCAATCCCCCCACTCCACAACCCCCAGTCCCTCACTCTACGGCTCCCAATCCCATCACTCCACGACACCAAATTACCCCACTCCACGGCCCCCAAACCCCCCACTCCACAAACCCCAATCTCCCCACTCCACAACCCCCAGTCCCTCACTCTACAGCTCCCAATCCCGTCACTCCTCGACCCCCAATCCCCCCACTCCATGACCCTCAATCCCGTCACTCCACAAACCCCAATCCCGTCAGACAACGGCTCCCCAATCCTGTAACTCCACGGCCCCCAATCCCATCACTCCACAACTCCAATCCCGTCACTCCATGGCCCCCAATCCCATCACTCCACGATCCCCAATCTCCCCAATCCATGAACCCCAATCCCGTCACTCCATGACCCCCAATCCCCCCACTCCACGGCCTCCAATCCCGTCACTGCACGAACCCCCAATCTCCCCACTCCACGGCCGCAAATCCCGTCATTCCATGACCCCCCAATCCCGTCACTCCACGGCTCCCCAATCCCGTAACTCTACGGCCCCACAAACCCATCACTCCACAACCCCAATCCCATCACTCCATGACACCCAATCCCCTCACTCCACGACCCCCAATCTCCCCAATCCACGATCCCCAATCCCCCCACTCCACGACCCCAAATCTCCCCACTCCAAAGCTCCCAATCCCCTCATTCCACGACCCACAATCACTCCACTCCATGACCCCCAATCCCGTCACACTACGACCCTCAATCCCCGCACTCCACCACCCCCGATCCCCCCACTCCACGACCCCCAATCCCCCCACTCCACGACCCCAATCCCATCACGCCACGACCCCCAATCCCTACACTCCATGACCCCCAATCCCGTCACTCGACGATCCCAGATCCCCCATTCCACGACCCCCAGTCCCGTCAATCCGCGAACCCCAAGCCCGTCACTCCCTGACTCCCAATCCCGTAACTCCACAGCCCCCCAAACCCATCACTCCAGAACCCCAATCTCCCCACTCCACGACCCCCAATCCCCGCACTCCACGACTCCCAATCCACCCACTCCACGACCCCCAATCCCGTCACTCCACGGCCCCCAATCCCATCATTCCATGACCCCCAATCCCATCACTTAACGACATCCAATCCCACCACTCCATGGCCCCAATCCCGTCACTCCACGGCTCCCAATCCCGTGACTCCACGGCCCCCAATCCTGTCACTCCACGATCCCCAATCCCTCCTATTCACGACCACCAACCCCGTCACTCCACGACCCCCAATTCCGTCACTCCACGACCCCCAATCCCCCCACTCCATGACCCCCAATCTCTCACTCCACGATCCCCAATCCCATCACTCCACGACCCCCAATCCCGTCACTCCACGATCCCCAATCCCCCCACTCCACGACCCCCAATCCCATCACTCCACGACCCCCAACCCCGTCACTCCACGACCCCCAATCCCGTCACTCCACGATCCCCAATCCCTCCATTCCACAGCCCCCAAGCCCCCCAATCCACGACCCACAATCCCATCACACCACGGCCACCAGTCCCGGCACTCCACGGCGCCCAATCCTGTCATTCCACGGCCCCAATCCCGTCACTCCACGGCCCCCAATCCCGTCACTCCACGTTCCCCAATTCCCCCTAATCACGACCACCAATCCTGTCACTCCATGACCCTCAATCCCATCACTCCACGAACCCAATCCCCCCACTCCACGACCCCCAATCCCTCATTCCACGGCCACCAATTCCATCACTCCACGATCCCCAATCCCGTCACTCCACGACCCCCAATCCCGTCACTCCACGACCCCCAATCCCATCACTCCACGACCCCCAATCCCGTCACTCCATGATCCCCAATTCCTCCATTCCACAGCCCCCAATCCCCCCACTCCACGACCCCCAATCCCATCACTCCACGGCCCCCAATCCCGTCACTCCATGGCCCCCAATCCCATCACTCCACGTTATCCAATTCCCCCTATTCACGACCACCAATCCCGTCACTCCACGACCCTCAATCCCCCCACTCCACGACCCCCAATCCCTCACTCCATGGCCCCCAATTCCGTCACTCCACGATCCCCAATCCCCCCAATCCCATCACTCCACGAACCCCAAGCCCGCCACTCCATGACCCCCCAATCCGTCACTCCCCGGCCCGAATCCCATCATTCCACGACCCCCAAACCCATCACTTCACAACCCCAATCCCGTCACTCTATGGGCCCCAATCCCATCACTCCACGACACCAAATTCCCCCACTCCACGGCCCCCAATCCCCCCACTCCACGACCCCCAATCCCCTCACTCCACGACCCCCAATCCCCCCACTCCACGGCCTCCAATTCCATCACTCCACGACCCCCAATCTCCCCACTCCACGGCCGCCAATCCCGTCATTCCATGACCCCCCAATCCCGTCAGTCCACGGCTCCCTAATCTCGTAACTCCATGGCCCCCCAAACCCATCACTCCACAACCCCAATCCCGTCACTCCATGGCTCCCAATCCCATCACTCCATGACACCCAATCCCATCACTCCATGACACCAAATCCCCCCACTCCACGACTCCCAATCACGTCATTCCCTGACCCCAATCCCGTCACTCCATGGCCCCCAATCCCATCACCCCACGACCCCCAATCCCCCCACTCCACGACTCCCAATCACGTCATTCCCTGACCCCAATCCCGTCACTCCACGACCCCCAATTCCCCATTCCGCAATCACCAATAACCCCACTTCACGACCCCCAATACCTCACTCCATGACCCCATTCCCCCCACTCCACAAACCCCAATCCCCCCACCCAACACTCCCAATCCCATCACTCCACGATCCCCAATCCCCCCACTCCACGGCCCCCAATCCCCCCACAACACGATGCCCAATCCCGTCACTCCACGACCCCAATCCTCCCACTCCATGGCCCCCAATCCCATCACTCCACGGCCCCCAAACCCCCACTCCATGGCCCCCAATCCCGTCATGCCATGACCCCAATCCCATCACTCCACGGCTCCAATCCCCCCACTTCACAGCTCCCAATCCTGTCACGCCACGACCCTCAATCCCCCCACTCCACGACCCCCAATCCCCCCACTCCACGACCCCCATCCTGTCACTCCACGACCCCATTCCCTCACTCGATGACCCCCAATCCCGTCACTCCACGGCCCCCAATCCCATCACTCCATGGCCTCGAATCCGGTTACTCCATGGCCCCCAAACCCCCCACTCCACGCCCGCAATCCCATCACACCCACACCCCAATCCCATCAATCCACGACCCCCAATCCCGTCACTCCACGGCCCACAATTCCCCCACTCCATGTCCCCCAATCCCCCGACTCCACGGCACCCAAGACCGTCACTCCACGGCTCCCAATCCTGTCACTCCACGATCCCCAATCCCCCCACTCCACGGCCCCCAATCCCCCCACAACACGATGCCCAATCCCATCACCCCACGACCCCCAATCCCCCCACTCCACGACTCCCAATCACGTCATTCCCTGACCCCAATCCCGTCACTCCACGACCCCCAATTCCCCATTCCGCAATCACCAATAACCCCACTTCACGACCCCCAATACCTCACTCCATGACCCCATTCCCCCCACTCCACAAACCCCAATCCCCCCACCCAACACTCCCAATCCCATCACTCCACGATCCCCAATCCCCCCACTCCACGGCCCCCAATCCCCCCACAACACGATGCCCAATCCCGTCACTCCACGACCCCAATCCTCCCACTCCACGGCCCCCAATCCCATCACTCCACGGCCCCCAAACCCCCACTCCATGGCCCCCAATCCCGTCATGCCATGACCCCCAATCCCATCACTCCACGGCTCCAATCCCCCCACTTCACAGCTCCCAATCCTGTCACTCCACGACCCTCAATCCCCCCACTCCACGACCCCCAATCCCCCCACTCCACGACCCCCATCCTGTCACTCCACGACCCCATTCCCTCACTCGATGACCCCCAATCCCGTCACTCCACGGCCCCCAATCCCATCACTCCATGGTCTCGAATCCGGTTACTCCATGGCCCCCAAACCCCCCACTCCACGCCCGCAATCCCATCACACCCACACCCCAATCCCATCAATCCACGACCCCCAATCCCGTCACTCCACGGCCCACAATTCCCCCACTCCATGTCCCCCAATCCCCCGACTCCACGGCACCCAAGACCGTCACTCCACGGCTCCCAATCCTGTCACTCCACGATCCCCAATCCCCCCACTCCACGGCCCCCAATCCCCCCACAACACGATGCCCAATCCCGTCACTCCACGACCCCCAATCCCCCCACTCCACGACCCCCAATCCCATCACTCCACTGCCCCCAATCCCCCGACTGCACAGCCCCCAGTCCCATCACCCCACGGCCCCCAATCCTGTCACACCACGGCCCCAATCCGGTCACTCCATGGCCCCCAATGCGGTCAATCCACGGCCCCCAAACCCATCACCCCACAGCCCCCAATCCCATCACTCCCCAACCCCCAAACACGTTACTCCACGGCCTCCAATCCCGTCATTCCACGACTCCCAATACCCCCACTCCACAACCCCCAATCCCTCCACTCCACGACCCCCAATCCCGTCACTCCACGACCCTCAATTCCCCCACTCCATGACCCCCAATCCCGCCACTCCTCGACCCCGTTCCCTCACTCCACGGCCCCCAATCCCGTCACTCCACAACCCCCAATCCCGTCACTCCACGACCCTCAATCCCTCAACTCCACGGCCCCCAATCCCGTCACTCCACGATCCCCAATCCCCCCTCTTCACGACCACCAAACCCATCACTTCACGACCCCCAATCCCGTCACTCCACGACCCCCAATCCCCCCACTCCACGACCCCAATCCTTCACTCCACAACCCCCAATCCCATCACTCCACGACCCCAATCCCGTCACTCCACGACTCCAATCCCCCCACTCCACGACCCCCAATCCCTCCACTCCGCGGCCCCCAATCCCCCCACTGCACGGCCCCCAATCCCATCACTCCACAACCCCCAATCCCCCCACTCCACGACCCCCAATCCGTCACTCCACGGCCCCCAATCCTGTCACTCCACGACCCCCAATCCCCCCATACCATGGCCCCCAAACCCGTCACTCCACGACCCCCAATCCCCCCACTCCACGACCCCAAATCTCCCCACTCCAAAGCCCCCAACCCCCTCACTACACGACCCCAATCCCATCACTCCAAGGCCCCCAATCCCGTCATTCCACTGCCCCCAATCCCGTCACTCTATGACCCCCAATCCCCCCACTCCACCACCCCCAATCCCCCCACTCCACGAATCCTAATCCCATCACACCACGACCCCCAATCCCGTCAATCCGCAAACCCCAATCCCGTCACTCCCTGACTCCCAATCCCGTAACTCCACAGCCCCCCAAACCCATCACTCCAGAACCTCAATCTCCCCACTCCATGACCCCCAATCCCCCCACTCCAGGACCCCCAATCCCCGCACTCCACGACTCCCAATCCCCCCACTCCACGACCCCCAATCTGCCCACTCCAGGACCCCCAATCCCCCCACTCCAGGACCCCCAATCCCCGCACTCCACGACTCCCAATCCCCCCACTCCATGACCCCCAATCCCCCCACACCACGACTCCCAATCCCCCCACTCCACGACCCCCAATCCGCCCACTCCACGACCCCCAATCCCCGCACTCCATGACTCCCAATCTCCCCACTCCACATCCCCCGATCCCGTCACTCCACGACTCCCAATCTCCCCACTCCACGGCTCCAGATCCCATCACTCCACGACCCCCAATCACGTCACTCCATGGCCCCCAATCCCATCACTCCACTTGCCCCAATCCCATCACTCCACGGCCCCCAAACCCATCACTCCACGGCTCCCAATCCTGTCACTCCACGATCCCCAATCCCCCCTATTCACGACCACCAATCCCATCACTCCACGACCCACAATTCCATCACTCCACGACACCCAATCCCCCCACTCCACGATCCCCAATCCCATCACTCCACGACCCCCAATCCATCAATCCACAACCCCCAATCCCCCCACTCCACAGCCCCCAATACTGGCACTCCACAACCCCTTATCCCCCCACTCCACGAGCCCCAATCCCCCCAGTCCACGACCCCCAATCCCCCCACTCCACGACCCCTGATCCCCCCACTCCTGACCCCAATCCCATCACTCCACGGCCCCCAATCCCATCAATCCATGAGCCCCAAGTCCGTCACTCCATGACCCCCCAATCCATCACTCCCCGGCCCCAATTCCGTCATTCCACGACCCCCAAACCCATCACTTCACAACCCCAATCCCTTCACTCTATGGCTCCCAATCCCATCACTCCACGACACCAAATTACCCCACTCCACGGCCCCCAAACCCCCCACTCCATGACCCCCAATCCCTCCACTCCACAACCCCCAGTCCCTCACTCTACGGCTCCCAATCCCGTCACTCCACGACCCCCAATCCCGTCACTCCACGACCCCCAATCCCCCCACTCCATGACCCTCAATCCCGTCACTCCACAAACCCCAATCCCGTCAGACAACGGCTCCCCAATCCTGTAACTCCACGGCCCCCAATCCCATCACTCCACAACTCCAATCCCCCCACTCCACGGCCTCCAATCCCGTCACTCCACGACCCCCCAATCTCCCCACTCCACGGCCGCAAATCCCGTCATTCCATGACCCCCCAATCCCGTCACTCCACGGCCCCACAAACCCATCACTCCACAACCCCAATCCCGTCACTCCATGGCCCCCAATCCCATCACTCCATGACACCCAATCCCTTCACTTCACGACCCCCAATCTCCCCAATCCACGATCCCCAATCCCCCCACTCCACGACCCCAAATCTCCCCACTCCAAAGCTCCCAATCCCCTCATTCCACGACCCACAATCCCTCCACTCCATGACCCCCAATCCCGTCACACTACGACCCTCAATCCCCGCACTCCACCACCCCCGATCCCCCCACTCCACCACCCCCGATCCCCGCACTCCACGACCCCCAATCCCATCACGCCACGACCCCCAATCCCTACACTCCATGACCCCCAATCCCGTCACTCGACGATCCCAGATCCCCCATTCCTCGACCCCCAGTCCCGTCAATCCGCGAAACCCAAGCCCGTCACTCCCTGACTCCCAATCCCGTAACGCCACAGCCCCCCAAACCCATCACTCCAGAACCCCAATCCCCCCACTCCACGACCCACAATCCCCACACTCCACGATTCCCAATCCCCCCACTCCACGACCCCCAATCCCCGCACTCCACGACTCCCAATCCACCCACTCCACGACCCCCAATCTCCCCACTCCACAGCCCCTGATCCCATCACTCCACAACCCCCAATCCCGTCACTCCACGGCCCCCAATCCCATCATTCCATGACCCCCAATCCCGTCACTTAACGACATCCAATCCCACCACTCCATGGCCCCAATCCCGTCACTCCACGGCTCCCAATCCCGTGACTCCACGGCCCCCAATCCTGTCACTCCACGATCCCCAATCCCTCCTATTCACGACCCCCAATTCCGTCACTCCACGACCCCCAATTCCGTCACTCCACGACCCCCAATCCCCCCACTCCATGACCCCCAATCTCTCACTCCACGATCCCCAATCCCATCACTCCACAACCCCCAATCCCGTCACTCCACGATCCCCAATCCCCCCACTCCACGACCCCCAATCCCATCACTCCACGACCCCCAACCCCGTCACTCCACGACCCCCAATCCCGTCACTCCACGATCCCCAATCCCTCCATTCCACAGCCCCCAAGCCCCCTAATCCACGACCCACAATCCCATCACACCACAGCCACCAATCCCGGCACTCCACGGCGCCCAATCCCGTCATTCCACGGCCCCAATCCCGTCACTCCACGGCCCCCAATCCCGTCACTCCACGGCCCCAATCCCGTCACTCCACGGCCCCCAATCCCGTCACTCCACGTTCCCCAATTCCCCCTAATCACGACCACCAATCCTGTCACTCCATGACCCTCAATCCCATCACTCCACGAACCCAATCCCCCCACTCCACGACCCCCAATCCCTCATTCCACGGCCACCAATTCCATCACTCCACGATCCCCAATCCCCCCACTCCACGACCCCCAATACCGTCACTCCACGGCCTCCAATCCCCCCACTCCATGACCCCCAATCCCTCACTCCACAGCCCCCAATTCCGTCAATCCACGATACCCAATCCCATCACTCCACGACCCCAATCCCATCACTCCACGACCCCCAATCCCATCACTCCTCGATCCCCAATCCCGTCACTCCACGACCCCCAATCCCGTCACTCCACGACCCCCAATCCCATCACTCCACGACCCCCAATCCCGTCACTCCATGATCCCCAATTCCTCCATTCCACAGCCCCCAATCCCCCCACTCCACGACCCCCAATCCCGTCACTCCACGGCCCCCAATCCCGTCAATCAACGGCCCCCAATCCCATCACTCCACGTTATCCAATTCCCCCTATTCACGACCACCAATCCCGTCACTCCACGACCCTCAATCCCCCCACTCCATGACCCCCAATCCCTCACTCCATGGCCCCCAATTCCGTCACTCCACGATCCCCAATCCCCCCAATCCCATCACTCCACGAACCCCAAGCCCGCCACTCCATGACCCCCCAATCCGTCACTCCCCGGCCCGAATCCCATCATTCCACGACCCCCAAACCCATCACTTCACAACCCCAATCCCGTCACTCTATGGCCCCCAATCCCATCACTCCACGACACCAAATTCCCCCACTCCACGGCCCCCAATCCCCCCACTCCACGACCCCCAATCCCCTCACTGCACGACCCACAATCCCCCCACTCCACGGCCTCCAATTCCATCACTCCACGACCCCCAATCTCCCCACTCCACGGCCGCCAATCCCGTCAGTCCACGGCTCCCTAATCTTGTAACTCCATGGCCCCCCAAACCCATCACTCCACAACCCCAATCCCGTCACTCCATGGCTCCCAATCCCATCACTCCATGACACCCAATCCCCTCACTCCATGACCCCTAATCTCCCCAATCCACGATCCCCAATCCCCCCACTCCACGACCCCAAATCTCCCCACTCCAAAGCCCCCAATCCCCTCACTCCACGACTCCAATCCTGTCACTCCAAGGCCCCCAATCCCGTCATTCCACTGCCCCCAATCCCGTTACTCCACGACCCACAATCCCCCACTCCACGACCCCCAAACCCGTCATTCTACGACCCTTAATCCCTCCACTCAACCACCCCCAATCCCCCCACTCCACGAGCCCCAATCCCATCACACCACAGCCCCCAATCCCATCACTCCGCAGCCCCCAATCCCATCACTCCACAGCCCCCAATCCCATCACTCCACGACCCCCAATCCCGTCACTCCACGAGCCCCAATCCCATCACACCACAGCCCCCAATCCCATCACTCCACAGCCCCCAATCCCATCACTCCACGACCCCCAATCCCGTCACACCACGATCCCCAATCCCCCCACTCCACGATCCCCAATCCCCCCACTCCACGAGCCCCAATCCCATCACACCACGACCCCCAATCCCTACACACCACGACCCCCAATCCCTACACTCCACAGCCCCCAATCCCCCCACACCACGACCCCCAATCCCTACACACCACGACCCCCAATCCCTACACACCACGACCCCCAATCCCTACACTCCACAGCCCATAATCCCATCACACCACGAGCCCCAATCCCTACACTCCACAGCCCCCAATCCCGTCACTCGACAACCCCTGATTCCCCCATTCCACGACACCCAGTCCCATCGATCCGCTAACCCCAAGCCCGGCACTCCCTGACTCCCAATTCTGTGAATCCACAGCCCCCCAAACCCATCACTCCAGAACCCCAATCTCCCCACTCCACGACTCCCAATCCCCCCACTGCACGACCCCTGATCCCGTCACTCCACGACCCCCAATCCTGACACTCCATGGCCCCCAGTCCCATCACTCCACTTGCCACAATCCCATCACTCCACGACCCCCAATCCCGGCACTCCACGGCCCCCAGTCCCATCACTCCACTTGCCACAATCCCATCACTCCACGACTCCCAATCTCGTCACTCAACGACCCCCAATCCCCCCACTCCACGGCCCTCGATCCCAACACTCCACGACCCCCAATCTCCCCACTCCACGGCCCTCGATCCCAACACTCCACGACCCCCAATCCCGGCACTCGACGGCCCCCAATCCCATCATTCCACGACCCCCAATCCCGTCACTTAACGACCGCCAATCCCTGCACTCCACGGCCCCAATCCCGTCACTCCACGGCTCCCAATCCCTTCACTCCACGGCCCCCAATCCTGTCACTCCACGATCCCCAATCCCTCCTATTCACGACCACCAATCCCGTCACTCCACGACCCCCAAACCCCCCACTCCACGACCCCCAATACCGTCACTCCACGACCCCCAATCCCCCCGCTCCATGACCCCCAATCCCTCACTCCACAGCCCTCAATTCCGTCACTCCACGATCCCCAATCCTGTCACTCCACGATCCCCAATCCCGTCACTCCACGACCCCCAATCCCGTCACTCCACGACCCCCAATCCCATCACTCCACGACCCCCAATCCCGTCACTCCACGATCCCCAAACCCCCCACTCCACGACCCCCAATACCGTCACTCCACGACCCCCAATCCCCCCGCTCCATGACCCCCAATCCCTCACTCCACAGCCGTCAATTCCGTCACTCCACGATCCCCAATTCTGTCACTCCACGATCCCCAATCCCGTCACTCCACGACCCCCAATCCCGTCACTCCACGACCCCCAATCCCATCACTCCACGACCCCCAATCCCGTCACTCCACGATCCCCAATCCCCCCACTCCACGACCCCCAATCCCGTCACTCCACGACCCCCAAGCCCGTCACTCCATGACCCCCAATCCCATCACTCCACGGCCCTCAATCCTGTCACTCCACGATCCCCAATCCCTCCTATTCATGACCACCAATCCCGTCACTCCACGACCCCCAATTACGTCACTCCATGACCCCCAATCCCCCCACTCCATGACCCCCAATCCCTCACTCCACGGCCCCCAATTCTGTCACTCCACGATCCCCAATCACATCACTCCACGATCCCCAATCCCCCCACTCCACGACCCCCAATCCCATCACTCCACGACCCCCAACCCCATCACTCCACGACCCCCAATCCCGTCACTCCACGGCCCCCAATCCCTCCATTCCACAGCCCACAAGCCCCCAAATCCACGATCCCCAATCCCATCACACCACGGCCCCCAATCCCGGCACTCCACGGCGCCCAATCCCGTCATTCCACGGCCCCAATCCCGTCACTCCACGGCCCCCAATCCCGCCACTCCACGTTCCCCAATTCCCCCTAATCACGACCACCAATCCTGTCACTCCATGACACCCAATCCCATCACTCCACGAACCCAATCCCCCCACTCCACGACCCCCTATCCCTCACTCCACGGCCCCCAATTCCGTCACTTCACGATCCCCAATCCCCCCACTCCACGACCCCCAATACCGTCACTCCACAACCCCCAATCGCCCCACTCCATGACCCCCAATCCCCCCACTCCATGACCCCCAATCCCTCACTCCACAGCCCTCAATTCCGTCAATCCACGATCCCCAATCCCATCACTCCACGATCCTCAATCCCGTCACTCCACGACCCCCAATCCCGTCACTCCATGACCCCCAATCCCATCACTCCACGACCCCCAATCCCGTCACTCCACGATTCCCAATCCCCCCACTCCACGACCCCCAATCCCGTCACTCCACGACCCCCAATCCTGTCACTCCATGACCCCCAATCCCGTCACTCCACCAAGCCCAGTCCCCTCGATCCGCTAACACCAAGCCCGTCACTCCCTGACTCCCAATCCCGTAAATCCACAGCCCCCCAAACACATCACTCCATGACCCCCAATCCCCCCACTCCACGACCCCCAATCCCCACACTCCACGACCCCCAATCTCCCCAGTCCACGGCCCCCCATCCCGTCACTCCACGACCCCCAATCCCGTCACTCTACTACCCTTAATCCCCCCACTCAACCACCCCCAATCCCCCCACTCCACGAGCCCCAATCCCATCACACCACGACCCCCAATCTCTACACTCCACAGCCCCCAATCCCGTCACTCGACAACCCCTGATCCCCCCATTCCATGACCCCCAGTCCCATCGATCCGCTAACCCCAAGCCCGTCACTCCCTGACTCCCAATCCCGTAAATCCACAGCCCCCCAAACCCATCACTCCAGAACCCCAATCTCCCCACCCCACAACTCCCAATCCCCCCACTGCACGACCCCCAATCTCCCCACTCCACGGCCCCCGATCCCGTCACTCCACGACCCCCAATCCTGACACTCCACGGCCCCCTGTCCCATCACTCCACTTGCCCCAATCCCATCACTCCACGACTCCCAATCTCGTCACTCAATGACCCCCAATCCCCCCAATCTCCCCACTCCACGGCCCCCGATCCCATCACTCCATGATCCCCAATCCCGTCACTCGACGGCCCCCAATCCCATCATTCCACGACCCCCAATGCCGTCACTTAACGACCCCCAATCCCACCATTCCACGGCCCCAATCCCGTCACTCCACGGCCCCCAATCCCGTCATTCCACTGCCCCCAATCCCGTTACTCCATGACCCACAATCCCCCACTCCACGACCCCCAAACCCGTCATTCTACGACCCTTAATCCCTCCACTCAACCACCCCCAATCCCCCCACTCCACGAGCCCCAATCCCATCACACCACAGCCCCCAATCCCATCACTCCGCAGCCCCCAATCCCATCACTCCACAGCCCCCAATCCCATCACTCCACGACCCCCAATCCCGTCACTCCACGAGCCCCAATCCCATCACACCACAGCCCCCAATCCCATCACTCCACAGCCCCCAATCCCATCACTCCACGACCCCCAATCCCGTCACACCACGATCCCCAATCCCCCCACTCCACGATCCCCAATCCCCCCACTCCACGAGCCCCAATCCCATCACACCACGACCCCCAATCCCTACACACCACGACCCCCAATCCCTACACTCCACAGCCCCCAATCCCCCCACACCACGACCCCCAATCCCTACACACCACGACCCCCAATCCCTACACACCACGACCCCCAATCCCTACACTCCACAGCCCATAATCCCATCACACCACGAGCCCCAATCCCTACACTCCACAGCCCCCAATCCCGTCACTCGACAACCCCTGATTCCCCCATTCCACGACACCCAGTCCCATCGATCCGCTAACCCCAAGCCCGGCACTCCCTGACTCCCAATTCTGTGAATCCACAGCCCCCCAAACCCATCACTCCAGAACCCCAATCTCCCCACTCCACGACTCCCAATCCCCCCACTGCACGACCCCCGATCCCGTCACTCCACGACCCCCAATCCTGACACTCCATGGCCCCCAGTCCCATCACTCCACTTGCCACAATCCCATCACTCCACGACCCCCAATCCCGGCACTCCACGGCCCCCAGTCCCATCACTCCACTTGCCACAATCCCATCACTCCACGACTCCCAATCTCGTCACTCAACGACCCCCAATCCCCCCACTCCACGGCCCTCGATCCCAACACTCCACGACCCCCAATCTCCCCACTCCACGGCCCTCGATCCCAACACTCCACGACCCCCAATCCCGGCACTCGACGGCCCCCAATCCCATCATTCCACGACCCCCAATCCCGTCACTTAACGACCGCCAATCCCTGCACTCCACGGCCCCAATCCCGTCACTCCACGGCTCCCAATCCCTTCACTCCACGGCCCCCAATCCTGTCACTCCACGATCCCCAATCCCTCCTATTCACGACCACCAATCCCGTCACTCCACGACCCCCAAACCCCCCACTCCACGACCCCCAATACCGTCACTCCACGACCCCCAATCCCCCCGCTCCATGACCCCCAATCCCTCACTCCACAGCCCTCAATTCCGTCACTCCACGATCCCCAATCCTGTCACTCCACGATCCCCAATCCCGTCACTCCACGACCCCCAATCCCGTCACTCCACGACCCCCAATCCCATCACTCCACGACCCCCAATCCCGTCACTCCACGATCCCCAAACCCCCCACTCCACGACCCCCAATACCGTCACTCCACGACCCCCAATCCCCCCGCTCCATGACCCCCAATCCCTCACTCCACAGCCGTCAATTCCGTCACTCCACGATCCCCAATTCTGTCACTCCACGATCCCCAATCCCGTCACTCCACGACCCCCAATCCCGTCACTCCACGACCCCCAATCCCATCACTCCACGACCCCCAATCCCGTCACTCCACGATCCCCAATCCCCCCACTCCACGACCCCCAATCCCGTCACTCCACGACCCCCAAGCCCGTCACTCCATGACCCCCAATCCCGTCACTCCACGGCCCTCAATCCTGTCACTCCACGATCCCCAATCCCTCCTATTCATGACCACCAATCCCGTCACTCCACGACCCCCAATTACGTCACTCCATGACCCCCAATCCCCCCACTCCATGACCCCCAATCCCTCACTCCACGGCCCCCAATTCTGTCACTCCACGATCCCCAATCACATCACTCCACGATCCCCAATCCCCCCACTCCACGACCCCCAATCCCATCACTCCACGACCCCCAACCCCATCACTCCACGACCCCCAATCCCGTCACTCCACGGCCCCCAATCCCTCCATTCCACAGCCCACAAGCCCCCAAATCCACGATCCCCAATCCCATCACACCACGGCCCCCAATCCCGGCACTCCACGGCGCCCAATCCCGTCATTCCACGGCCCCAATCCCGTCACTCCACGGCCCCCAATCCCGCCACTCCACGTTCCCCAATTCCCCCTAATCACGACCACCAATCCTGTCACTCCATGACCCCCAATCCCATCACTCCACGAACCCAATCCCCCCACTCCACGACCCCCTATCCCTCACTCCACGGCCCCCAATTCCGTCATTTCACGATCCCCAATCCCCCCACTCCACGACCCCCAATACCGTCACTCCACAACCCCCAATCGCCCCACTCCATGACCCCCAATCCCCCCACTCCATGACCCCCAATCCCTCACTCCACAGCCCTCAATTCCGTCAATCCACGATCCCCAATCCCATCACTCCACGATCCTCAATCCCGTCACTCCACGACCCCCAATCCCGTCACTCCATGACCCCCAATCCCATCACTCCACGACCCCCAATCCCGTCACTCCACGATTCCCAATCCCCCCACTCCACGACCCCCAATCCCGTCACTCCACGACCCCCAATCCTGTCACTCCATGACCCCCAATCCCGTCACTCCACCAAGCCCAGTCCCCTCGATCCGCTAACACCAAGCCCGTCACTCCCTGACTCCCAATCCCGTAAATCCACAGCCCCCCAAACACATCACTCCATGACCCCCAATCCCCCCACTCCACGACCCCCAATCCCCACACTCCACGACCCCCAATCTCCCCAGTCCACGGCCCCCCATCCCGTCACTCCACGACCCCCAATCCCGTCACTCTACTACCCTTAATCCCCCCACTCAACCACCCCCAATTCCCCCACTCCACGAGCCCCAATCCCATCACACCACGACCCCCAATCTCTACACTCCACAGCCCCCAATCCCGTCACTCGACAACCCCTGATCCCCCCATTCCATGACCCCCAGTCCCATCGATCCGCTAACCCCAAGCCCGTCACTCCCTGACTCCCAATCCCGTAAATCCACAGCCCCCCAAACCCATCACTCCAGAACCCCAATCTCCCCACCCCACAACTCCCAATCCCCCCACTGCACGACCCCCAATCTCCCCACTCCACGGCCCCCGATCCCGTCACTCCACGACCCCCAATCCTGACACTCCACGGCCCCCTGTCCCATCACTCCACTTGCCCCAATCCCATCACTCCACGACTCCCAATCTCGTCACTCAATGACCCCCAATCCCCCCAATCTCCCCACTCCACGGCCCCCGATCCCATCACTCCATGATCCCCAATCCCGTCACTCGACGGCCCCCAATCCCATCATTCCACGACCCCCAATGCCGTCACTTAACGACCCCCAATCCCACCATTCCACGGCCCCAATCCCGTCACTCCACGGCTCCCAATCCCGTCACTCCACGGCCCCCAATCCTGTCACTCCACGATCCACAATCCCTCCTATTCACGACCACCAATCCCGTCACTCCACGACCCCCAATTCCGTCACTCCACGACCCCCAATCCCCCCACTCCACGACCCCCAATCCCTCACTCCACGGCCCCCAATTCTGTCACTCCACGATCCCCAATCCCATCACTCCACGACCCCCAATCCCATCACTCCACGACCCCCAGTCCCGTCGATCCGTTAACCCCAAGCCCGTCACTCCCTGACTCCCAATCCCGTAAATCAACAGCCCCCCAAACCCATCACTCCAGAACCCCAATCTCCCCACTCCACGACCCCCAATCCCATCACTCCACGACTCCCAATCCCGTCACTCAACAACCCCCAATCCCGTCACTCCACGGCCCCCAATCCCGTCACTCCGCGGCCCCCAATCCTGTCACTCCTCGATCCCCAATCCCTCCTATTCACGACCACCAATCCCGTCACTCCACGACCCCCAATCCTCACTCCACGACCCCCAATCCATCACTCCACGATCCCCAATCCCCCCACTCCACGACCCCCAATCCCGTCACTCCACGACCCCCAATCCCATCACTCCACGACCCCCAATCCCATCACTCCATGTCCCCCAATCCCTCCATTCCACAGCCCCCAATCCCCCCACTCCACGGCCCCCAATCCCATCACTCCACGGCCCCCAATCCCGTCACTCCGCGGCCCCCAATCCCCTCAATCCACGACCCCCAATCCCTCCACTCCACGGACCCAATCCCATCACTCCATGATCCCCAATCCCCCCACCCCACGGCGCCCATTCCCAACACTCCACGACCCCCAATCCCGTCACTCCACGGCCCCCAATCCCATCACTTCACGGCCCCCAATCCCGTCACTCCACGTTCCCCAATCCCCCCTACTCAAGACCCCCAATCCCCCCTACTCACGACCCCCAATCCCGTCGCTCCATGACCCACAATCCCCCCAATCCCCCCACTCCACGACCCCCAATCCCGTCACTCCACGACTTTATATATTGTCACTCCACGACACCCAATCCCCCACTCCACGACCCCCAATCCCGTCACTCCACGACTTTATATATTGTCACTCCACGACATCCAATCCCCCACTCCACGACCCCCAATCCCGCCACTCCATGACCCCCAATCCCGCCACTCCACGACCCCCAATCCCCCCACTCCACGACACCCAATCCCCGCACTCCACGACCCCCAATCCCCCCACTCCATGACCCCCAATCCCGCCACTCCACGACCCCCAATCCCCCCACTCCATAACCCCCAATCCCCCCACTCCACGACACCCAATCCCCGCACTCCACGACCCCCAATCTCCCCACTCCACGGCCCCCGATCCCGTCACTCCACGACCCGCAATCCCGCCACTCCACGGCCCCCAATCCCATCACTCCACTGGCCCCAATCCCATCACTCCACTGGCCCCAATCCCATCACTCCACGACCCCCAATCCCGCCACTCCACGTCCCCCAATCTCCCCACTCCACGGCCCCCAATCCCCCCACTCCGCGGCCCCCAATCCCGTCACTCCACAGCCAGCAACCCCCCCACTCCACAACCCCCAATCCCCCCACTGCACGACCCCTGATACTGTAACTCCAAAGCCCCCCAAACCCATCACTCCAGAACCCCAATCTCCCCTCTCCACGACCCCCAATCCCGTCACTCCACGACCCCCATCTCTCCACTCCACAGCGCCCAATCCCCTCACTCCACGACCCCCAATCCCTTCACTCCAGGGCCCCCAATCCCATCACCACACTGGCCCCAATCTCATCACTCCATGACCCCCAATCCCGTCACTCCACGACCCTCAATCCCCCCAATTGATGACCCCCAATCCCGTGACTCCAAGAAAGCCAATCCCTTCACTCCACAGCCCCCAACCCCCCCACTCCACGACCCCCAACCCCCCCACTCCACGACCCCCAATCCCACAACACCACGGCTCCCAATCCCATCACTCCACAGCCCCCAACCACCCCACTCCACAACCCCCAATGACCCCACTCCACGACACCCAACCCTCTGCTCCATGACCCCCAATCCCCCCAATCCACGACCCCCAATCTCCCCACTCCACGACCCCCGATCCCGTCACTCCACGGCCCCCAATCCGGTCAATCTACGGCCCCCAATCACCCCACTCCACGACCCCCGATCCCCGCACTCCACGGCGCCCGATCCCGTCACTCCACGACCCCCAATCCCGTCACTCCACGGCCCCCAATCCCATCACTCCACTGGCCCCAAACCCATCACTCCACGACCCCCAATCCCGTCACTCCACGGCCCCCAATCCCGTCACTCCACGGCCCCCAATCCTGTCACTCCACGATCTCCAATCCCACCTATTCACGACCACCAATCCCGTCACTCCACGACCCCCAATTCCGTCACTCCACGACCCCCAATACCCCCACTCCACGACCTCCAATCCCCTCACTGCACGACCCCCAATCCCTCCACTCCACGGCCCCGATTCCCATCACTCCACGATCCCCAATCCCCCCACTCCACGGCGCCCAATCCCGTCATTCCACGGCCCCAATCCCATCACTCCACAGCCCCCATTCCCGTCACTCCATGACCCCCAATCCTGTCACTCTACGGCCCCCAATCCCGTCACTCCATGGCCCCCATTCCCATCACTCCACGATCCCCAATCCTCCCACTCCACGACCCCCAATCCCATCATTCCACGATCCCCAATCCTGCCACTCCACGACATCCAATCCCCCACTCCAGGACCCCCAACCCCCCCAATCCACGACCCCCAATCCCCCCACTCCGCGGCCCCCAATCTCCTCACTCCACAGCCAGCAACCCCCCACTCCACGACCCCCAATCCTGTAACTCCACAGCCCCCCAAACCCATCACTCCAGAACCCCAATCTCACCTCTCCACGACCCCCAATCCCGTCACTCCACAACCCTCATCCCTCTACTCCACAGCCCCCAATCCCCTCACACCACGACCCCCAATCCCCTCACTCCAGGGCCCCCAATCCCATCACCCCACTGGCCCCAATCTCATCACTCCACAACCCCTAATCCCGTCACTCCACGACCCCCAATCCCCCCAATCGATGACCCCCAATCCCGTGACTCCAAGACAGCCAATCCCTTCACTCCACAGCCCCCAACCACCCCACTCCACGACCCCCAATCACCCCACTCCACGACACCCAATCCCCCGCTCCACAACCCACAATCCCCCCAATCCACGACCCCCAATCTCCCCACTCCACGACCCCCGATCCCGTCACTCCACGACTCCCAATCCCATCACTCCACGACCCCCGATCATCCCACTCCACGGCCCCAATCCCGTCACTCCATGGCCCCCAATCCCGTCACTCCACGGCCCCCAATCCCGTCACTCCACGGTCCCTAATCCTGTCACTCCACGATCTCCAATGCCACCTATTCACGACCACCAATCCCGTCACTCCACGACCCCCAATTCTGTCACTCCACGACCCCCAATACCCCCACTCCACGACCCCCAATCCACTCACTCCAGGACCCCCAAACCCTCCACTCCACGGCCCCAATTTTCATCACTCCACGATCCCCAATCCCCCCACTCCACGGCGCCCAATCCCGTCATTCCACGGCCCCAATTCCATCAATCCACGGCCCCCATTCCCATCACTCCATGGCCCCCATTCCCGTCACTCCATGACCCCCAATCCTGTCACTCCACGGCCCCCAATCCCGTCACTCCACGGCCCCCATTCCCATCACTCCATGACCCCCAATCCCCCCACTCCACGACCCCCAATCCCATCACTCCACGATCCCCAATCCTGTCACTCCACGACATCCAATCCCCCACTCCACGACCCCCAACCCCCCCAATCCACGACCCCCAATCCCACCACTCCACGACCCCCAATCTCCCCAGTCCACGGCCCCCAATCCCCCCACTCCATGGCCCCCAATCCCCCCACCCCATAGCCCCAATCCTATTAATCCAGGACCCCACAATGCCCCCACTCCACAGCCCCCAATCCCCTCACTCCATGACCCCCAATTCCATCACACCACGACCCCCAATCCCGTCACTCCACAGCCCCCAATCCTGTCTCTCCAGGGCCCCCAATCGCCTGACTCCATGACCCCCAATCCCGTTAATCAACAGCCCCCAATCCCGTCACTCCACAGCCCCAATCCCATCTCTCCACAGCCCCCAATCCCGTCACTCCACGACCCCCAATCCCCCCACTCCATGACTCCAATCCCGTCACTCTATGACCCCCAATCCCCCCACTCCACGACCCCCAATCCCGTCACTCCACAACCCCCAATCCCATCACTCCACAGCCCCCAATCCCGTCTCTCCACAGCCCCCAATCCCCCCACTCCACGACCCCCAAGCTCCCCACTCCACGACCCCCAATCCCGTCATTCCATGACCCCCGAAACCCGTCACTCCACGGCCCCCATTCCCATCACTCCACGACACCCAATCCCCCACTCCACGACTCCTAATCCCCCCAATCCATGACCCCCAATCCCCCCACTCCTTGACGCCCAATCTCCCCACTCCATGGAGCCCAATCCCTGCACTCCACAGTCCCCAATCACCTCACTCCACGACCCCCAGTCCCGTCAATCCAAGGCCCCCAATCCCGTCACTCCACGACCGCCAATCCCGTCTGTTCACAGCCCCCAATCCTGTCACTCCACGACCCCCAATTCCCCCACTCCACGACCCCCAATCCTGACACTCTACGGCCCCCTCTCCCCCCACTCCACATCCCCCAATCCTGGCACTCGATGACCCCTGATCCCCCCACTCCACGACCCCAAATCCCGTCAATCCGCGAACCCCAAGCCCGTCACTGCCTGACTCCCAATCCCGTCACTCCACGGCCCCAGTCCCATCACTCCATGGCCCCCAATCCCATCACTCCATGACCCCCCAATCTTGTCAGTCCATGGCCCCAGTCCCATCACTCCATGGCCCCCAATCCCGTCACTCCATGACCCCCAATCCCATCACTCCACGAACCCCAATCCCGTCACTCCACGGCCCCCCAATCCCGTCACTCCACAGCCCCCCAAAACAATCACTCCAGAACCCCAATCCCATCACTCCACGACCCACAACCCCCCCACTCCATGACCCCCAATCCCCCCACTCCACGACCCCCAATCCCCCCACACCATGACCCCCAACCCCCCCACACCATTACCCCCAATCCCCACCACTCCATGACACCCAATCCCCACAATCCATGACCCCCAATTCCCCCACTCCATGACACCCAATCTCCCCACTCCACAGCCCTCAATCCCCCCACTCCACGACCCCCAATTCCGTCACTCCATGGCCCCCAATACCATCACTCCACTGCCCCAATCCCATCATTCAACAGCCCCCAATCCCCTCATTCCATGACCCCCAAGCCCCCCACTACACGGCCCCAATTCCATCACTCCACGGCCCCCATTCCCATCACTCCACGACCCCCAATCCCCCCACTCCACGGCCCCAATCCCCCCACTCCACGGCCCCCCAATACCGTCACTCAAATGCCCCCAATTCCGTCACTGCATGGCTCCCCAATCCCGTCGCACCAATACCCCCAATCCCGTCACTCCACGACCCCCAATCCCGTCTCTCCACGACCCCCAAACCCATCACTCCAAACCCCAACCCCGTCACTCCACGACCCCCAACCCCCCCACTCCACGGCCCCCAATCCCATCTCTCCACAGCCCCCAATCCCCTCACTCCATGACGCCCCAATCCCGTCACTCCGCGACCCCCAATCCCGTCACTCCAAGATACCCAATCCCTCCACTCCACGATCCCCAATCCCCCCAATCCACGAACCCCAATCCCCCTAGTCCACGACCCCCAATCCCTCACTCCATGGCCCCCAATCCCGACACTCCACGATCCTCAATCCCCCGATCCCCCCACTCC
Source organism: Somniosus microcephalus (assembly GCF_052327205.1). Lineage (NCBI taxonomy): Eukaryota > Metazoa > Chordata > Chondrichthyes > Squaliformes > Somniosidae > Somniosus > Somniosus microcephalus. The sequence goes on along the minus strand of NC_140999.1, from coordinate 75,842,200 downwards.
GCAACCCTCAATCCCGCCACTCCATGAACCCCAATCCCATAAATCCATAGCCCCCAAACCCATCACTCCACGGCCCCCAATCCCGTCACTCCATGACCCCCAATCCCCCCACTCCATGGCCCCCAATCCTGTCACTGCACTACCCAACAATCCCCCCACTCCACAGCCCCCAACCCCCTCACTCCATGACCCCAATCCCGTCACTCCACGACCCCCAATCCCCCCACTCCACGGCCTCCAAGCCCGTCATTCCACGACCCCCAATCCCCCCACTCCATGACCCTCAATCCCGTCACTCCACGAACCCCAATCCCGTAACTCAACAACCCCCCAATCCCATCAATCCACGACACCCAATCCCCCACTCCATGACCCCCAATCCCCCCAATCCACGACCACCAATCCCCTACTCCACGATGCCCAATTCCTCCACTCCATGACCCCAATCTCCCCACTCCACAGCCCCCAATCCCTTCACTCCACGACCCTCAATCCCGTCACTCCAAGGCCCCCAATCACGCCACTCTACTGCCCCAATCCCGTCTCTCCACAGCCCCCAATCACGACACTCCATGACACCCAATCCCCCCACTCCATGACCCCCAATCCCTTCACTCTGCGACCACCAATCCTCCCACTCCACGACCCCCAATCCCGTCACTCCACGACTCCCAATCCCCCCACTCCACGGCCCCCAATCCCCCTACTCAACGGCCCCCCAATACCGTCACTCAAATGTCCCCAAATATCATCACTCCATGGCTCCCCAATCCCGTCACTCCACGACCCCCAATCCTGGTTCTCCACGACCCCCAAATCCATCACTCCAAAACCCCAAACCCATCATTCCAAAACCCCAATCCCTTCACTCCACGACCCCCAACCCCCCCAATGCACGGCCCCCAATCCCATCACTCCACAGCCCCCAATCCCATCACTCCACTGCCCCCAATCCCATCACTCCACAGCCCCCTATCCCCTCACTCCACGACCCCCAATCCCTCCACTCCACGGCCCCCAATCCCGTCACTCCATGACCCCCAATCCCCCACTCCACGGCGACCAATCCCCCCACTCCACGACCCCATTCCCATCACTCCACGACCCCCAATCCCGTCACTCCACGACCCCCCAATCCCCTCACTCCACGACCCCCAATCCCGTCACTCCACGACCCCCAATCCCCTCACTCTACGACCCCCCATCCCCTCACTCCACGACCCCCAATCCCTCCACTCCAGGACCCCAAATCCCCCCACTACACGGCGCCCAATCCCCCCACTCCACGGCCCCAATCCCGTCAATCCACAGCCCCCATTCCCATCACTCCACGACCCCCAATCCTGACACTCCACGACCCCCAATCCTGCCACTCCACGACCCCCAATCCCCGCACTCCATGGCCCCCCAATCCCATCACTACATGGCTCCCCAATCCCATCGCACCATGACCCCAATCTCCCCACTCCACGGCCCCCCAATACCGTCACTCAAATGCCCCCAATCGCGTCACTCCACGGCCCCCAATCCCATCTCTCCACGACCCCCAATCCCTCCACTCCACGGCCCCCCAATCTCGTCGCTCCACGACCCCCAATCTCCCCACTCCACGGCACCCAATCCCGACAATCCACGGCCCCCAATCCCGACACTCCACGATCCCCCATTCCCCACACTCCATGGCCCCCAATCCCGTCACACCCCGGCGCCCAATCCTGACACTCCACGGCCTCCAATCCCCCCACTCCATGACCCCCCAATCCCATCACTCCACGACCCCAATCCCGACACTCCACGACCCCCCATTCCCCACACTCCATGGCCCCCAATCCCGTCACACCCCGGCGCCCAATCCCGACACTCCATGACCCCCCAATCCCCACACTCTACGGTCCCCAATCCCTCCACTCCATGGCCCCCCAATCCCATCACTCCACGACCCCAATCCCGACAATCCACGGCCCCCAATCCCGATACTCCACGACCCCCCATTCCCCACACTCCATGGCCCCCAATCCCGTCACACCCCAGTGCCCAATCCCCACACTCCAAGACCCCCCAATCCCCACACTCCACGACCCCCCAATCCTCACACTCCACGGCCCCCAATCCCGTCACTCCACGGCCCCCAATCCTGTCACTCCACTGCCCCCAACCCCGTCACTCCACAGCCCCCAATCCCGTCTCTCCACGACCACCAATCCCCCCATTTGACGACCCCCAATCCCGTCACTCTACGACCCCCAATCCCCCCACTCCACGACCCCCAATCCCCCCGCCCCACGACCCCAATCCCTCCACGACACCCAATTCTGTCAATCAACGAACCCCAAGCCCGTTACTCCATGACTCCCAATCCCATCACTCCACGGCCCCAATCCCGTCACTCCACGGACCCCCAAACCCATCACTCCACAACCCCAATCCCATCACTCCGCGGCCCCCAATCCCATCACTCCACGATACCAATCCCTCCACTCAACGAGCCCCAATTCCTCCCCTCCACGACCCCCAATCCCCCTAGTCCACAAACCCCAATCCCTCACTCCATGGCCCCCAATCCCGACACTCCACGACCCACAATCCCCCAATCCCCCCACTCCGCAACCCTCAATCCCGCCACTCCACGAACCCCAATCCCGTAACTCCACAGCCCCCAAACCCATCACTCCACGACCCCCAATCCCCCTAGTCCACAAACCCCAATCCCTCACTCCATGGCCCCCAATCCCGACACTCCACGACCCACAATCCCCCAATCCCCCCACTCCGCAACCCTCAATCCCGCCACTCCACGAACCCCAATCCCGTAACTCCACAGCCCCCAAACCCATCACTCCACGGCCCCCAATCCCCCCACTCCACGACCCCCAATCCCGTCACTCCACGACCTCCAATCTCCCCACTCCACAGCCGCCAATCCCGTCCCTCCACGGACCCCAATCCCCACACTCCACGGCCGCCAATCCCGGCACTCCACGATTCCTGAACTCCCACTCCACGACCCCCAATCCTGTCAATCCATGAACCCCAATCCCGTCACTCCACGGCCCACCAATCCCATCACTCCAGGACCCCCCAATCCCGTCACTCCACGGTGTTGTGTCCTTGTATAATAAGACACAGACTGCAGGAGAACGGTACAACAGGTGTTTACTCAACGTGGCTCACACGGAAACTTATCTGTACAGATTACTACTCAGTGTTATATACAGGTGTGGTCACTGCCGGTACTGCAGTATACATGAGCTGTAAAAGATAGTTCCCCCCTTAAAGGTATATACATTACAATTCCTCCCCTTTTAGATTAACAGTACCATAACACTCATTTAACAATTAAATATCAAACTAATTACAATTAACACTTTTAACATGCAACATTAGCTGAAAATAGTCTCTTTATATATTCAGTCTTTGGGGAGGCTTCCTGATCCTTTCTGGATAGCGCCTTTCCCTAGTGTCTTGCTCTTGGTGCGGAGGCGATTCTGGCCCCCTGTCGTCGGTTGGTTCATCAGCTTCCGATGCTATTGTTTCTGGGGTAGATGCGACCTGTACGTCGGGTTCATCACCAGGTACGTATGGGCGAGGCATGGGGTTGACTTGTTCCTGTGACTCTAGGATCTGGTCAGCATGGCATCTCACGATGCTCTCCCCAACGTCCACTGTGTACATTAGTGGGCCCTGCCGTGTGCATATCATTCCTGGCTGCCATTTTTATGTTCGGTAGTCGCGGGCCATGACTGGTTGCCCTACATTGAAGCTCCTTGTTGGCTTCTCATGGATGTGCTGGAATTGCTTACTCTCAACATCTCTTCGTACATTTGGTCTGAGCAAATCCAGGCGAGATCTTAACCTTCGGTTAAAGAACATCATGGCTGGGGCCTGGTTGGTGACTGCATGTGTCGCATTCCAGTAGGCGAACAGGAAATTGTCCACCTTGTGCTGCAGCGGAATGTTGTCATTGTACATAGCCTTTATTGCCTTCTTAAAGGTTTGTACGAACCTCTCAGCCAATCCATTTGTGGCTGGATGATACGGGGCAGATGTGTAATGCCTTACCCCATTCTTTTTCAAGAACCTCCGGAACTCTTCGGACACAAACTGTGGTCCGTTGTCAGAGCAAATCTGTTCTGGCAAGCCATTCCTGGCAAAAATGGTCCGTAGGACTGCAATAGTTTTCTCCGTGGTGGTGGAGGATATTTTGATGACCTCAGGCCATTTCGAGTGCGCATCCACGGCTATTAAAAACATTGAGTCCATGAATGGACCAGCAAAATCAATATGCACCCGTTGCCATGGAGATGAGGGCCACTCCCATGGGTGTAGAGGGGCCTGTGGTGGTGCATTTTGGACTTTCTGGCATCCTGAGCAGCTCTTGGTCAGGTCCTCAATTTGTTTATCGATTCCCGGCCACCACACATAAGCCCTGGCTAGGCTTTTCATTTTTACCCCTCCCAGATGACCCTCATGAAGCTCATTGAGCACTCTATCCCTTAACTTGGATGGAATTACCACTTGGGATCCACACATCAAGGTCCCCCGGCACACTGACAGCTGTTCTCTCCTTGTTGAGAATGCTGGCAACAGTGAGTCGCCATGTGCTGGCCATCCCTTCACCGTCAAATCATATACCCGAGACAGTGTTGGGTCATTTCGGGTTTCCCTTTCGATACAAGCGTTAGTTACCGGTAGGTATTCAACTATAGTCGAATGGAATATTTCGACAGGATCCACTGCTGGTGCTTCCTCCGCAGTAGGCAGTGGCAGGCGAGATAGCACATCAGCATTTCCATGCTATTTCGTGCCCTTATATTCAATCTCATAGTGGTGCGCCCCTAGAAAAAGTGACCATCTTTGTAGTCGTTGCGCAGTCATCACCGGAACGCCCTTCTTTGGATTAAAAATGGAGACAAGAGGCTGGTGATCAGTCAGCAAGGTGAATTTCTGCCCGTGCAGATAGTGATTGAACTTTTTCACTCCCCACACTAGGCTGAGGGCCTCCCTGTCAATCTGGGCGTAGTTACGCTCGGCTGAGGTTAGTGATCGTGACGCAAAGGCTATTGGCCTCTCTGAGCTGTCCGAGAATTTGTGCGACAGCACTGCTCCAATGCCGTAGGGTGACGCATCACACGCCAACCGAATTGATAATGCCGGATTGTAATGGGCCAATACCTCTTTCGATGTGATTAGTGTTTTGCTCTTCTGGAAAGCTCGTCTACATTTGTCACTCCACTTCCATGGCACCCCAGTTTGCAGTAGGGTGTTCAGTGGGTGTAGTATTGTAGACAAATTTGGCAAGAACTTATGGTAGTAGTTTACCAGCCTGAGGAACGACCTCAGTTGTGACACATTTTCCGGTGCTGGAGCCTTGACTACTGCCTCAATCCTCTCTGGGGACTTATGTAACCCCTCTTTATTGATAACGTGGCCACAATACGAGATCTGTTTTCTAAAAAACTCGCATTTGGGGTGGTTAGCTCAGAGCCCATATTCCTGCAATCTAGTGAGCACCTGCTCCAGGTTGGCAAGGTGATCACTGTCATTTTCGCCCGTGACCAGGATGTCGTCCAAATAACACTGGGTCCCTGGGATCCCTTGCAGGACTTGTTCCATTGCCCTCTGCCAAATAGCCGGAGCTGATGCTACCCTGAATACCAGCCGGTTGTATTGGTAGAGACCTTTATGGGTGTTGATTGTGAGGTATTTTTTTGATGCTTCTTCTACCTCCATTTGCAGATACGCCTGGGCCAGATCAATCTTAGTGAAGCGTTTCCCTCCAGATAGCGAGGCGAAAATATCTTCAATCCGCGGAAGTGGATATTGTACGGTGTGAAGGACCGGGTTCACTGCTTCCTTAAAGCCCCCACAGATGCAACCCTTCCTTGGTCCACAGGCGTGCTGCTCAACGACTTTTTCATCACAGGGACAATGGGTGTAGCCCACTCACTCCAGTCTACCTTGGACAGTACACCTGAATGTTCCAGACTCTCCAGCTCTGCTTTGACGGCTGGGCAGATCGCATAAGGTACCGGTCTGGCCTTAAAAAATTTTGGGCTTGCGTTTTCTTCAATTTTAATCATCGCTGTCATGCCTTTTAGTGTTCCGAGTCCTTGCTGGAACACTGCTTTCGCGTCAGTTAGGATCTTTGACAGTCGCCCAGGTGTGACATCGGCATCCTTTTTGTCAGCCACAGTCAGTGCCTGTATGGAATGCCAATCCAGTTGTATTTTTCGGATCCATTCACGTCCCAGTAATGGTGGTCCTCCATCTTGCAATACATACAGGTCTAGTTTTGGTGTTTCCTTACCGTTGTGGCGACACGCCACCACTGGACATAATCCGCTCATGGCGGCATGGACAGTTTAAGCAGACGCCCCCAGCCAGGGGCCCTTTCCTCCAGCAACTTGTTTCCCGCAGGGACAGGCTGCCGGGAGCACTTCCTTTTGTGTTTTACTAGCTCTGGTCTCGACTCCCACGTTTGCCGCGGTATCGCAACACTGGTGACCCCGACGCTCAGGACGAATCCTAAGCTAGCATGGCGGATACAAACGCAGTCACGGTTAAATTACCAGACTTTTGGGAGAACCTAGCCGAAGCCTGGTTTGTTCAAGCTGAGTCCAGATTCCGGCTGAAACACATTACAGTCGACGCCACAAAGTACGACTACCTCATCTCCACTCTCACCTACGCCACAGTCCCCAAGGTTTGGGCAGCGCTGCAGAATCCACCACCGGACGGCAAGTACGAACATCTGAAGGCTGCGCTCCTTAAAAAATTTCAAACGTCCTCTTACCAGCGCCACTGCCAACTCTTTGACCTCCCCGGCCTTGGTGATGCTTCACCATCAGACCTGCTTTCCCACATGCTGTCCCTCTCGGACGACAAAAACCCCGGCGCCCTCTTTTGCACGCTTTTCATTCGGCAGCTCCCCGCCAGCATCCGCCCGCTCATTGTGGAGTCTGGCTCCACGGACCTGAATGACATAGCCGAAAAGGCCGACCGGCTGCTCTCTGCACAGTCCGCTCGCGACGTCGCGCCCGACCTCACGGTAACGACCACACAGTCTTCCTGGCCCACTAGGCCCGACCGCCCTACCACTCCGGGTCACTGCTACTACCACACCCGTTTTGGCGCTAGGGCCCAATGCTGCACGCCACCGTGTACTTTCAAACCCCCCCCCCCGCACCGGCCCCCGCGATGGCCGCGGGGCAAAAGGGGCCTCTACTGTACGTCACCGACGACAGAACCAACCGCCGATTTCTGTGCGACACAGGGGCCCAGCACAGCATCACCCCTGCCTCCGCCCTCGAAATCCAACGCAGCACACGGGGTATCACGCTGGCCGCAGCCAATGGCTTTGACATCCGCACATATGGCACCCGCATGGTCATGCTCGACCTCGCGGGCCGCCGCTACCGCTGGGAGTTCCTCACAGCCAAGGTCCTCTGCCCACTCCTCGGCGCAGACTTCCGACGCGCCCACGGCCTCCTTGTCGACATTCCGAGGCACCACCTCGTCGACATCAACACTATGGCCCCCATCCCCGGCGCATTTACCCCGGCCCGTTCGGCCGGCCTGACGACCTACTGCCTCGCCAGAGCCACGGACGACTACTCGGCACTCCTAGCTGAGTTTCCCGCCCTCACTAACCCGACCTTTTCGGCAAAAGCCGCCAAACACAGTGTGGAGCACTATATCCCCACCACCGGCCCCCCAGTTTCTGCCCACGCCCGCAGACTCAACCCGGCCAAGCTGGAAATCGCGCGGGCCGAGTTCACCACCATGGAACAACTCGGCATCATCCGCCGCTCCAGCAGCCCTTGGGCCTCGCCCCTCCACATCGCCCCCAAGCCCGGCGGAGGCTGGCGCCCTTGCGGGGACTACCGCCGCCTTAACGACGCCACCACCCCCGATCGATACCCGGTGCCACACATCCAGGACTTCTCGGCCCGACTGGCCGGACGTACCGTCTTTTCCAAAGTCGACCTGGTGCGCGGTAACCACCAAGTCCCCGTACACCCCGCGGACATCCCCAAAACGGCCGTCATCACCCCATTCGGCCTGTTCGAGTTCCTGAGGATGCCCTTCGGCCTCAAGAATGCAGCCCAGGCTTTCCAGCGCCTGATGGACTCAGTCCTCCGGGACCTAAACTTCCTATTCGTCTATCTAGACGACATTCTCGTGGCCAGCTCCTCCAAACAGGAACACCTCGAACACCTTCGCATCTTGTTCGGGCGCCTAGCCCAACACGGGCTCATCCTCAGCCCGGCGAAGTGCCAATTCGGCCTAACCGAGATCGATTTTCTCGGTCACCACATCACCCCTGCTGGGGCCGTCCCCCTGCCCAACAAGGTGCAGGCCGTCCAGCAATTCCCCCGCCCCACAACCATCAAGGGCCTCCAGGAGTTCCTCGGGATGGTGAACTTCTACAACAGGTTCATCCCCAGAGCGGCAACCCTCATGAAGCCCCTATACGACTCCCTCCGAGGTAAATCCGGCAAGATGGACGTAGCCTGGACCACTGACACGTCAGCCGCCTTCGACGCCACCAAAAACGCGCTCGCGGGTGCCACCCTGCTCGCGCACCCGAGGGCCGATGCCCGGGTCGCGCTCACCACCGACGCCTCCGACCACGCGGTCGGCACCGTGTTCGAGCAGTGGGTCAATGGCGCGTGGCAGCCACTTGCCTTCTACAGCCGCCAACTGCGCCCCCCGGAGGTCAAATACTCCACTTTCGACCGCGAGCTTCTCGCGCCCCACCTGTCGGTCCGCCATTTCAGGTTCCTCCTGGAAGGCCGCCCCTTCACCGCGTACGTGGACCACAAGCCGCTCACATACGCGATGGCCAAGCACACCGAACGCTGGTCCGCTAGGCAGCAACGCCAGCTCGTGGCCGTGTCCGAGTTTACTACGGACATCCAGCAAGTCTCCGGTAGAGACAACGTTGTCGCCGACTGCCTTTCCCGTCCCGCCATCTGCGCGAATCACCTCGCGGTCGACTACGCGCAACTAGCAGCGGCCCAGCTCACGGACCCAGACCTCCTCTCGGCAGCTACCAGCCTGCCAGGGTTACGCCTAGTCAAGGTCGCGCACGGGCCCGAAGCCACAGCAGTCACTTGCGACGTCTCATTCGGTCAACCCAAGCCGGTCGTCCCTGCAACCTGGCGCCACCGCATCTTCGACGCGCTCCACGGGCTCTCCCACCCTGGTTCCCGCGCTTCCGTCAAACTCCTCTCCCAGCGTTTCGTCTGGCGCGGCCTCAGCAGAGATGTTCGGACTTGGGCCACCTCCTGCCTCGCCTGCCAACGGGCTAAGGTACAGCTGCACACAAAAGCACCCCTGGGAGACTTCGAGGTACCCAGCCGCCGCTTCGACCACGTACACGTCGACATCGTCGGTCCCCTGCCGCCATCGCAAGGCCAAACTTATCTCCTCACGATGGTCGACCGCTACACACGCTGGCCTGAGGCAGTGCCGCTGACCTCCACCACCACAGCCGACATCGCCAGGGCGTTCGTTAACACCTGGGTTGCGAGGTTCGGCGTACCGGCCGACATAACCTCCGACAGAGGCGCCCAGTTCACCTCCGAACTCTGGACGGCCACAGCATGCAACCTCGGGGTGATGCTCCACCGAACCACGGCGTACCACCCGCAGGCCAACGGGCTTTGTGAACGCTTCCACAGGTCACTCAAGGCCTCACTCCGCGCCGGCCTGCAGGACAGTACCTGGACTGACCGCCTACCGTGGGTGCTACTAGGCCTACGCACCACGGTCAAGGAAGACCTCCAGTCCTCGGCAGCAGAGTTAGTCTACGGACAACCGCTGCGCGTCCCAGGCGAATTCCTTCCGGAGGCTACCACGCCTTGGTCGGCCGAACAGCAGCGGCTCAACTCTTTCTCTTCCGCTCAGCAGTTCGCCCCACTTCCGGTCAACCGACACGGCGAACTCGCAGCTCACGTCCCGCCAAATTTACAGCAGGCGCGCTTCGTCTTCGTGCGACACGACGTGCACCGCGGGCCCCTGCGACCCCCGTACGACGGACCGTACGAGGTGCTACAAACCGGGGACAAGGTCTTCAAGCTGCGACTCGGCGACAGGGTCGACACAGTCTCCATCGACCGGCTCAAACCAGCACACACAGAACCAGGGGAACAGGTCCCCGTGGCATGGCCTCCAACTGGAGGCCGTCCCACCAGCAAGCCAGTACAGCCGGCGGCGAACCGCCCGGCCCCACCAACTAGACCAGCGACCACTCGGAGCCGCTGCGGCAGAACCATCAGACCACCGTCACGACTTGTCCACTCCTCCTAAGCGGATTCTGGGGGGAGCTCTGTGGCGACACGCCACCACTGGACATAATCCGCTCACGGCGGCACGGACAGTTTAAGCAGACACCCCCAGCCGGGGGCCCTTTCCTCCAGCAACTTGTTTCCCACAGGGACAGGCTGCCGGGAGCACTTCCTGTCTGGGAAGTATTTAAGTGGATGCGCGGGCTTTTCCAGTTCCTCTTTGTCATGAGGTAGAATAAAAGCAGTTGTGTTTTACTAGCTCTGGTCTCGACTCCCACATTTGCCGCGGTATCGCAACACCGTTATATATAACGGTCACCCTTATTTTTCCTTTGGGGTAGACTTTTTGCCCCGTGTACGTCTTCAAAATAATTTCTGTGTCTCTCAAGGGTATGTGTGAGAATAGCCGCTCGCAGTCCCGTCGGTTTATGACTGTTAGGGCTGATCCTGTGTCCAATTCCATCTTTACCTGGACCCCTGCTATCTTGAGAGTGACCCAAATGGTTCGATGATCCTCCGTTGTGATCACATTATGTCGTTTCAGACAACTCAGTTCCCTGCTTTCGGAGTCGTTATCACTCTTTTGTTCGTCTGAACTATTCTCCGTCATCTTATGTACCTTCTTGTACTTTTCTTTTGTAGGTTTCTTATTGCTGGTTTTCTTTCCTGACCTGCGGACTCGTGCTATGTGTCCTACTTTTCCACACTGTCTGCACACTTTGTCTTTGAACCAGCAATCATTCTGGTCGTGTGTTGTTCTGCCGCAGCGATAGCACTTCTTTGTTCCATATGACATTTTGTTTGTGCCATATTCTTGCGGTCTCTGTTGTATCTCTGCAGCGCCCCGTGCTGCTGCTTCATATGATACCGCAATGCTGAAAGCCTTTTCCAGCGTAAGGTCCTTTTCAGATAAAAGCCATTTCTGGGTTCCTTCACTTTGAAGCCCACACACAAACTTGTCCCTTAAGGTATCTGCCAGTCCCGTTCCAAACTGGCAGTGTTTCGATAGTTTGCGCAGTTCTGTTAAATAATCAGCATTGCTTTCATCCTTATGCTGGTTCCGTTTGTGAAACTTGAATCTTTCTGCTATCAGCAGCGGTGTGGGGTTTAAATGTTCCTGTAGTATCGTTACTTTGTCTTTAAAACTCTTTTCCATTGGCTTCATTGGGGTTACTAGATTTCGTAATAATCCATGCGACTTTGCACCCATTAAATTTAACAATACCGACGCTTTCTTGTCATCTGACACCTCATTTGCCTTGCAGTATACCTCTATTCGTTCGACATATGTAGTCCAACCTTCGACTTCATTGTCAAATGCGGTGATACTGCCACTCTTCGGCATTTTGGGTGTGGTTTAAAATGGCGTCTCCCAATGGCTTAAAATGGCATCTCCCGCGCTTTCCTTCCTCCCCCACTGCTGCCAACGCTGCTCCCGGCGGTTCTCGTGGCAATGGCGGTGCCCTGTAGGTTTCGCGCGCTTCTCCTGCACTGCTGCCAATGATGCTCTCGGCGGTCCACATGGCAATGGCGACGCCTCGAGGGTTTCTGCGCGTCTCTCTCTCCCTCTCTTCAATGCTGCTCGGCCCCTGAACACCGGCTGCTCCCTGTGCGCTCTGCCCTCTCTCTCTCTCCCCCGTCGACGCTGCTCAGCCCTTTGCTGTGCCGTTCGGTCGGGCTCTAGCCCGCCGCTGTCCGGGAAGGTTCTGCGAACTACCTGTTGCCAGCCCGTTTCGCTGGACCACCTCGACTGGAAAGCCAAGCCTGGCACTCGACAGCCTCCCCCGCAATTCTTGAGTCTCTGCTGGATGACTGGGCGATTGCCTGTGGTCGACGCCCGAGTCTCTGGCCTTGACCTCCAATCCACTGATCTCCAGGAACGAATCCCCGGGAGGTGATGCAGAGTTGCAGGTAGGTTCGAACTTGCCTTGTCGCCAATGTTGTGTCCGTGTATAAGAAGACACAGACTGCAGGAGAACGGTACAACAGATGTTTACTCAACGTGGCTCACACGGGAACTGATCTGTACAGATTACTACTCAGTGTTATATACAGGTGTGGTCACTGCCGGTACTGCAGTATACATGAGCTGTAAAAGATAGTTCCCCCCTTAAAGGTATATACATTACACACAGCCCCCAATCCCGGCACTTCACGACCCCCCGATCCCCCCACTCCACAACCCCCAATCTCCCCACTCCACGACCCCCAATCCCGTCACTCCACAACCCCCAATCCCCCCACTCCATGACACACAAACTCCCCACTCCACAACCCCCAATCCCCCCACTCCATGACACACAAACTCCCCACTCCACAACCCCCAATCCCCCCACTCCATGACACCCAATCTCCCCACTCCACGACCCCCAATCCCATCACTCCACTGCCCCCAATCCCGTCACTCCACAACCCCCAATCACATCACTCCACGGCCCTCAATCCCGTCACTCCATGACCCCAGTCCCATCACTGCACGACCCCCAATCCCATCACTCCACTGCCCCCAATCCCATCACTCCACGACCCCCGATCCCCCATTCCACGACCGCCAATCCAGTCAATCCACGAACCTCAATCCCGTCACTCCATGACTCCCAATCCCATCACTCCACGGCCCCCAATCCCATCACTCCATGACCCCCCGATCTCCCCACTCCACGGCCCCCCAAACCCCTCACTCCACAACCCCAATCCCGTCACTCCACTGCACCCAATCCCTCCACTCCACGGCCCCCAATCCCGGCACTCCACGACCCCCAATCCCCCCACTCCATGACCCCCAATCCCCCCACACCATGACCCCCAATTCCCCCACTCCACGACCCCCAATCTCATCACTCCACGACCCCTGAACCCCCCACTCCACGACTGCCAATCCTGTCAATCCACGAACCCCAATCCCGTCACTCCATGACTCCCAAACCCATCACTCCACGGCCCCCAATCCCGTCACTCCATGATCCCCGATCTCCCCACTCCATGATCCCCGATCTCCCCACTCCACGGCCCCCAATCCCCCCACTCCACGACCCCAATCCCCCCACTCCATGACCCCCAATTCCCCCACTCCACGACCCCCAATCCCCCCACTCCACGACCCCCAATGCCCCCACTCCACGATCCCCAATGCCCCCACTCCACGACCCCCAATTCCCTCACTCCATGATCCCCAATCCCATCACTCCACGGCCCCCAATCCCGTCACTCCACTGTCCCCAATCCCGTCACTCCACAGCCCCCAATCCCGTCTCTCCACGACCCCCAATCCCCCCACTCCACGACCCCCAATCCCATCACTCTACAACCCCCAATCCCCCCACTCCACGGCCCCCCAATCCCATCACTCCACGGCCCCCACTCCCATCACTCCATGACCCCCAATCCCGTCACTCCACGCCCCCAATCCCATCACTCCACGAACCCCAATCCCGTCACTCCACGACCCCCAATCCCATCACTCCACGACCCCCAATCCCTCCACTCCATGGCCCCCAATCCCGTCACTCTACGGCCCCATTCTCTCCAATCCACGACCCCTAATCCCCCCACTCCACAACCCCCAATCCCGTCACTCCACGACCCCCAATCCCCCCACTCCATGACCCCCAATCCCGTCACTCCACGACCCCCAATCCCCCCACTCCACAACCCCCCAATCCCCCCACTCCATGACCCCCAATCCCCCCACTCCATGACCCCCAATCCCCCCACTCCATGACCCCCAATTCCCCCACTCCACGACCCCCAATTCCCCCACTCCACGACCCCCAATTCCCCCACTCCACGACCCCCAATCCCCCCACTCCACGACCCCCAATTCCCCACTCCACGGCCTCCAATCCTGTCATTCCACGACCCCCAGTCCCCTCAATCCACGGCCCCCCGGTCCCGTCACTCCACGGCCCCCATTCCTGTCACTGCACGACCCCCCATCCCGTCACTCCACGACACCCAATCCCGTCACTCCACGAACCCCAATCCCATCACTCCAAGACCCCCAATCCCGTCACTCCACGACCCCCAATCCCGTCACTCCACAGCCCCCAATCTCTCCACTCCACGGCCCCCAATCTCTCCACTCCACAGCCCCCAATCTCCCCACTCCACGGCCCCCAATCCCGTCACTCCATGACTCCCAATCCCGTCACTCCATTGCCCCCAATCTCGTCACTCCACAGCCCCCCAATCTCGTCACTCCACAGCCCCCAATCCCCCCACTACACAGCCCCCCAATCCTGTCACTCCATGGCCCCCTAACTGAAGTGGGCCAAGCAGGTACCCTATGTTAATCTGATTATAAAGCATCTTTCAATGTTAGCAGGTATGAAGCAGTCAATTTAAAGAAGGTTTGGGGAAGTACTTACTAAGAAACATATCCACCTGGTAATTAACTAAAGTTAACTAGAGGTAACCAGGGGCCATTATCACCAATGAAGAGCTCCCTCTTAGACAGGCTGTGACCAGTGGGGGAGGCTCGAGGAGTCTCCCATTCACTTCAATAGAAGAGACAGTTGGGCAGGGTAAAAGAGGGTCCCCGGTTTGTTATCACCCGTTTAGCGCAGTGGCCTTCCAGGCCCCTCCGACCTCCCCCCAACCTAGACCTCCTATTCCACCTGCCCCCCAACCCCCCCAACAGTATTCCCAACCCCCCAGCAGTACTCCCGACCACCATGATCTTCTTCTCCGACCCCCGACAGACCTCCGATCAGACTCCGGGGCCCAGCCGTTCCTCCTCCAGACCACCGCAATCCAACCCAATCACTCACCTTAAATTGGCGCACGAACCTGAGCGGGCTCCTACCACTGCACCATCTGCATGATAATGAGGTCGGAGGCCCAAAATCCCGGGCTCCTCGGCCCTCCCCATTTGAGCATGGGCTGTTAACACGTTGCGGGTAAGGCACCAAAAATGGACGCTACCGAATTTCTAGGCCATAAAGTATTGATTTATTTTGTGTCTTGGTCCCTGCTTCCCAGCATTCTTAGACAAGGCCCAGTCTTCAGATAGAAGCAGCTGAAGGCCACGCCTCACAACAAGGTGTAGGCCTTGTGAGCTTCATATTGTCAGTTCAGCAGTTGTAGCTTTTTTCTTCTTAGCAGTTCGTGCAGAAATGTCTTATCTCAGGTAGGAGATAGCTTCTGATTGTAATCAATTCATGGAATGTGAGGGGAATGCTCGATACAGGTGTGGGAGACTGTGAGGCAGGTGGAGCAGGGAGGGAGGGGATGTTGCGGGAGTTAGGGACATTTAATGAAACAGAATGGAATTTGAGTGACACAAGCAGGACATGATAGCGGTGGAAGTGTTAATCATCAGGGAAGGTCTGGACACTGCCCTGGAGAAGCATCATCTTCATGGAGAACAGGACTGAGAAAAGGACATTTTGTTGACAAGAGTCCAGCATCAACAGCTGCTGGTCACCAATGCCCTTTCTTCATTCTTCTTTTGCAGCCAAGCTGGAGACCGAGTTACAAAACCTTTGAAGTGGCGAGGACAAAGTAATGTGATCCATCTTCAAGAAAGGGCGTGGGGGCTTCCCACCCAATGAAATCGCACTATCACAGGGCCCACCTCCACCTCCACAAAACACCATCCCCTTTCTAAACAAGGTTCATCTCACAGTGCTGTGATACCACAAACCCTGTCAGCAACAAGCAGCTCCCATTTCCAGATCCATGGGGCTGATGCATTGCTCCTCCCTCCCAATCGGTGGACTATTGACTGGTTTGTTGCATATAATTAAAGTCAGCTTCATTAAAAAATAATTGGCAAATCTTTTCTTGTTGTTTCTTTGTAAACACGCAACACGATGACATCATTCGTGTCAACAACAATTGTCACGGTGATACACATGACACATGATGCCTTGGTTTTCCCAACAACCAGACCCTACAATAGTAATGAAATCCTTTCATGAAAACAGTGCCCCTTTAACATGTCTGGTTACCATTTCCTCTGATGGGGGAATCCAGAACAAGAGAGTGCAATCTTAGAATTAGAGCTAGGTCATTTAGGAGTGACTCAGGAAGCACCTTTTCACACAAAGGGTAGTGGCCAAGTTATCTGTTTTGGTGATATTGGTTGAGGTGTAGGAGTCTACGTACTCCTAGCAAAAAATACTGAACTCGGAGAGGTTCAACAGAAAAGGTTTAATTGTTGAGGCTGCATGCTGAACACAAAATGGAGTCAGAGACTACACAAAGTACAACTCTCTTTCATCAGTGCACAGCTTCAACTGCTCCTCCCCCGCTCTGGGCTTAACTATGTTGCAGATTGAGTTTCTTAAAGGTGTGATTGTGCTGCCTCTCCCTCTAACTTAACCTCACTGTATGTATTTAACTTACTTATATATGTATAACCTACCTGTTGGGGCCGTTGCCCCTTTAACTTACCTTTTAGGGCCATTGCCCCTTTAAGACGCGCCTTAGCGTGCTGACGTCACATCGCGTACGACGTAGTGTGCTGACGTCACGGCACGTACGACGTGACGTGCGTGAGGCGGCTGCCGGCCCGACTCGGCCTTCCAGAAAGGCCGCCGGCACAGCCCGGCCTAGCGTCTTCGGCCGCATCTACCAGCCGCCGGGAGCGACGCGATCTTCCGCTCCCGCGGCAAGCACCGGCTCAGCCTGGCCTCCAGCTCCCGCTCCCGACTTCGGCCTCCACGGCCAGAAACGCGACCACGCGCATCACGTGACGCCCCAAGCGCGGACAACGCAACCGAGCGTGATGAGGTCATCACGCTCCCCACAGGACTGCTACGTAGTCCTCGTGGAGTCCTCGCTGGGACACAGATCTACACCACGGTGCTCCTACAGCAGCAGTTGTATTGTCCCCACGCTTGAGTCTTGGAAATTGTTTGTCTGCAAGTATTCTAGAATGCTATAGATGATTAATGTGCACTGTATGTTGTAGAAAATGTTTAGTTGTAACTTTTCTCTGTCTAGCTGATTAACTAGTAGCTGTATTTTCATACACTATGTACAGGGCTAATTTAAAGAGAATGCCTCCCAGTTTACTAAATGTACTGTGTTGCTCAGGCGTACCTAAATTTGTGTATACATATCAGTTATGCGCTTGTATACTAATGTGTGCTTCCATTTCTGTGTTGTATTTCAGTTTTACAATAATAAGAATCTTTCAATAAAGCGTTACAAGAAAAGTCAAGCCTTGTGATTTTACGGGAAGATATCAAGTTGTTCGCTATCTGTCTAGCTCTGCAAAGGATCGCGTTGCGAGGGCAGAATAGTAAAAAGACAACAGCACAGCGGGCTCAAGCACAGGAAGATACCACTCAGCTACCATGAGTCTACGCTCAGGAAGACAATATACCATAGAGGACGTCGACCAGCCAATCGAGAAGCATGAGCCTCTCCGAGCAAACGCTGCCAAGTCACAGTCCTCTAAAGTATCCTCTATGTCATCTCGGCGGTCCAGCAGACCGTCGTCATCGACAGCTTCTGCAGCCGCCAAAGCACGTGCCAAGGCAAAAGCTGCCCAGGCTCAATTGTCCTTTGCTGAAAAAGAAGCTGACCTTATGAAGCAGAGAGCCGACCTCGACGCTAGTGTGATGAAGCAGAGAGCTGACCTCGAAGCTAGTATGATGAAGCAGAAAGCTGACCTTATGAAGCAGAGAGCCGACCTCGACGCTAGTGTGATGAAGCAGAGAGCTGACCTCGACGCTAGTGTGATGAAGCAGACAGCACAGTCCTCTAAAGTATCCACTAGATCATCTCGGCAGTCCAGCAGACCGTCGTCATCGACAGCTTCTGCAGCCGCCAAAGCACGTGCCAAGGCAAAAGCTGCCCAGGCTCAATTGGCCCTTGCTGAAAAAGAAGCTAGGGTGATGAAGCAGAAAGCTGACCTCGACGCTAGTGTTACGAAGCAGAGAGCTGACCTCGCTGCCAGTCTCCACATTCTCCAAAGCCAGAGAGCTGCCGCTAAAGCTAAAGCCGCAGCTTATGAAGAAGGTGAGGAGAACGAAGGCGGGGAGCCCAGCCAGGAAACATATGTTCTGGGACAGCCCCTCAGTCCAGTGCAACGTACAAGTGAGTGTGTCCAACAACACTCCAAATTGTTCTCCAAGGAAACATCCAACTATCTCAACGCAGAACCAGCTACTCAACACAGTAGCAAACAGCCTGTTTTTGGAGACACTGAGCTTAAAGGAGAAGAAACAAGCAAGACTTACCTACAGAGACCTCCACAGCACTCGGCCAATCCAGCCAAGCAGTCCTCACCCGAGCCACAGGGTACACAGGACCTCGCTGGGTGCCTTATCCGCCGAGAGTTGTTGAGTTCGGGCCTTCTGGAGTTAGATGGCCGTCCTGAAAGTTGTTGGTCATGGAATGAGCCCAACCTGAGACTACACAAGGTAGCATCGAACAGTGGACAGGTGATGGAAGCCTTCCCTGCAGAGGACCGTGCCAAGGATCTGAAGGATTTGCACCTTGGAGTGGATCCTCCCCCCCTTCAACGGAGCCTGGGGCTCTCCTGGAACCTGGAAACAGACAGCGTCACGTTCCTGGTGTCCCGCGAAGAAAGGCCATTCACACGGAAAGGCGTCCTGTCCACAGTCAACAGTTTGTACGACCCTTTGGGGTTCGTAGCTCCCATAACAATGCAAGGAAAAGCATTAGTACGGGAACTCTCATCGGATCAGAGTGAGTGGGATGTTCCACTCCTCCCAGAAAAAGAAGCAAAATGGAACCTAGGGAAGGGGTCCTTGAAGGCTCTCGAAGACCTGCACATAAAGAGGTGCTACATTCCAGGCTCGCTGTCTTCAACACAGAGAAGAGAGCTGTGCATCTCCTCAGACGCTTCCACAGTAGCAATAGGAGCTGTGGCCTACTTGAGAGCAGCTGACATCATTCCACGTCTCGAGCTTTGTGCAGCTGTGTTGGCTGTTCAACTGTACGAGTTGATCAGAGACGAGATTGACATCGATGTGGGCACCGTCAAGTTCTTCACGGACAGCAAGATTGTACTTGGTTACATCCACAACTCCACAAGAAGGTCTTGTGTGTATGTTTCCAACCGGGTGGCTCGTATCAGACGATCCACTCACCCTGACCAGTGGTGCTATGTCTCCACAGACCTGAACCCTGCAGACCATGCTACCAGGTCTATACCAGTAGCACACCTACAACAAAGCAGTTGGTTCTCGGGCCCCTCTTTCCTGTCTAATGTCAACACAGAGGAGACTCCTGAGTCCAATCCCTTCACCCTTGTGGAGCCTGAAGCTGATACTGAGATTCGGCCTGAAGTTACGACCCTGGTCACCAAAGCCTCAGAATCTCAGTTGGGCTCACAACGCTTCGAGCGATTCTCAAGCTGGAGAACACTCTGCCGAACCACAGCCCGACTCATTCATGTAGCAGCATCCTTCAAGGGGAATTCGGACAAAATAGAACGCAAAGGATGGAAATGTTCTAAAGAAGTATCCAGCACAAGTGAGCCTTCACAAGCCAAAGGTGTGATCATTCGTTCTGTCCAGCATGATGTCTTCAAGGAGGAATTCAAATGTCTTGAAGAGGGACAGACATTCCCCAAGCAAAGAGGAGAGTATTTGTCCACCCTACAGAGCCGTAGGAAATGGACAGAAGACAAGCCAAATGTCAAAGTGAGAGACGTTGTCTTGCTGTAAGACAGCCAAGCACGCAGAAATGAATGGCCAGTGGGCCTGGTTGTCAAAACTCTGCCGACCAGGGACAAGAGGGTCCACAAGGTGGAGGTGAAGATTGTCAAGGAGGGGCCTATCAAAGTGTTTCTGAGGCCAGTCTCAGAGATCGTAGTCCTCCTTTCTGAAGTAACCTAGAGAACGGACTCTGAGTATGTTGCAGCCAAAGGACGTTTTCTTCAGGTTTATTTTGTAGCTGTAGTGGTACAATGGAATTGTACCAAGCGGGGAGTGTGCTGCCTCTCCCTCTAACTTAACCTCACTGTATGTATTTAACTTACTTATATATGTATAACCTACCTGTTGGGGCCGTTGCCCCTTTAACTTACCTTTTAGGGCCATTGCCCCTTTAAGACGCGCCTTAGCGTGCTGACGTCACGTCACGTACGACGTAGCGTGCTGACGTCACGGCACGTACGCCGTGACGTGCGTGAGGCGGCTGCCGGCCCGACTCGGCCTTCCAGAAAGGCCGCCGGCACAGCCCGGCCTAGCGTCTTCGGCCGCATCTACCAGCCGCCGGGAGCGACGCGATCTTCCGCTCCCGCGGCAAGCACCGGCTCAGCCTGGCCTCCAGCTCCCGCTCCCGACTTCGGCCTCCACGGCCAGAAACGCGACCACGCGCATCACGTGACGCCCCAAGCGCGGACAACGCAACCGAGCATGATGAGGTCATCACGCTCCCCACAGGACTGCTACGTAGTCCTCGTGGAGTCCTCGCTGGGACACAGACCTACACCACGGTGCTCCTACAGCAGCACAGGCTCCGAGCAGTTGTATTGTCCCCACGCTTGAGTCTTGGAAATTGTTTGTCTGTAAGTATTCTAGAATGCTATAGATGATTAATGTGTACTGTATGTTGTAGAAAATGCTTAGTTGTAACTTTTCTCTGTCTAGCTGATTAACTAGTAGCTGTATTTTCATACACTATGTACAGGGCTAATTTAAAGAGAATGCCTCCCAGTTTACTAAATGTACTGTGTTGCTCAGGCGTACCTAAATTTGTGTATACATATCAGTTATGCGCTTGTATACTAATGTGTGCTTCCATTTCTGTGTTGTATTTCAGTTTTACAATAATAAGAATCTTTCAATAAAGCGTTACAAGAAAAGTCAAGCCTTGTGATTTTACGGGAAGATATCAAGTTGTTCGCTATCTATCTAGCTCTGCAAAGGATCACGTTGCGAGGGCAGAATAGTGATCCTTCTTAAAGGCATGACGCCTGATTTATAGTCTACGGACCGGAAAGCGGATTGTGTCCGTTCTGTGATCGGTACGCCACACAGGCATAAATTTTGGCCACAATACTGGGAGAACTACCTGCTTTTAGAATAGTGCCATGGGATCTTTTACATCCATCTGAGAGGGCAGAGGGGGCCTCGGTTTAACATCTCATTCAAAAGATGGCACCACTGACAGTGCAGCAGTCCCTCAGCACTGCACTGGAGTGTCAGCCTGGATTATGTGTTCAAGTCCCTGGGGTGGGAGCTGAACACACAACCTTCATGATTCAGAGGTGAGACTGCTGCCCTCTGAGCCACAGCCGACACTATTCCAGTTAAACTCCAGCAGTAGCCTTGCACATACCGTGGGAAGGGGGAGTGTCACTAACCTTTAACTCTTACAAACCTGTGCCCAGTTTCTATGGACTTGTGTAAGTGGGGTGTGCCCCTGTAGGGAGAGAATGTGTTCTTCATATCAGACGAACAGATGCTTTCCTGCTGTGCATTTCTCGGTATAGTGATGTGTTTCCACGTGTAACCTCCTTCAGCCCTACAACCCTCCGAGATCTCTGCGGGCCTCCGATTCTGGCTTCCTGCGCATCCCTGATTTCCATCCCCCAAACTCTAGAATTTCCCCCCAAACCTCTCCACCTCTCTATCTCTCCTCCTTGAAGATGCTCCTTAAAACCTACCTCTTTGACCAAGCGTTTGGTCACCGGCCATAAGCTCTCCGTCTTTGGCTCGGTGTCACATTCTGTCTGATGACACTCCTGTGGAGCACAGTGGGAGGTGCTATGTAAATGCAGGTTGTTGCTGTGCATCGGAGACCCAACAGACCAAGTGAAACATCTGTGTTGAAGCCTTTGCTTGGCTCCACCTCCTGACAGTTCATGCCGCAGATTGGTAACTTTGGCTGCGAGGGCCTGCCAGCCTCTGGCACAGTCAGAGCTGTGGGATGGTGTGCTCTACGCCCACCCATGGTGCAAGGCCCTGACCCAGGCAGAGTTTCCATGGTCAGTGTTGCGAGAGGGGCTCCAGGCAGGATTTCCAGCGGAGACCACCTGTGCAGGGGCTGGGAAGACAGTCCGTGCCACTGGCCTCAGTACCCACAGCAGCAGTGGGCAGCCAGCATCCCCGGGGCTGTTGAAGAGCTTGTTCTAATTTTTAGAAAACATTAAACTTGACATGCTGGTTGGGTGCAATCGATGGGGCCATTTAGAATTTACAAGCTCCTCCTTTGCCTCCTTAACAATGATGGATGTAACTCCATTCCTCCCGTCCACTGAAGTAGAATTGAAAGGAAGCATGGCAGATGATGTATTTCCTTCGCTGACCTAATGTATTCACTGAGGAGGACATTCCCGGCGCACTGGGAGCTGGTGATAGAACAATTGACCTCCCCCTCCCCCATCCGCCCTGATACTGCCCAGTTTTGGTCGCTAAAGGGGAGGAAAATCTCATCCAAAGACCACCAGTGCAAAGGGGCAATTTCAACACACATTCTTCATCCTCACAAGGTTTCTGGAGCTGACTCTATTATTCCTGCAAAAAAAGAAAATATCCAATCCCCAACTCGATGCAGAGCTCCAGATGTGACGTGACGTGACGCAGTGAAGACCTCTCACCCTGGTCTGTGCTGTAGTCTTGATGGGTGTTTGATTAAACAATTCCGTCTGCAGAATCCAACTCTCGGAATAAAAGATCAGCTGATACTAATTGAAGGTGTATGATTGGTTAATTGATGGCACAAAGATCAGAAGCCAAGGTAATAAAGGTAATAACAGTTTGTTGGAAAACACATCACAGTGGAGACATCAAAGGAGGAAGTAGACATTCAATGGAGTGAATTGAAACAGATTGTTCCCAAGGCAAAGTTTATCAGCTGATAGTACAGCTTGCAATATCTGATCAGACATCAAAGATAACACTGAGCACAGGGATCCTGTTACACTTTACACAGACACAAGTGAGAGACAGCAGAGAGAAAAAGGGATGACATGAGAGAAGAGAGAGGGAGCAGTAGAAAGAGAGTGAGAGGAACTGTGAGGAAAGGAAGAAGGGACAAGGGTAGAGTAAAAGACAAAATATATCTAGGAGGGAGACAAGGGTGGAAAATAGTAGTTGACTGATATTCCTCAGGCTCTTGTGAGGTATATGTTTTGCCTTGGAATCCATCCAACCACCCACAGGCTGAGGAGCATCCCTTGTTCAGCACTGATTACAAGGATAAGCATGGGGCTGGGGCTGGGACAGAGCACCAGGTACCTTTCAAGTTACCCCAGTTCAGTTGAATCAAACCAGAGACAAAACATCACTGACTCAGTTTACATTTGGCTTTGTGTTCCCTTCCTCCATAACCACGCGTTCCTGGATCCATAGCTGGCATTGTAAAGTTTGTTCAGCCCTAAAAGATTATCACCACACTCATCCAGGATTTGTATCCGTGCCGTTTTATTCAGTGGTCCTATCACAAGAGTGCCAGTGCTCTGGAATCCCATTTGAATCAATAAAACCTGAAAACAGGGAACTTCATCAATTGCCTGGAGTTCAACATTCAAAAAGTTGCCACAGGTTTCTGTAAAGATGAATGGAACCAACCAGAATGAATGAAGGATACACCTTTCCATAGAAAGATGTCAGCATATTAATAATAATATACTGCTGTTTATTATAGCAAGTACTCCTAGCTCAGGACTCCCTGCCCCACATACACAAGGACCAGAATCTGTGCCTGCCCCATGTACGCAATGACTAGAGTTAGGGTTATAAGGTCAAGCAACTGAATTATTTTTAAACACAGATAAGAATTTGCTGATGAATGATTCTGAGAATTCTAAGGAATGTGCTAATGTGAGATAACGAGCTGGCTAACCCCACTATACCCTGTGTAGACCTGAAGTGTGACTGCCAATGTGTGCCCAGATTGAGTGATTGGAGGTAGTGCTCCCTCTGACAGTAATACTCAGCACGATCATGGGCAGGGCTTTAGAAACATTGCCTGTCTTAGCAGTGGCACTCAGCACAATTAGTGTCGTAAGCCTCCTGGATTCTCTGTGATGGCGTAACAACACCCTGAATATATTGGTATCAGAGAGCTGTGAACACCCCTCACAGTAATTATACAATTTGCAGCCTCTTGGTTTCAGGATCGTTAAACATAGTACATTCTTGCTGAATGAAAAGTTGTCGATGAGAAGAGCAATCTCAACAATAAAAATACACCAACTTACATTTATATAGCGCCTTTAAAACAGAAAAACATCCCAAGGCACTGCACAGGAGCGAAATCAGACAAAAATGAACACCAAACCAAAGAAGGAGATCTTAGGACAGCGATTAAAAGCTTGGTCAAAGAGGTAGGTTTCAAGGAGGGTCTTGAAGGAGGAGAAAGAGATAGAGAGGCAGAGAGGTTTAGGGAGGGAAATCCAGAGCTTAGAGCACAGGCAGCTGAACGCACGGCCACCAATGGTGGAGTGAAGGGAGTGGGGGATGGACAAGAAGCCAGAATTGGAGCAACGTAGAGTTCTTGGGGGGTTGTGGGGCCGGAGGAGGTTACAGAGATAGGGAGGGGCAAGGCTGTGGAAGGATTTGAACATAAGGAGGAGAGTTTGAAATATGAGGCACTGGGGGACTGGGAGCCTAGGTCAGTGAGCACAGGGGTGATGGGTGAACAGGGCTTGATGTGAGTTAGGATACGGGCAGCAGAGGTTTGAATGAGCTGGAAATTTACGGAGGATGGAAGATGGGAGGCCGGCCAGGAGAGCACTGGAATAGTCAAGTCTGGAGGTGACAAAGGCTTGGACGAGGGCTACAGATTTGGATTGGCTGAGGTAGGGGCAGAGACGAGTGAATTTATGGAGTTGGATGTAGGCGATCTTTATGATGAAGAGGATATGAGGTCGGATAGGATGCCAAGTGTAATGATCAATAACATGTCATTCTATAGTGGACACTAGGTGGAGCCGTAGAGCTGTGTAGAGCTGTATATAGCTGTATGTATAAGACTACACTACCCAGCTGTATGTATATTAAGACTACATTACCCATGAGGCACTAGAGTACCCACAAGGCAGCAGTCAAGATGGATGCCTCTACAGATACTGTACCTAGTCCACATGTGCTCAATAAAAGTGTCTAGCAAAAGCTAGCTGTGTTCATAATAAGAATGTTTATTTATTAATGAACATAAGATGGTACCAGGATGGTGAAGATCTGCTGAAAATTGTGAAAAGCGACATGGAGAATTTGAAGCCACCAGAGCGTTTGAAACTCACAGGAAAAATCGACTACAATTGGCAGACTTTTAAACAACAATTCAAACTCTACATTGCAGCCATTGGATTCGGTACGAAGCCAGACGCAAGGAAGATAGTGTTGCTGCTTACGGTTGCAGGCCCACAGGTGATAGAAGTATTTAATACATTTGTATTTAATCCAGAGGAGAACAGAGAAAAATTAGAAGATGTGCTAAAAAAATTTGATGCACATTGCTCTCCCAAAAAGAATGAGATGTATGAAAGATACATCTTCCTTTCTCAGACACAGCAACAAAATAAGACTTTTGATAGCTTTATAACTGATCTGAAACTGAAAGCACAGACATGTAATTTCTCTGAGCTGAAATCATCCATGATTCGTGACCAGATTGTGTTAGGCATTCATGATAAAAAAGTCAGGGAACGTCTGTTGAGAGAAACCGAACTAAATTTGGAAAATGCAGTGAAAATATGCCAAGCCAGCGAGCTAGCTCGAAAGCACGTGAAGACTTTCAGTGAAATCAATAATGATGCGATTGTAATGAGTGATAATGCTGCTGTCGGTGCTGCGTCCTACAAGGGGAAGGAACGTGGGCAGAACAGAAATGAAAAGCAATCGGAGGATGAAATTTTTTATTGTAAACGCTGTGGTTACAAACACCAGTTAAGACAATGCCCAGCATTTGGAAAAATGTGCACAAAGTGTAATGGAAAGAATCACTTTGCCAAACAATGCTTTTCAAAAGTAAAAACTAAGAAAGGGCAACGAGTTAGTGTAATTGAGGACACTGATTTAAGTGAGACATTTTTTGTAGGAATGGTGTCATGTGACGATATCAAAAAAGATACAGAAAATGTGCAGCCCTCAGAAATGGACAATGCTGAGCATAAAGTCAACGCAGTAAAAGTGGACAAATGGATGATCCCACTGCAGATAAATGGAGCATTAGTTACATTGAAACTGGACACTGGGGCAAAAGCAAACTTAATCAGTATGAGTGACATAAAAAATATGAAAGAAAAGCCCAAAATACAGAAAAAGTCAGTACTACCGAAGAGCTATAATGGACAGAAAATAGATAGCTTAGGTGTATGCAGACTTAAAGTGACAGTCAAAGACAAAGTGCATCATCTCATGTTTTCTGTTGTGGCTGAAAGACTTGATTCGATACGAGGTGACAAAGCTTGTGAAGACTTAGAACTGGTCAAGAGAGTCTACCATATAAACTGTGCCATAAGCAGACCAGATGACTCAGGTGATGAAGCAGAGAGCCCATCAAGGATGAAAAGGCCAAAGGGTATCCATGTCTTCAAAAAGCCTAGTTTCTCCAAGAAGAAAGAAAAAGACTTTAAGGTCAAAGAGAAGCCAAAGGAAGAAAAGCACAAAGAGGAAAAACACAAGGAGAAAAGGTCCAAAGATATAACCGCAGCAGATGTTGTTAAGCAGTGGAAAGAGAAAAAGAAAAAGAAGAAGCCTGCACCAGAGCAGGAAGCAGTTCCGGTGGATACTCCGTCTTCCCTCAGGCCAATCTTTGGCGTTCCATTAGCCGAGGTTGCTGAGAGGACTATGCTGTATGATGGGATCCAGCTGCCAGCAGTTTTTCGAGAGTGCATTGACTACATTGAGAGTTATGGCATGAAGAGTGAAGGAAACACTGAAACCCTCTCCAAGCAAAGATCGCAAGGAGACCTCGATCTATACAAGAGCAGATCGATGACAATGCCGCAACTGCATCTTGTCATTCACCACCAGAACAATCTCATGAAGACACATCAGACTTACCCGTGTTGAGAAGATCCACACGTGAAGTAAAAAAGCCTGATAGACTTAATCTTTGAGTACAATGTAAAGCTTTGAAAATGTGTTGACTGTTTTGAAAATGTTTATGTTTATAGAGCACTAACAAAAGTGTTACTGATATTATCTTTATTGTTTTCTTGAAAGTTGATTGATATTGATTTTGTTAAACCTCAAAGAAAGGGGGATGTAATGATCAATAACATGTCATTCTATAGTGGACACCAGGTGGAGCCGTAGAGCTGTGTAGAGCTGTATATAGCTGTATGTATAAGACTACACTACCCAGCTGTATGCATATTAAGACTACATTGCCCATGAGGCACTAGAGTACCCACAAGGCAGCAGTCAAGATGGATGCCTCTACAGATACTGTACCTAGTCCAAATGTGCTCAATAAAAGTGTCCAGCAAAAGCTAGCTGTGTTCATAATAAGAATGTCTATTTATTAATGAACATAAGACCAAGGTTGGTGTTCGATGAAGGCACAATGGAGCCAGGAGTCCTTCGAGCTGTACAATATGAAGAGTTAGATTATTGGGGCAGTGACACACATCAAGTAATGGGATTCCTCTCACCTTCCTCCTCCAGTTACACACAGGATTATAAGGAAGTGAAACACAATGGGGGAGAAATTGGGTGGAGCCGCAAATGGGGCGCCAAGCTCGCCTGGGCGCCAGATTTTGCGCTGCAATCGGAGCAGCAGCGATCGCCGGAAATTCAGCTTGAGCGCCCCAAGAGGGACACGGGGCGAGGCTCGAGGCGCTCCGCATCCCTCTTAGGGCGCTGAAACTGAATATTGCAGCGCAACGTGCCACAGCGCCACACGCTGCGGCTCGGCGCGCTGCGGTACTGCAGGCCTTCCTCCCATTCTTAAGGGGGAGGGGCCTGCACCAGCCCAATGAGCGATCGCGAGTGCCGGCAAAAGAGCCCGGCACCGAGGAGAAGTGCCGGGCTCTCGGAAAACAGCCGGCAATGCCGCAGGGGAGAACAGGAGGCCGGGGACAGAGGTGCTGGCAGGCGGCCGCCGAAAAAAACAGTCGCCCCGCACCTCCACCTTAATTTGCGCCACTGCCGCCACAGGTAGGTCCCGTGAACTGGGCGCGATTAGCGAGCGGCGCTACAGAGGCAGTCGCTGCCAGATATCGCGATCGGTGCGGTAGCGGGGCACTGCGCATACCGATGACGTCATCGGTGGCGGCGCAGCGCAACAGGCTAACTCCGCCATTAGCGCCCCAGCTAAATATCACGGGAGGCATGGCCAGTGGCGCTAAAGCCACTGAGTGCCCTCTTTAGGCGCTAACTGGTGGCGCAGCCCACCGAATTTCTCCCCCAATGTCTCCCTGATTCAGAAGGACCAGTCAATGACATCAGCCAGACACAGATCTATAGCTTCATCCAGGACAAAGCAGCCCGCTTGATTGGAACCCCATCCACCACCTTAAACATTCACTCCCTCCACCACTGGCGTACCATGGCTGCAGTGTGTACCATCTACAAGATGCACTGCAGCAACTTGCCAAGGCTTCTTCGGCAGCACCTCCCAAACCCGCGACCTCTTCCACCTAGAAGGACAAGGACAGCAGGTGCATGGAAACACCACCACCTCCAAGTTCCCCTCCAAGTCACACACCATCCTGACTTAGAAGTATATCGGCCGATCCTTCATCGTCGCTGGGTCAAAATCCTGGAACTCCCTCCCTAACAGCACTGTGGGAATAGCTTCACCACACGGACTGCAACGGTTCAAGAAGGTGGCACACCAACACCTTCTCAAGGGCAATTAGGGATGGGCAATAAATGCTGGCCTTGCTAGCGATGCCCACATCCCATAAACGAATAATAAAAAAATACACATGCTGGTTGTACCCTGGTCACTGAATATAATTTCTACATTTCTTGTCCCCGAGGGTGAGGGGATGGGATGATCAGCTCTACCATCTGTGACAGGCAGTGCTGGCATAAAGCATTGCACTCAGGATCCCTGAGTCATGCAATCCTAACATCAGCTCAGAGCAGGTTGGAGGCTAGAGGGGTTCCACACAGGAACAAATTAAAATTCAAGATGTCACTGGGGAAACTCTGAGAGGAAGAGAAGGCTCTGGGACTGGTGTTACTGTAGGGGGTGGCTTGCGCCCAGTCAGCTTCACCTCTGACTGCCTTTGAGCGGTTCGAATCGCTCCCACACCCCTGGGTTCTAGACACCGGACTTAGGTACAGGCGGCGATACAGAAAATCGAGTAGACAAGTGGTTTGGTGCAAGAAAACCAAAATTTTATTAAAAACAGAATAAAACACAATCTTATGAGAATTACTGATATGAATACAGGCATAAACAATTACACTTATATGGAAATGGGGAACACACGGCACATCGAGGGAAACAGATACATTAAACAATCCCCTTATCCTTATCCCACCCCCTATACCTAACTAGATTAAGCTATGAGGGGCCAGGAATTCATGCTCACCAATCTGAAACCTGTTGCTTTAACTGGTGGGGTTTTGAGGTCCGCTCTTTCTGTCCTTTGGGGTATCCCGTCACCATGTGGTCACAGGGCGTGGCGCTGAAGTTGTTTGTGCGAAGCACCCTCCTTTTCCTCAGCTAACGTCATCGTCGAGTCGCGATGGGTCTTCTTCCTCTTCCTAGGGTGGTCATCGACGGTATTGCTGCGGTTGGGGGTCGGTTGGTGGTCTTTACCATTTAATGATTTTCCTATCTATGCTCCGAACACCAGCTTATTCTTTAACTGGGATATTATTGTCCATTGATTTTGCTACCCATCCTTCGAACGCCAGCTTTTTCTTAAACTGGGCTATGATTCTGGGGTTTTACTGTCCATGCATGTAACGCCAACTTATTCTTCAAATGCCAGCTTATAACTAGACGTTTGTCCCCCAACGCGTCTTTCCGCTGCTCTTCTCTGCTCTTATCGGTTTACCGTATTCGTCATCTCGTCTCGTCTCGTCTGCCCGTTTGTGGCCTGTGCGTCCTGTGTGCTTTCGAATCGGGTTCCATTCTCCTCCCGCGTTTGGCCCCGGTGTAATGGGCGTCCTTGGTGTTGAGCGGTGCGGGGAGCGAGAAGAGAGCCCGTCACGAGGCCAGGGCACGAGAACGAGAGGCAGCAGGCCAAGGCCACAAGCAAAAGATAAGAGCAAGAGACGGATCACCACCGATGGGCCTACAATTATACCCGTTCTTCATTCCTTATCTGCACGCCAAATCAGGTCAGTCCTTTGTCTAACTTTTGGTGGGCTCATTTAAAATGATTACAGCCATTTACTTTAACGACTTCTGGAGTGGTTGTTTTCCGTGCTTAATGGCCTCGATGTCCTGGTTGTTTGTCATTTATGAAACTTAATTGTCCCCATCCTGACTTGATGGCTACTGTGAGCTGTTACTGATTAAATATGCAGAAACCTAATGGCCTCGATTTAGGCCCATTCTAACTTGATCTGTTTCAAGGTGAATGAATGCATATTCTGTGTTTGCTTTAGCTGTCTGGCTCCACAAAGTCTCTTCACATATTCATGCATTTTAAGTTTTGTTTCAGGTTTGAAAAAGTGCCTGCCTTTTTTGCAGAGCCTTGCTTTTAAAATTCTGCACTTTTGGTCACGAGGTTGCAGAAGCCATTTTGGGTACCATTTTTTAATAACTTGTCCATACAGGGCACCTTTATCCATAACTTTGGGGAATGTGGGAATTTTGAGAACCCTACACTCCCCCCTGTTGATACTAAACTCGCTTTAAGTATCATCCTGATAAGGTGAGCAAAATTTCCGACCCTCCATAGTCAGTCTTCCCCTGTAATTACCTATCTAAGATACCCACGACATATGCATTTCCCATTCTGTAAAATGTAGTGTACATAAGCATACATAGAATAATTACAGTCGTTCACACATCCAAGCATGGAGGGGATCCAACACCCCTGCACCACTTGGTACACATACATCTTTATTAAAACAACACGTCGAAAATCTTTATTAAAAACAACAAAACACAAAAAAAAATCTTTAATCAGAAATACCAAAAAATTTAAACAGGTGTATCTCCCTCCACCTTCACATAATGTTCCTTTCAGGTCCTTTGTTTTCAGATTTCTAGTATTTGGCCTTTTCCCTTGCACTGAGTGCACACTAGGTACAATACTGTCCCCAGCTGGCAAACCATGAGGATGTGGGAAGCCAGCCTAATCCACGAAGGGACCTCTATATTATTGAAAATGTCCCACCAGGGTGGGATCACAATGTCCAATATCTTAGCCCCTATCTCTACCGTTTTCTGCTCTAACGTGTAGAAATGTTTCTGCGAGGCTATTACGGCTTTGAGTATTTTGATAAGGTGTTCTGGGAGAAGGGGGATTTCATAGCCGAAATGCGCTACGTACATTTGCAGGTTGGTGAAATTCTCCTTTACAGTCAGGTGAACAGTGGAGGGTTCAGGAATGGGGACAATTCGTTCCTGGGCCACTTGAACTTCTGCCTCGTGTTAAAGCAGAAACTGCTGTCACTATTTTGGCATAAAAATAAAACAAAAAAAGTGACTCAACCGTGGCTAACAAGGGAAATTAGGGATAGCATAAGATCCAAGGAGACGACATCTAAATTGGCCAGAAAAAGCAATAATCCTGAGGATTGGGAGCAGTTTAGGATTCGACAAAGGAGGACAAAGGGATTAATTAAGAAAGGGAAAATAGAATATGAGAGTAAGCTAGCAGCGAACATAAAAACTGACTGTAAAAGCTTTTATAGATATGTGAAGAGAAAAAGATTGGTGAAGTCAAGCGTCGGTCCCTTGCAGTCAGAATCAGGGGAATTTATAATGGGAAACAAAGAAATGGCAGACCAACTAAATTCATACTTTGGTTCTGTCTTCACAAAGGAGGACACAAATAACCTCCCAGAGATGCTGGGGAACATAGGGCCTGATGAAAGGATGGAACTGAAAGAAATCAGTATTTGTAGGGAAATGGTGTTAGGAAAATTGATGGGACTGAAGGCCGATAAATCCCCAGGGCCTAATAATCTACATCCCAGGGTACTTAAGGAAGTGGCCCTAGAAATAGTAGATGCATTGCTGGTCATCTTCCAGAACTCGATAGACTCTGGAACAGTACCCATGGATTGGAGGGTAGCTAATGTTACCCCACTATTCAAAAAAGGTGGTAGAGAAAAAGCGGGGAATTATAGACCGGTAAGCCTTACATCGGTGTAGTGTCCGAGGATCAATAATACTCAGACTGCAGGAGAACAATTAAACAGGTATTTACTGAACAGAGAGTAATTCAAGACTGACGTACAGAAGCCTGCTATGGCTTTATATACAGGGGTGGTCACTGCCGGTACTGCAGTATAGAATCAGTTCTTCTCTTAAAGGTACATACACAACAATTCCTCCCCTTTTAGATAAACAGTACATAACATTCCTTTAACAACTAAATAATAACTAATTACAATTACAATTTTCTCTGTACTATATACATCAACTGAAATAATCATTTATAAGTTCAGTCTTTGAGGAGGCTTCCTGATCCTGACTGGATAGCGCCTTTCTCGAGTATCCTGTTCTTGCGGCGGAGTTGATTCTGTTTCATTGTCATTGGTTGGTTCGTCAGCTTCCAATACCACTGCTTCTGAGGTAGACGCAATCTGTATTTCGGGTTGATTACCAGGTGCCCCTGCTCGTGGTATGGGTTTGGCTTGTTCCTGTGACTCTAGAATCTGGTCAGCATGGCGTCTCACAATGCTCTCTCCAACGTCCACTGTGTACATTAGTGGTCCCTGCTGTGTGCATATCGTTCCTGGCTGCCATTTTTCTGTTCGGTAGTCACGGGCCAAGATTGGTTACCCTATCTTGAAGCTTCTGGTTGGCTTCTCATTTATGTGCTGGAATTGCTTATCCTCAACATCTCGTCTTATGTTTGGTTTGAGCAAATCCAGGCGACATCTTAGCCTTCGGTTGAAGAACATTATGGCTGGAGCTTGGTTGGTGACTGCATGTGTCGCATTCCTGTAAGCAAACAAGAAATTATCCAACTTGTGTTGTAGTGGTATGTCGTCATTATGCATTGCCTTTATTGCCTTTTTAAAGGTCTGAACAAACCTCTCAGCCAATCCATTTGTGGCTGGATGATATGGGGCAGATGTGTAATGCTTCACCCCATTATTCCTCAGAACCCTCCGGAAATCCTTGACACAAACTGTGGCCCATTGTCGGAGCAAATCTGTTCTGGCAAGCCATTCCTGGCGAAGATGGTCCGTAGGACTGCAATAGTTTTCTCCGTGGTGGTGGAGGACATTTTGATGACCTCTGGCCATTTCGAATGGGCATCCACAGCGATTAGGAACATTGAGTCCATAAATGGACCAGCAAAATCAATGTGTACCCGTTGCCATGGAGATGAGGGCCACTCCCATGGATGTAGCGGGGCTTGTGGTGGAGCGTTTTGGACCTTCTGGCATCCTGTGCATCTCTTGGTCATATCCTCGATTTCTTGATCGATTCCCGGCCACCACACAAACGCCCTGGCTAGGCTCTTCATTTTTACCCCTCCCAGATGACCCTCATGAAGCTCATTGAGCACTCTATCTCTCAACTTGGGTGGAATTACCACTCGGGATCCACACATCAAGGTCCCCCGGCACACTGACAGCTGTTCTCTCCTTGGTGAGAATGCTGGCAACAGTGAGTCGCCATGTGCTGGCCATCCCTTCACCATCAAATCATAGACCCGAGAGAGTGTTGGGTCATTTCGGGTTTCCTTCTCTATACTTGAGGTTGTAACAGGTAGACATTCGACTATGGTAGCATGGAATATCTCAACAGGGTCCACTGCAGGCGCTTCCTCTACTGTAGGCAACAGTAGGCACGACAGCCCATCAGCATTTCCATGCTGTTTTGTACCCTTGTACTCTATGTCGTACTGATGTGCCCCTAGAAAAAGTGACCATCTTTGCAGCCGTTGCGCCGTCATCACCGGAACGCCCTTCTTTGGGTTAAAAATGGAGACCAGGGGCTGATGATCAGTCAGTAGGGTGAATTTCTGCCCATGCAGATAGTGATTGAACTTCTTCACCCCCTCACCAGGCTGAGGGCCTCCCTGTCAATTTGGGCGTAGTTACGCTCGGCTGAGGTTAACGAGCGCGACGCAAAGCCTATTGGCCTCTCTGAACCGTCAAGGAATTTGTGTGACAGCACCGCTCCGATGCCATAGGGAGACACATCACATGCTAACCGAATCGGTAGTGTTGGATTGTAGTGGGCCAATACTTCTTTTGAAGTGATTAGGCATTTACATTTCTGAAAGGCACGCTTACACTCATCACTCCATTTCCATGTTACTCCAGTTTGCAGCAGGGCGTTCAGTGGGTGCAGAATTGTAGATAAATTCGGCAAGAACTTATGGTAGTAGTTCACCAACCCGAGGAACGACCTCAGTTGCGACACATTTTCCGGTGCTGGAGCCTTGACTACAGCCTCAATCTTGTCTGGCGACTTATGCAACCCTTCCTCATCAATCATGTGGCCACAGTACGAGATTTGTCTCCTGAAGAACTCGCATTTGGGGTGGTTGGCTCGTAGCCCATATTCCTGTAATCTCGTGTACACCTGCTCCAGGTTGGCAAGGTGTTCACTGTCATTTTCTCCCATAACCAGGATGTCGTCCAAATAACACTGGGTCCCCGGGATCCCTTGCAGGACTTGTTCCATCGCCCTCTGCCAAATAGCCGGGGCTGATGCTACCCCGAATACCAGTCGATTGTACTGGTAAAGGCCTTTGTGAGTGTTTATCGTGAGGTATTTCCTAGATGCTTCATCCACCTCCATTTGTAGATATGCTTGGGCCAGATCAATCTTTGTAAAGCGTTTCCCTCCAGATAGTGAGGTGAAAATATCTTCTCTCCGTGGAAGTGGATATTGTACTGTGTGCAGGACTGGGTTCACAGTTACCTTGAAGTCCCCACAGATGCGAACCTTCTTCGGTTCCCCAGGCGTGCTGCTCAATGATTTCTTCATTACAGGAACGATGGGTGTGGCCCACTCGCTCCAGTCCACCTTGGACAGCACACCCGAATGCTCCAGACTCTCCAGCTGTGCTTCGACGGCTGGGCGGATCATGTAAGGTACCAGTCTGGCCTTCAAATTTTTGGGTTTGCGTTATCTTCGATTTTTATCGTTGCCGTTACTCCTTTTAGAGTCCCAAGTCCTTGTTGGAACACCTGTTTCACGTCAGTTAGAATCTTTGACAGTTGTCCAGGTGTGATGTCATCATCCTTTTTATCAGTCATAGTTAGCGCCTGAATGGAATGCCAATCCAATTGTATTCTTCGGATCCATTCACGTCCCAATAATGGTGGTCCTCCATCTGGTAGTATATATAGATACAGTTTCTGTGTTTCCTTGCCGTTGTATTCAACTGGCACCCTTATTTTTCCTCTGGTGTAGACATTTTGCCCCGTGTATGTCTTCAATACAATGGACGTGTCCTTCAAGGGTATGTGTGGGAATAGCCGCTCATCGTCTCGTCGATTCATGACAGTTAGGGCTGATCCTGTATCCAATTCCATCTTTACTTGGGACCCTGCTATCATGAGGGTGACCCAAATGGTTCGGTGATCCTCCTTTGCAATCACGTTGTGTAACTTTAGACAACTTAGTCTCCTGCTCCCGGAGTCATTATCACTCTCCTGACCTTCCGAACTACTGTCTGTCATTTTTTTACTTTCTTGTACTTTTCCTTAGTAGTTCTTGTAGTGTTGGTTTTCTTTCCCGACCTGCAGACTCTTGCTATATGTCCCATTTTCCCACATTGCCTGCATACTTTGTCCTTAAACCAGCAGTCCTTCTGATCATGGGTTGTTCTGCCGCAGCGATAGCACTTTTCTGCTCCATACGCCATTACGTTAGTGCTGTATTCTTGTGGTTTCTGTTGTGTTTCCGCAGCTCCCCGTGCTGCTGCTTCGTAGGATACTGCCACGCTGAAAGCCTGTTCTAGCGTCAGGTCCTTTTCCGAAAGTAGTCGTTTCTGGGTTCCTTCACTCTGGAGCCCGTAGACAAACTTATCCCGTAAGGTGTCTGCCAGTCCTGCTCCGAACTGGCAGTGCTTCGATAACTTGCGTAGTTCCGTAAGATAGTCAGCATTGTTCTCATCTTTGTGCTGGTTTCTTTTATGGAACTTGAATCTTTCTGCTATCAGCAGCGGTGTAGGGTTTAGGTGCTCCTGTAAGATATTAACAATCTCTTCAAAACTTTTCTCCATGGTTTAGCTGGGATAATTAAATTCCGCAATAGGCCGTACGTTCTCGCGCCCATCAAATTTAATAATACCGATGCATTCTTTCCATTGGCCACCTCATTGGCATTGCAGTACACTTCAATTCTTTCCACATACGTGGTCCAGTCTTCCACCTCATTGTCGAAAGCAGTGACA
The DNA here is from genome assembly GCF_052327205.1 of Somniosus microcephalus. Taxonomy (NCBI): domain Eukaryota; kingdom Metazoa; phylum Chordata; class Chondrichthyes; order Squaliformes; family Somniosidae; genus Somniosus; species Somniosus microcephalus. The sequence goes on along the minus strand of NC_140999.1, from coordinate 75,805,519 downwards.
CTGCCACTCTTCGGCATCTTGGGTGATTTAAATTGGCGCCTCCCGCGCTTTTTCTTCTTCCCCGATGTAATAAAATGGCGCCTCCTGCGCTTTTCCTTCTTCCCCAATGGAATAAAATGGTGCCTCCCGCGCTTTTCCTTCTTCCCCTTGCTGCCACGCTGCTCCTAGCATCCTACAGGGTAATGGCGGCGACCCGCAGCTTCGGCGCGTCTCACTTTTCCTTCCCCGCGTTCTATCCTCTCCACGCTGCCCTGTTCTTGAGCACCGACCGTGCCCTGTGCGTTCCCCCTCTCTCTCTCTCTTCCTCCCGACAACGCTGCACGGCCCCTTTGCAGAGCCGCTTGATCGAGCCCAAGCCCGCCGCAGTCTGGAAGGGTCAGTGCACTACCTGCTACCAGCACGACTCGACTGGGGAGCCAGGCCCAGCTCTCCACAGCCTCCCCTGCAACTCTCCGATGGATCCCTGGGCGGTTGCCCGCGGTCGACGCGCGCCGTTCTGACTTCGACCTCCAAGAAGCTTCTCTTCAGGGAAAAGATCCCCGTGAGGTGATGCAGTACTGCAGGTGAGTTCAAACCTGCCCGTCGCCAGTGTAGTGGCCGAGGATCAATAATACTCAGACTGCAGGAGAACAATAAAACAGGTATTTACTGAACAGAGAGTAATTCAAGACTGACGTACAGAAGCCTGCTATGGCTTTATATACATGGGTGGTCACTGCCGGTACTGTAGTATAGAATCAGTTCTTCTCTTAAAGGTACATACACAACAATCGGTAGTGGGGAAAATGCTAGAATCTATTATAAAAGATGTAATAGCAGAGCACTTGGTAAGCAGTGACAGGTTTGGACAAAGTCAACATGGATTTACAAAAGGTAAATCATGCTTGACTAATCTACTGGAATTTTTTGAGGATGTAACTGGTAAAATAGATAAGGGAGAACCAGTGGATGTGGTGTATTTGGACTTTCAGAAGGCTTTCGATTATGTCCCACATAAAAGATTAGCGTGCAAAATTAAGGCACATGGGATTGGGGGCAAGGTATTGACTTGGATAGAGAACTGGTTGGCGGACAGAAAGCAAAGAGTTGGAATAAACGGGTCGTTTTCCGAGTGGCAGGCAGTGACTAGTGGGGTACCGCAAGGATCGGTCCTAGGACCCCAGCTGTTCACTATACATATTAATGATCTGGACGAGTGAATTGGATGTAATATCTCCAAATTTGCAGATGACTCAAAGCTGGGTGGGAGGGTAAGCTGTGAGGAGGGTGTTGTGAAACTCCAGTACGATTTGGACAGATTGGGTGATTGGGCAGAAACATGGCAAATGCACAATAATGTGGATAAATGTGAGGTTATCCACTTTTGTGGCAAAAACAGGAAGGCAGATTATTATTTGAATGGCAATAGATTGGGAGAAGGGGAAGTGCAAAGAGACCTGGGTGTTCTTGTGCACCAGTCGCTGAAGGTAAGCATGCAGGTGCAGCAGGCGGTTAAGAAGGCAAATGGTATGTTGGCCTTCATAGCAAGAGGGTTCGAGTACAGGAACAAGGATGTTTTGCTACAGATGTACAGGGCCTTGGTGAGACTGCACCTTGAGTATTGTGTGCAGTTTTGGTCGCCTTACCTGAGGAAGGACATTCTTGCCATGGAAGGAGTGCAGCGAAGATTCACCAGGCTGATACCTGGGATGTCAGGAATGACGTATGAGGAGAGATTGTGTCGATTGGGCTTATACTCACTGGAGTTTAGAAGATTGAGAGGGGATCTCATCGAAACCTATAAAATTCTGTCAGGCCTGGACAGACTAGATGCAGGAAGAATGTTTATGATGGCTGGGGAGTCCAGAACCAGGGGTCATAGTCTAAGGGTAAGGGGTAAGCCATTTAGGACTGAAATGAGGAGGAATTTCTTCACCCAGAGAGTGGTGAACCTGTGGAATTCTCTGCCACAGAGGGCGGTGGAGGCCATTTCACTAAATATATTCAAAAAAGAGTTGGATATATTTCTTAAGGCTAAAGGGATCGAGGGATATGGGGAGAAGGCAGGGACAGGGTACTGAATTTGGATGATCAGCCATGATCTCATTGAATGGCGGAGCAGGCTCGGAGGGCCGAATGGCCTACTCCTGCTCCTATCTTCTATGTTTCTATGTTTCTATGTTACCGGACACCAGCTATGCTGTCCATGCTGGTAGTGGGGCGCTCCTGTGGTGACACAATATGTCCGACCTCCTATATATGCTACCTGTGGGGGAACATGGCCTTGTGCCATTGCCTCCATGGTACAATTTATAGGTTTTGCGCCAACAGCTTTAAACCCGCACTGTGGTTTTGAATAGGCGTTCAAGTGCTGGGGACACAGTATTATGTGTGCTCCCCGGCTCCAGCACCCTGTGAGGTCAGTACCTGTCATAGCGTGCTCCCACTTTATGACGTAAGGTGGGACCTCTGTGAAACGAATGTGTGCTCCCCCTTGAATGACTCCAATATTCTCTACCCTGTATACCAGTGCGGGTCGGGCTGTCCTACCCATGACCGGCATTCTCACTACTATACCCATGATGGTGTGGTTGGACCGCCCAGAATCCACTGGGACTGGGTAGGCCTCCGAAGCTAGCCGGAGTTGACACGGGCTTAATGCATTCTCAAACGGATGGAGGGCTGCGAGGTGTTTGTTGCTGATCCAGGAGGGGACTAAACCCTGTTTTAAATCCTCCAGATTACTGCGGCCCTCGCCCAGCAACCATGCCCCATACAGCACGCACACCTCATTCTGCGCAGCCTGGTCAGAAGCATTTCTATCCTCTCTTATGAGGGCATTTACAGTCTTTGCGTGCTTCTCCAGCTCAGCTATAATTTCTTTTAAATGGACCGTCATGGCCTGGTCTTCATGTAACTCCGAGTCTACTACCTTGTTCTCATCCATTAATATCTTCCTTAACTGTGTTTTTAAACTGTTTATCTGGGTCTGCAACTCTATGTCATCCAGACTGTTGATGACAAAGGACCCTGTGTTAAACGCAATAAAAACATCATTCCATACTCCCCTTCTTTGTCTCCCCGTATTACCAAAGTACTTGCGGTGTGTGGTGTACCGTTCGGTTTTGCCTACATTAGCGAAATCGAACTCGTAAAACTTTTTAAACATGTCCTTTAACAGGGCCTGGCATAGCTGCTCTGTCTCTTTGGGACACCACTCTGGTATGTGTACCTCGGTGAGATTTAAAATCACGGAGGCTACCGCGTAATGTACCCCCTGGTATAGTACCTGATCCATAGGCACTAGTACCAGCCCATTCCCTGGTCCCTTGGTGGTGGTGGGGCACCCCTCCCTGTGTGTCCTTGCTGCCTGAGTCATGGGCAAGGGCTTCCGGGCGCGTGCCACTAGCTCAGTGGCTTTAACTGGGGCTGGGTAACATGGGACTATGCATGTGTGTAGGTGGGAATCCCATTCCACCCCCTTCCCCTTATCCTGCCAAGATGCGGAGAAGGTGATGGATATGCCCGTGGGGCAGGCCCTTTTTGACCCTCACATACAGACATAGATTCCCTGTTCCGATTCCCACCACTTATCCCAACATACTCTAGACCCCCCTCGGGTTCCTGTGACCGTCCGGTAGGTGTCGTTCCCTAGTTGTTCCCAGTCAGCTGTACGGTCCCCCATGTCTCTGCTCAGCTTTCTGAGCCACCATCACCTTCCCAGGGAAATCTGGTCCCTGCAGGTCAGGCACACACATTTCCCCTCAGTGACCCCAACCCTTGAGGCCACAACCTGTATGCTGGGGCAGGGGAGGGAGGCCTCCCCGTAGGTGAACCCGGTCTGGCTGGAGTACCGGGTGGAGTTGGATCCCAACCACCCGGGCCATCTTCCCTCGTGGGAATAGATAGCGAGCTCCTCCGCGCCTTGTTCACCGCTCCCAGCAGTCACCACTGGAGCCTTTTCTCCCGAGCATCCGTAGATGTGGGAGTCCTCCACGTCACCTCGCTTTCCAATGCTCATCCCTATCAGGGCGAGTAGGAGTACGTCCCCCTTCATCCTCAAATCCTTTCCTGCAACGAGACACAAGAGCATATAGCCAGGTCCCGAGGAGATTCTCTGGCTTGGGTGAAGCATAGTCGAGTCTCGCGGCCTCGACTCAAATACAAACATTCTTAAAAATAGTATTGCTATATTAAAACTACCCATCACCGTGTTTAAACTTAAACTAAACACCCATACTTAACAATATAAAGTTACGTAAAACTATGTACATCCGCCGCCCATCTCCGGGCAGCCAGGCTAATCTGTGTTTGGGGTGCGGCACACCGCTCCCTTCGGTGTGGCCGCACTGTCCTGTACTATCGGTCCCTCGCAGCCTGTGGCTGTCGGCTGGGGATCTCTGTCCTTAGATTTTCCCCTTACTCGGGAGGCTGTCCCTTTAAAATGGGGAGCTGGTGACCATAGTTTCCTTGGCTGGGGCGTCCGTGGGCACCTTCTGAGGACTTTGGCGGGCGGGGTTTTCTTGGCTGGTGGACCTTTAACCCGAGCCGCTGCCCCCTCCAGTGCGGTCTGTGGGCTTACCACTGCCGCTGGCTGCGGGTCCTTGCCCTCAGGTCCCAAATCTGGGTCCGGGGCGGGGTTTTCGACCTCAGGTCACTCCTCCTCTAAACCTGGGTTAGGGGCGGGGTCTTCGCCCTCGGGTCCCTCCTCATCTGGAGCCCAAAAGAGTGGGGGAGTGTCCCAATCGGTGGGCGGGATGGCCCCTCCCCTTAAGCAAGCCACAGCGCCTGCCTGTGCAGTCTGTGAACTCGCTCCCGCTGCAGGCTGAGGATTTCTATCCTCAGACCCTACGCCAACTGGCTGTTTTCTCTTCTTGGGTTTAAACAGTTTACACTGATTAATGTGAAACCATTTGGTGTGCCGAGGCATCTTAATGGCGTATACCATGGAGCTTGCATTGTCTACAATGCTGTAGGGCCCCATATATAATGGTTCCAGACTCCCTACCCGAGCATAGTTCCTCACCATGACCTGATCCCCTACCTCCCACTCATGGTGTTTTCGGAGTTCTAACAGCAATTGTTTACTCCGATGCTGCTTTCGTATGTTCCCACCCGTCGGCTCGTGGACCTGTTTAAGGTGCTCGAAGAGGTTTCGGGCGAACCTGTCCCAGTTTACCTCTCTGAGCTGACCTTCCGTGAGCACCAGGGCTAGTACATGGGTGGGGGTCTGCATAACCCTGCCAGTCATCAGCTCGTACAGGGAGTACCCCGCGCTTTTTGACTGGCTGGCCCGGATCCCCATCAGAACCAATGGTAGGACCTCGGCCCATTTTTGAGGCGAGTCCACCGTCTCCTTCCTCAACCTTTCCTTTAAGGTCCTATTCATCCTCTCCGCAATCCCTGATGACTGTGGGTTGTGGGCCACGTGCCACTTCCCCTCGATGCCTAGCAGCATAAGGGTTTTCTGCATTACCTGCCCGGTAAAATGACTCCCTTGGTCGGAGTCCACATACTGTGGTAGCCCCCACCGCGAGAACACCTCCCGGACCAGGATCCTGGCAGTACCCAGAGCTGTGGCTGTTCTGCAGGGGAAGGCTTCTACCCATTTCGTGAACACATCTACCAGGACTAGGCAGTACTTATAGCCTCCCTGGGCGGTGGGTAGGGGCCCGATGTAGTCGACCTGTATCGACTGCCCTGGTCCCTCTACCCTCCTGATGTGTCCCATAGGTACCTTCCTTTTGTGGGGGTCAGGGTTTTTAGCAGCGCACACCAGACAGCCGGCGCAGAACTCGCGGACATCTTCCCTGAGTCCTGGCCACCATCCCGCTTGTGCCACCCGTTGCCAGGTGCTCTCAGGCCCGGGATGCCCCGCTCCTGGACCCTCATGGGCCATTTGAAGGAATTCCCTCTGGTGTTGCTGCGGCACAACCCACTGTTACCCCCGGAACAGCTTGCCCTCTTTGACGGAGAGGGTTGTTGTGCCGTAAGAACCCTCTACCCTTTTTCCCTCAGTCACTGTGCTGAGGACTGCCTGAGGACAGGGTCTTGGGCTTGGACTGTCTTAAGGTCCGGGGCTAAAGCTACCACTGCACTCCCTTGGGTCCTGTCCCTACCTCTGACTGCTGCCATGGGTCTGGGCCCATATGGGTCCCAGAAAGTGCCTGTGCGGGCACCCTCCTTAGCGAGCATGTCAGCCTGCTGGTTGCCTTGACTACGGGGTTCTGTGGAGGAATGGGCTTTCACCTTATGAATGATAACCACCCCTTCCTCCACCACTGCTGCTAAGATCTTCTCCAGCAGGGGTTTCACTGTGAGGTGTCTCCCGTCTGTAGTGTATGTATCCGTCTACCTTTAAGAAAACCATTGTATGTAACCGTTCACCTTTAAGAGAACTATTTTAGGTGTGGCACTACTTTGTTGGCTTCTGTATACTGTAATACCGACGGTGACCACACCGGTATATAAGTGCTGTGTCAGGATTTATTTGGCAGATTCGCCCTGACCTTCGAATAGTAAAGTCCTGTTTTAAGTTGCTCTGGTAGTCTGTGTATTAATTAACTAAACAACTCACAGACTTTACACCATCGGCGGAGGTGTATCCGCGGCAGGACCAGATGGCCGGGTACTCCGTACATGAATTGCACATGAACATACTGTCTGAGCAAATCATGTATGGGGTGGGGAAGATTTCGGGGTGTGTAACAACATACACTACCGCGGACAGTTCAGCCTGCTGGCCGCTCATGGTGCTGGGGAGCTTAATTGCCAGGGCAATGTTTGCCGCTGGGTCATAAACTCCACACCCCGTGAGTCGCTCGCCAGCAGATACCGTGCTGGAGCTGTCCACATAGATCTCGCGGCCTGTGGGGAGTATCCCGGCCCGCAAACCTATGTCCACTTCCCAAACCCCTTCTATGGAAGTGGGCTGTTCCAGGATATACCAGGTTGGCTGCGAGCTTTGGCTCGCAGAGACCCTTCACCTTGAGGTCCATCTAGGAGCAGGGTCCAGCGAGCAATGCGGGCACTGCTCACCGTCCCATCCTTGATCCTCCCATCCAGGAGCATCTGGGTGGGTGTGTGATGGGTGAGGAGGGTGATGGGAGAGGTGCCTGTGAAGATCAGCGATCTTTTCACAGCCCAATGTGTGGCCAAGAGGTGCCACTCACAATTGGAGTAGCTCCTCTCCACATCCGTGAGTATCCTGGAGGAGTAGATCACCGGCCTTAGCCTGCCATGCCGCTCTTGGAGCAGCACAGCACTCAGGCTGTCCCCGCTGGCTGCCACCTCCAGGAAAAACTCTTTCCCCCCATCTATGGCCCCTAGAGCTGGTGCGGTCTGCAAGTCCTTCTTAAGCCTGACAAATGCTGCCTGGCAACCCTCATCCCAAGCCCACTCTACTCCCTTGTGTAGGAGTCGGAGCAGAGGGGCTGCTGTGACTGCATAGTCTTCAATAAAGTCCCTGCAGTACCCGGTTTGCCCTAGAAATGACCTCACACCCGTCACTGTGTTGGGGACTGGTAACTCTTGTACCGCTTCTCTCCTAGCCTTATCTATGGCCCTTTCTCCAGCGCGTACGGTCAGGCCCAGGAATTTCACCTCCTGCTGGCCGATCTGCGCTTTCTTGGGGTTTACCTTAAAACCCTTTTGCCCGAGCAGCTCCAGCAGTTCGGCCAGTAGTGAGCCATGCTCCTCTCTCGAATCAGTGAACAGGAGCAGGTCATCCACATACTGCACCAACTGTCTGGGCTGGCTGAAATCCTTTAAACTGTTTGCCATGCACTGATGGAAAATGCTGGGGCTGTTGTGGAAGCCCTGAGGCAAACAGTTCCAGATGTACTGTTGCCCTTTAAAGGTAAAGGCAAACTTGTACTGATCCTCCCTCCTTAAAGGGATGGACCAAAACCCGTTGGAAATATCCAGCACCGTGAACGTGGTCGCGGATGCTGGGATACTTCCTATCAAGTCGGCAACTGCTGCTACCGTGGGTGCACAGGCTGGGATGTTACTGTTGAGCACCCGATAGTCCACTGTGGCCCTCCAGGAATTGTCCGGCTTTCTTACTGGCCACAGTGGAGAGTTTACGTGGGTGGCTATTGGTCTCAGGACTCCCTGCTGTACTAAAGAGGACATGGCTGCTTCCATGTCTGGCTCCGCTTCCCTGGGGAAGTTATACCGTTTCTGTGTTCGGGCCATGGAGGTCCCTGTCTATGCTGACTTCAAACCCGTTGACCCTCTCGCAGTCGTGTTTGTGTGTGGCAAATGTGGCTAGGTGGGCTTGCACAAATGCCTGGAACTCCTTTGGGGTGTTACTGACCATGAGCTTGAGGTTATAACCCTCTTTGGGCTTCATGGTGCATAGGGTCCCCTTCCCTTCTTTCCCTGGGATTACTAATACCTCGCTGTCCTTTCCTGTACTTGCCCCCCATAGGCAATGATTTCTTAAATCGACCAGGATCACGTGTGTAGTGTCCGAGTATAAATAATACACGGACTGCAGGAGAACAATAATAACAGGTATTTACTGAACAGAGGGTAACTTAAGACTGACGTACAGAAGCCTGCTATGGCTTTATATACAGGGGTGGTCACTGCCGGTACTGCAGTATAGAATCAGTACTTCTCTTAAAGGTACATACACAACAATTCCTCCCCTTTTAGATAAACAGTACATAACATTCCTTTAACAACTAAATAATAACTAATTACAATTACAATTTTCTCTGTACTATACATCAACTGAAATAATCATTTATAAGTTCAGTCTTTGAGGAGGCTTCCTGATCCTGACTGGATAGCGCCTTTCTCGAGTATCCTGTTCTTGCGGCGGAGTTGATTCTGGCTCATTGTCATTGGTTGGTTCGTCAGCTTCCAATACCACTGCTTCTGAGGTAGGCGCAATCTGTACTTTGGGTTGATTACCAGGTGCACCTGCTCGTGGTATGGGTTTGGCTTGTTCCTGTGACTCTAGAATCTGGTCAGCATGGTGTCTCACGATGCTCTCTCCAATGTCCACTGTGTACATTAATGGTCCCTGCTGTGTGCATATCGTTCCTGGCTGCCATTATTCTGTTCGGTAGTCATGGGCCAAGACTGGTTGGCCTATCTTGAAGCTCCTGGTTGGCTTCTCATTTATGTGCTGGAATTGCTTATCCTCAACATCTCGTCTTATGTTTGGTTTGAGCAAATCCAGGCGACATCTTAGCCTTCGGTTGAAGAACATTATGGCTGGAGCTTGGTTGGTGACTGCATGTGTCGCATTCCGGTAAGCAAACAAGAAACTATCCACCTTGTGTTGTAGTGGTATGTCATCATTATTCATTGCCTTTATTGCCTTTTTAAAGGTCTAAACGAACCTCTCAGCCAATCCATTTGTGGCTGGATGATATGGGGCAGATGCGTAATGCTTCACCCCATTATTCCTCAGAAACCTCCGGAAATCCTCTGACACAAACTGTGGCTCATTGTCGGAGCAAATCTGTTCTGGCAAGCCATTCCTGGTGAAGATGACCTCTGGCCATTTCGAATGGGCGTCCACAGCGATTAGGAACATTGAGTCCATAAATGGACCAGCAAAATCAATGTGTACCCGTTGCCATGGAGATGAGGGCCACTCCCATGGATGTAGCGGGGCCTGTTGTGGAGCGTCTTGGACCTTCTGGCATCCTGTGCATCTCTTGGTCATATCCTCGATTTCTTGATCGATTCCCAGCCACCACACAAACGCCCTGGCTAGGCTCTTCATTTTTACCCCTCCCAGATGACCCTCATGAAGCTCATTGAGCACTCTATCTCTCAACTTGGGTGGAATTACCACTCGGGATCCACACATCAAGATCCCCCGGCACACTGACAGCTGTTCTCTCCTTGGCGAGAATGCTGGCAACAGTGAGTCGCCATGTGCTGGCCATCCCTTCACCGTCAAATCATAGACCCGAGAGAGTGTCGGGTCATTTCGGGTTTCCTTCTCTATACTTGAGGTTGTAACAAGTAGACATTCGACTATGGTCGCATGGAATATCTCAACAGGGCCCACTGCAGGTGCTTCCTCTACCGTAGGCAACGGTAGGCGCGACAGCCCATCAGCATTTCCATGCTGTTTCGTACCCTTGTACTCTATGTCGTACTGATGTGCCCCTAGAAAAAGTGACCATCTTTGCAGCCGTTGCGCCGTCATCACCGGAACGCCCTTCTTTGGGTTAAAAATGGAGACCAGGGGCTGATTATCAGTCAGTAGGGTGAATTTCTGCCCATGCAGATAGTGATTGAACTTCTTCACCCCCCACACTAGGCTGAGGGCCTCCCTGTCAATTTGGGCGTAGTTACGCTCGGCTGATGATAACTAGTGCGACGCAAAGGCTATTGGCCTCTCTGAACCGTCAAGGAATTTGTGTGACAGCACCGCTCCAATGCCATAGGGAGACGCATCACATGCTAATCGAATCAGTAGTGTTGGATTGTAGTGGGCCAATACTTCTTTTGAAGTGATTAGGCATTTACATTTCTGAAAGGCACGCTTACACTCATCACTCCATTTCCATGTTACTCCAGTTTGCAGTAGGGCATTCAGTGGGTGCAGAATTGTCGATAAATTCGGCAAGAACTTATGGTGGTAGTTCACCAACCCGAGGAACGATCTCAGTTGCGACACATTTCCCGGTGCTGGAGCCTTGACTACAGCCTTAATCTTGTCCGGCGACTTATGCAACCCTTGCTCATCAATCATGCGGCCACAATACGAGATTTGTCTCCTGAAGAACTCGCATTTGGGGCGGTTGGCTCGTAGCCCATATTCCTGTAATCTCGTGAGCACCTGCTCCAGGTTGGCAAGGTGTTCACTGTCATTTTCACCCGTAAACAGGATGTCGTCCAAATAACACTCGGTCCCCGGGATCCCTTGCAGGACTTGTTCCATCGCCCTCTGCCAAATAGCCGGGGCTGATGCTACCCCGAATACCAGTCGATTGTACTGGTAAAGGCCTTTGTGAGTGTTTATCGTGAGGTATTTCCTAGATGCTTCTTCCACCTCCATTTGTAGATACGCTTGGGCCAGATCAATCTTTGTAAAGCGTTTCCCTCCAGATAGTGAGGCGAAAATATCTTCTAGCCGTGGAAGTGGCTATTGTACTGTGTGCAGGACTGGGTTCACGGTTACCTTGAAGTCCCCACAGATGCGAACCTTCTTCAGTTCCCCAGGTGTGCTGCTCAATGATTTCTTCATTACAGGAATGATGGGTGTGGCCCACTCGCTCCAGTCCACCTTGGACAGCACACCCGAACGCTCCAGACTCTCCAGCTCTGCTTCAATGGCTGGGCGAATCGCGTAAGGTACCGGTCTGGCTTTAAAAAATTTTGGGTTTGCGTTATCGTCGATTTTTATCATTGCCGTTAGTCCTTTTAGAGTCCCAATCCTTGTTGGAACACCTCTTTCGCGTCAGTTAGAATCTTTGACAGTCGTCCAGGTGTGACGTCATCATCCTTTTTATCAGTCACAGTTAGCGCCTGAATGGAATGCCAATCCAATTGTATTTTTCGGATCCATTCACGTCCCAATAATGGTGGTCCTCCATCTGGTAGTATATATAGATACAGTTTCTGTGTTTCCTTGCCGTTGTATTCAACTGGCACCCTTATTTTTCCTCTGGGGTAGACGTTTTGCCCCGTGTATGTCTTCAATACAATGGACGTGTCCTTCAAGGGTATGTGTGAGAATAGCCGCCCATAGTCTCGTAGATTCGTGACAGTTAGGGCTGATCCTGTGTCCAATTCCATCTTTACTGGGGAACCTGCTATCATGAGGGTGACCCAAATGGTTCGGTGATCCTCCTTTGCGATCACGTTGTGTAACTTTAGACAACATAGTCTCCTGCTCCCGGAGTCCTTATCACTCTCCTGATCTTCCGAACTACTGTCTGTCAATTTCTTTACTTTCTTGTACTTTTCCTTAGTAGTTCTTGTAGTGTTGGTTTTCTTTCCCGACCTGCAGACTCTTGCTATATGTCCCATTTTCCCACATTGCCTGCATACTTTGTCCTTAAACCAGCAGTCCTTCTGATCATGGGTTGTTCTGCCGCAGCGATAGCACTTTTCTGCTCCATACGCCATTTCGTTAGCGCTGTATTCCTGTGGTTTCTGTTGTATTTCCGCAGCTCCCCATGCTGCTGCTTTGTAGGATACTGCCACGCTGAAAGCCTGTTCTAGCGTCAGGTCCTTATCCGAAAGTAATCGTTTCTGGGTTCCTTCACTCTGGAGCCCGCAGACAAACTTATCCTGTAAGGTGTCTGCCAGTCCTGCTCCGAACTGGCAGTGCTTCGATAACTTGCATATTTCCATAAGATAGTCAGCATTGTTCTCATCTTTGTGCTGGTTTCTTTTACGGAACTTCAATCTTTCTGCTATCAGCAGCGGTGTAGAGTTTAGGTGTTCCTGTAAGATATTAACAATCTCCTCAAAACTTTTCTCCATTGGTTTAGCTGGGGTAATTAAATTCCGCAATAGGCCGTACGTTCTCGCGCCCATCAAATTTAATAATACCGACGCCTTCTTTCCATTGGCCACCTCATTTGCCTTGCAGTACACTTCACTTCTTTCCACATACGTGGTCCAGTCTTGTACCTCGTTGTCGAAAGCAGTGATACTGCCACTTTTCGGCATCTTGGGTGATTTAAAGTGGCGCCTCCCGCACCTTTTCTTCTTCACCAATGGATTAAAATGGCGCTTCCCGTGCTTTTCCTTCTTCCCCAATGGAATAAAATGGCGCCTCCCGTGCTTTTCCTTCTGCCCTTGCTGCCACGCTGCTCCTAGCATTTTGCAGGGTAATGGCGGCGACCCGCAGCTTCGGCACGTCTCACTTTCCTTCCCCTTGTTTTATTTTCGCTACGCTGCCCGGTTCTTGAGCACTGACCACGCCCTGTGCACTCCACCCTCTCTCTCTCTCTTTTTCTCCCGACGACGCTGCACGGCCCCTTTGCAGAGCCGCTCGATCGAGCTCGAACCCGCCGCAGTCCGGAAGGATCAGCGCACTACCTGCTACCAGCACGATTTGCTGGAACACCTTGACTGGGGAGGCAAGCCCAGCTCTCCACAGCCTGTCCTGCAACTTTCCGAACTCTGATGGATCCTTGGGCGGTTGCCCGCGGTCGACGCCTGTTGTTCTGACTTCGACCTCCAAAAGCTTCTCCTCAGGGAAAGACCCCCGTGAGGTGATGCAGTACTGCAGGTGAGTTCAAACCTGTTCGTCGCCAATGTAGTGTCCGAGTATAAATAATACACGGACTGCAGGAGAACAATAATAACAGGTATTTACTGAACAGAGGGTACTCTTTTTGTTTGTACCAAAAAAAACAAATAAAACAAATTGGGCTGTAAACAAAAGTTCAACTAAAACTTAACAAATCAAATTAAAATTTGGTTTTCCGGGTTGATGATGCACTCCAGTCCCCGTGGCGCCCACCGGTCGCGGAAATACTCAAGCGCACCGGCGGACACCGTGTGCTCCATCTCCAGGGCCACCCGGGCGCGAACATGGCCGCGGAAGAGAGGCAGGCAATCCGGCTGGACGACCCCCTCGACCGCCCGCTGCTTGGACCAATTGATGGCTCTTTTAACCAGGCCCAGGAGCAGGCCCACAAGGAGGACCTCCAACCTGTCCGCTCCCCTCCGCACCGGGTGACCGTAGAGCAAGAGCGTGGGACTGAAGTGCAACTATAGTGAAAGAGGGGCTGCAACCTCTCACACTCCATATAAACGTGAAACACGGACTCCTCCAGGCCGCAAAAAATGCAGGCGGCCTGGGAGTCCATGAACCTACTTAAAACTTTATTGCACAGGACCGCTCTGTGCAACACCCTCCAGGCCAAGTCCCCGATGGAACAAGGGAGGACTCCCGCGTAGAGAGCCCTCCATTGGGGACCTCCGCCACTGCCAGTTGGCAAGACGCCACGCCACGGCGTGTCCGGACGGTAGGCGAAGATGGCAAAGTGTAGGGTGTGCAGGAGCATCCCGTACAGGAAACCCCTCCACGCGGAATGAAAAGGCACGGAGGGTATTTCCTCGAGACGGCTCAAGTTGTTAGGCGCCGGCTCCCAAGGGGAGTTTTGGGGCCGGGCGCCGATGAGGAATCCCGTCCAAACGGGGGTAAGCTCGGACGGGATCGCCCCACATGCTTGAGCCGCCTCGATACACCTAGTGGAGTCGGGGCCCAGTGCCGCTTTCACCGATTCGATGGCTTCGACCACGAGCCGGACGTTGGCCCAGGACAGGCGCCGCACCAGCTCCTCCGGTGCCATCCAGCCCGCTCCTCCGCCATCCAGCATGTCCCCGACTCTGGTCACCTTGCCAGGCACAGCCCTGCCCTCCGCCAGCCGTCCGAACCCGCGTTCGTGGAGGTGCAGATTCCTGAGCAGCGGCTCCCGAAGGAGAGCCGCCGCTCCTGACGGGGGAGAGCTCCGCCTGGAAGCGACGTAGTTCCAAACTCATAGTAGTTCCTGGTAGAAGACAGGCAGCTCCCGCAGGCCGGCACGCCTGCCGCCCACTTTCGCAAACAGGAGCTGCGTGTCGTAATTGAGGCCGTGCAGCTGGCGGAAGAAAAACGTCGCCAGCGCACACCATCTCGGAGGATTCTCGACGTACAGGTATCTCTGCAGTGTCTGAAGATGGAAAGTCGCAGCCTGGGTGTGAAGGCACACCAGCGCCTGTCCGCCCTCCCTAAGCGGGAGACACAGAACCGCGGCAGAGACTCAGTGCTTCCTTTTGTACCAGAAGAAGTCGATGGGCGTCTTCTGCATCTTGGCGACAAACGCAGGGGGAGGGATCAAAGTGACCAACCGGTACCACAACATGGCGGCCACCAGCTGGTTTATGACCAGCGCTCGACCCCTGTAGGACAACACTCGGAGTAGGCCGGTCCAGCGTCCTAGGCGAGCGGTGACTTTGGCCTCCAGCTCTAGCCAGTTCGCCGGCCAGACGTCCTCGGCAGGGCTAAGGTAGACTCCCAAATAGAGGAGGTGCGTGGTGCTCCAGGCGAAAGGCCTGAACTCCTCCGGCAGGGAGTCCACCCGCCACTGACCCACCAGGAGTCCGGAACATCTCTCCCAGTTGATCTTGCCGGAGGATGCGTCCGAGTAAATCTGCTGGCATTCCCGCATCCTCCGCAAGTCAGCGGGATCCGTGACCGTGAGGAGCACGTCATCGGCGTAAGCCGAGAGGACCACCTCCACGCCCGGCCCTTGCAGAGCCAGTCCCGTCAACCTCTTCCGCAAGAGGCGCAGGAATGGCTCCATGCAAACGGCGTATAACTGACCGGACATGGGGCATCCCTGATGCACCCCCCTCCCGAAGCGAAGGGGCACCGTCAAGGACCCGTTAACTTTAATCAGACACTCCGCGGCGGCGTACAGAAGTCGGATCCAGGCGACGAAATGCGTCCCGAACCCGAATGCGCGCAGAGTCCCGAAGAGATACTCATGATCCACCCTGTCGAACGCCTTCTCCTGATCCAGGGAAAGGAAGGCGACCGACAGACCAGCCCTCTGGGAGTGGTGGACCAGGTCCCAGACCAGATGGATGTTATCGTGGATGGTCCGGCCCGGGACCGTGTAGGACTGGTCGGGGTGGATCATGTGGGCCAGCACGGTGCCAAGGCGAGCAGACATGGCCCAGGCAAAGATTTTATAGTCCGTGCTGAGGAGGGAGACCGGGCGCCAGTTCCTAAGGAGGCGGAGATCGCCCTTCTTAGGCAGCAGGACAATGACCGCCCTGCGCCAAGAGAGGGGCATCTCCCCGGTCGCCAAACTTTCCCCCAAGACCCGCGCGTAGTCGCCCCCCAAGATGTCCCAGAACGTCCTGTGGAACTCCACGGTCAGCCCGTCCAGCCCCAGGGACTTTCCCCTAGAGAGCTGGTGGAGGGCGCCGGTCAGCTCCGCCAGGCTTAGCGGAGCATCCAATTTTTCGGCGCCCTCCGGGCCGACCTTCGGCAGGTCCTCCCACAAAACTCTGCGCGCATCCTCGCTGGATGGATCCGGAGAGAACAGAGCCCCGTAGTAGGCGCGGGTCTGCACGCTGATTCCCTCCGGATCCGAGACCAGAGATCCGTCGTCGGCCAGCAGCCCCAAGAGCTGCTTACGGACCCCCCGTCTTTTTTCCAGCCAGTAGAAGAAGGGGGAGCCGCGGTCCAAGTCCCACAGGAGCTGGATCCGCGACCTCACGTACGCGCCTCGGGACCGGACGAGCTGCAGGTCCTTCAGCGCGCCCTTCATCTCTTCATACACCTTCCGCAGGGCCGGGTCCTCGACGACCTGACCGAGACGGGACTCCAGGTCGAGCACCTCCTTCTCCAACCGCCCGACCCGGGCCTCCCGCCTCTTGGTCGACCCCTTCGCGTACTCCTGACAGAAGAGATGGATGTGAGCCTTGCCCACATCCCACCATAGCCTCAAGGAGGGGAAGCCACCCCGCTTCCTTCTCCAGTCGGCCCAGAACCGACGAAAGGAATCCCGGAACCGCGCGTCCTCCAGCAGCAGGTTGTTAAAATGCCAGTATGCGGACCCCCCCCGCGCGCGCAGCGGAGCGAGCTCCGCCCACACCAGGTGGTGGTCTGTGCACGGCACCGGCCGCATGGAAGCCGCCGGAACGCAGGAGACGTACGCCCGGGAAATGTAAAGGCGGTCGATTCTGGACCTTCCTCCCCTAGACCTCACGCTAGTGAAGGCGCTGGAGTCGGGGTGGAGATTTCGCCAGACGTCCACCAAGTCGAAGGACCCGACCAGGTCCCTCAACTTCTTCATCGCCGCTGGGCTTCGCAGGGGACCCAAACGGTCCCTCGCCTCGATGGTGCTGTTAAAATCCCTCCGAGGATGACGCACTCGCCCACGTCGACGGAGCCCAAAAGAGCGGACACTTCTTCGAAGAAGCGCACTTGCTGCGCACCGGTCTGAGGGGCGTACATGTTCACTAGATGGAGCGGCACGCCCCCCAGGCGAATAGTGGCCTGGAGCAAGCGGCCCAGCACGTGCTCCTTGACCCCCAAGATCTCCGGCTGAAAATGCGGGGCCAGCAAGATAGCCACCCCGCTGGAATTGTTGGAGAGGTGACTCATGCTGACCCCTCCTTGCCACTCCAGGAGCCACGTGGCTTTGTCTCCCGGAACGGTGTGGGTTTCTTGCAGGAAGCACACCGCATACATCCCGTCCCGAAGGACCGAGAAGTTATTGAATCTGCGGCGCGCCTCCCTGCTGCTGTTGATGTTGAGGCTGGCTATGGTTATCTTCATGTCAGAAGCATAGTGCAACCTCTACCTACACCTAACGGGGGGAGGAAGCGCAGCCGCTGGTCAGCTGCCACTTCCTCAGCAGCCCAGTGAGAAACGTTCAGAGCCGACGCAGCTCGAGCGGGTTCACACCCTCATCCGCGCCCATGATCTTAACGGCGGCACAGACGGATTCGATGAGCAGCGCCAGCTCCGACCACCTGTCGAGGGCCAGCCGGAACTTATTGCGCCGACCCAGGCACGTGGCCATAAAATCCCGGAGTTCCCTTACGGGAATGAGGGGAGACTCGGCAAGGGGCACGAGGTCATCCATTGCCTCGTCGACGCTGGAGTCCGAATCGTCCTCCGTGCTCATCACCGAGTCCCCATCCTCCTCCAGGGGGTCGTCACCAGTGGCCGACCTGTCCGCCGTGCAGTGCGCAGCGAACGGCTCGGCCGCACCAGCCAGCCCCGCCTCCGCCCAGATCCCACCCCCAGGAACGGCGGCAGAGGATTCCTCCCTGGGCTCCTCTAGGGGTGCTGGGCCAGAAGACGGCGGCGGTTCAGAGCTCCCCTCCGCCCCAGACGCCGGAACGACCGGAGGAACTGGGGAGAGAACAATTCCCAGCTCCTCCAGTATGTCCGGCACCAGAGACGCAGCCAGGGGGCCATCCTCCTCCCCGCCACCAACCTCCGACCCAGCGGATGGGGTGTTTTGAATTAAAACCTCTACCAGGTCGAGCAGCCCCTGGGAGATGTCCGGGTCACATTGGGCGAGCTCATTATCCTCGAGCTCGCCTGACCCAGACCCCAGGCCGCCCGACCCGGCGAGGGGTAATGGCACCGATAGAATGTCAATTTCCGCCGCGGGTTGTTCCGCGACCCCCCCCCACGGGCAGGGTCTCGTCCCCATCCCCGGGAGGCACGCGCCGGACAGACACATCTGCCTCAGCCTCCCGACGGACAGGTGACCCCTGCTGATCGCTGGTGATGATGACAGCGGGGGGGGGGCGCAGTGCTCGCGGTGGGTGACAACTCACCCCGCTCACGTCCGCCCCGATCAACTCCGCGAGGAGCGCGGGTGTAAGGGGCTCAAGGGGCAAGGGCTGGCCCTCCACAGGGGGACCCGCCCTAAGGTGTTTTGATTTTATCCGCGCCTTCTTTCCAGCCGGACGCGCTCCCTCCCCCCTGCCGGAGGCCTTGGTGGCATCGGCCCCCGACGTCAACCGCACATCAGATGTTCTCGACGCGCGGGCAGATCCGGGGGGAGGAGCGGCGGCGGCGCCAGCCTCAGCCGCACGAGATGACCCGGCGGCCTTGGAGGCGGGGCAGTTTTTCCTGATGTGCCCCACCTCCTTGCAGGCGTGGCACCGCACACCGTCCGACATCCAAAAGACGCGATAGGCGGTCCCCTCGTGGAGGACGACGAATGCCCCGTCGGTGTCCTCCTCCCACGCCAGCTGGATAAACAGCTGGCGCCGGAAGGAGAAGACGTGGCGAAGGCTGGCCTCCCGGAAGCCGAGCGGGATGGGTGTGATCCCCGACCTCACCTCCCCAAGTTGGCGTAAATGGGGAAGGAGGAGCTCACCAGGAACATAGGGCGGGATGTTGGAAATGACGATCCTCTGCGCGATGGCCTCGAGAGGATCCACCGGCAGGAAGGTCCCGCCCACGGTGAGCCCCTTGGCGACGGCCAGGGACACCGCCCGCTCCGACCCCAGGAAGAACACAGCCTTCCCATACATTTTTGAGGCCGCTACGATGGCTGAGGGGCCGACAACCCCAGCCATGGCTTTAACGCAGGCCTCAATGGTCATAGTGGGGTGAGTGTAGCTCTTCACCCCAAGCTTTTTGGTTATTAGTCTAAAAGGTGACGAGGCAGCAGAAGCAGCGGGAGCAGCTGTGGCTGTGGCTGCCACTCCCACATAAGTCCTGGCTGGCCCCGCCACCGGCGATGAAGCAGACGCCATTATGGGGTGGTTTTAAAAAAGAGCCACACCCACCCCAAGTCACAGGCCAGAATGTGTTAATGGCCTCGGGTTAAAAGTCCTCCCTTGAGCAGAGGGTGCTGTTAAATTGAAGGCACACCTCTCCCCCATTGATTGGAATTGGGAGAGGGGCCTTTTCCCCTCTGCGCAAGTGGCAATTAATAAAAAGATTAATAGAGGTGCCTCTTGAGAGAGAGAGCAGAGAGAGACAAAGAGAGAGAGAGAGGGGTGGGAAGGAGGGAGGCCGCAAAGGCAGGGTCGCCACTCAGGATGGCGGGTGGGTGGGTGTTGGCAGGGGTGCACTCACCTGATGGAAATTTAAAGTCTCTAATAGTGGTGGTCTTCTGGCCGGGGGAGAAGATGTCTTCACCTGGGAAAGCTGGAGATGCCCAGTCTCAGGCCTGCACCAGGTCTTAACAATGTAATTAATGGAATTAACCACTTCACCTAGGCAGCTCCAGCTGTCGCAGGTCAGGCAATAGAAGGGATGCTTATTAGTGGTGTGTGTGGCCTAGTTTTTAACAAGAACCACACACACAGACACCCCTTGATGTTCCGGCCTTGTTTCTTCTTTCTCCCCCCACCTAAAATACAAAGTCTTTGGGAGAGTGCCCCAAATAACACCCACCTGTAGATATTTTGAAAGATGATATTCCTCCCTCCTTCCGAACAGTTGGTGTTGGTTGATAGTGGTTTCTCTCCCCTCTCTCCCTCTCCTGAAGTGGAGGCCAATTTGGGGAGGCAGTAATGGGAAAGGCCTCTCCCCTGGTTGGTGTTGTTGCTGGCCTCCCTTCTCCCTCTCCTCCTCTGTCCTCTCTCTCCAGGCACCTCTGTTGCTGTGATGATGGTGGAGGTGGAGGTGGTGGTGGTCCAGCGTTCTCCTCCTCTGCCTGGTCAGGGGACCACCTCTTTAGTCCACTCTCCTAGTCTGGCTGCTCCCTCTGCTTGTTGCTGCACAGCCAGCAATGCTGTGAATGAGGTACTGAACAGGGGGTAACTTAAGACTGACGTACAGAAGCCTGCTATGGCTTTATATACAGGGGTGGTCACTGCTGGTACTGCAGTGTAGAATCAGTTCTTCTCTTAAAGGTACATACACAACAACGTGGCCTACAATATAGTCAGCTCCCAGGACCCCTCTTCCACCCTCCACTTCCCACTTAATTAGGACACAGGTCCACTTAGAGTGGAGCGGTCCTAAACGAATGGCGAGCGGGATAGAAAACGAGCCGGCCTGTTCTTTGCCTGTGAATCCCGACAGACTGTATGGGACCCCGTTAGATAGAGGTGAGGTGGTGGGGTTAGCTGAATGGACCATGGTGCATGATGCCCCCGTGTCCAACAGACAGGTCCCCGTCACCTTTTCTTCCTCCATCTCCACGAGGGGTCTTTTCCATTCATTGTACCGAAGGGAACACAGGTAAACAGGCTGCACTGGCTCTAGTCAGGGCTGTGGGTTGGATGGGGCTGATGGGGTCAGAGCGCCGGTAGCGGCTGCTACTCTCCCGTGGCCAATCAATAAGGACCTCATGGTGTCCAAAAATGACTCGACCGCGGCGGGAGGGATTCCTGCCTCCGCCTTTTGGGCTGGGGCTGTGGAATTCTTTCCCTTGTTGTCTTTCCAAGGGTTTTTGCACTCCTTCCACCAGTGACCATCCTTCCCACACCCGTAACAATTCATCTTTGTGTTGGCGGGGTTATTCCCTTCCTGATGCCACTCTTTCTTATCCTGTCTGGGTTTTACCTCATGCACCTTCCCCTTGGGTGGGTGTGCATCGGTTCCCCTGCCGTTCTTATAGGCTAGGGTCAGCTGTCTGATCACCGTAAGTTCGGTGGTCTGGGGATTCTTCGGGTCGAACCAGACTTCCGCCTTGGTCCGGATCTGAGGCAAGCTGTTTGCCACCAGGCACCGGAGCCAATGAGCCAGCTGACCCGGGTTCAGGAATGCCCGGTTAGGTGCCCCCAGACAGGCACTCCGGTACACCGGCCATAACCTGTCCGCGAAAGATGCGGGGTCTCCCCTGCGAGCTGCACCGTCTTCTCCACACGGGAGAAAGGACTTCCCTCATTCATCCACATGGCCTCCAGAACTTCATCCCTGAGCTCCTCATACCTGCACTGCCCCTTCTTACACTCATCAGAGAGGGATTGGAGGAGCCTACTCTCCAGGGAGAATAGCAGCATTTTGGCCTGCTCAGCACCATCGCAGTCGTTGACGCTGGCTGCCTGCTCTATTTCCCTGAAGTGGATCGAGGGGTCCCCCTTTTTGGAAAGCTTTGGGATATGGCTCACCATAGCCCTGAGTTGCTGGGTGCTATAGGGCAATATGAACTGGTTTTGGAGGGGTCCCTCGTCGGGTCCCTCATCGTCGCCATTAACGGGTGGGCCGAACCTCCGATGCCGGGCTGGGCACATCGGTCCCGGCTCCGGCCTCTCTTGCGGGGGCTGTTCCACCTCCGCTCCCACCCCTGACTCCACCCCCCCTTGCTGCCAGACTTCACTAAAACCTGGTGCTACGGGTGGTGGTTGTTCCTCAACCGGGTCGTCCCTGGGCACTACCAGTGATGTCTTAACTGTCCTCCCCTCGTTCCCCATAAAATCCGCCTGGCCTGCCTTTGGGCTTATGAGGCACACCATGCCTTTTGCCTTCCTCAGGGCCAGGCTCAGATTTTCTATCTATTCCTTGCAGGGGCCATGATCTGCATCTTCAAACCCCTGTTCGCTCGCTAGCTTGTAAGCTGCCTTTACTTCTTTAACTTTCTCCTCCTGTTCTCTTACTTGCCTTGCTAGGCGGGCATTCTTTTCCCGCAACCTCAATTCATTACCCTTGGCTTCGGTGACCTGGCACCAAGTATTCCAACTTGGCCTTATGTTCTCCCATTAAATGTACCCTTTCCTGATTCAGGGCCTGCAATGCTACCAGTAACTTCTCTCCTGCTAGAGCCTTGTCCTGGATCTCCAGGGCTGACTCCTTTAACTCAGCTGCCTGTGCTGCAACGAGCCTGTCCAAAAGCTGGACCTGCTTTTTGAAACACATCAGCCAGACTGCTCTCTCTAGGGATTTCTTGTGCTCCCTCCCTTCTGTCCACTTAGCTGCTGCATCTACTGGACGCCCAGCCCTCAACAGAGTGTTGATCCACTTCTTTGTGATATTCACCTTGCTAAACACATAATCAGAAATCCTTTCCTCCATCATGGTTTGCTCATCCGAACCATTGTCTACTATATCGCACCCCTGTTGCCGGAGTCCTGCCGCGGTCGGCATTTCTGTAGGGGGTGGCTTGCGCCCAGTCAGCTTCACCTCTGACTGTCTTTGAGCGGTTCAAATCACTCCCACACCCCTGGGTTCTAGACACCGGACTTAGGTACAGGCGGCGATACAGAAAATCGAGTAGACAAGTGGTTTGGTGCAAGAAAACCAAAATTTTATTAAGAACAGAATAAAACACAATCATATTGAGAATTACTGATATGAATACAGGCATAAACAATTACACTTATATGGGAATGGGGAACACATGGCACATCGAGGGAAACAGATACATTAAAAATCCCCTTATCCTTATCCCACCCCTTATACCTAACTAGATTAAGCTATGAGGGGCCAGGAATTCATGCTCACCAATCCGAAACCTGTTGCTTTAACTGGTGGAGTGTTGAGGTCCGCTCTTTCTGTCCTTTGGGATATCCCGTTGCCACGTGGTCACAGGGCGCGGCGCTGAAGTTGTTTGTGCGAAGCACCCTCCTTTTCCTCAGCTAACTTCGTCATCGAGTCGCGATGGGTCTTCTTCTTCTTCCTCGGGCGGTCATCAACAGTTTTGCTGCGGTTGGGGGTCGGTTGGCGGTTTTTACCATTTAATGATTTTTCTATCCAAGCCCCGAACACCAGCTTATTCTTAAACTGGGCTATTATTGTCCGTTGATTTTGCTACCCATCCTTCGAATGCCAGCTTATTCTTAAACTGGGCTATGATTCTGGGGTTTTACTGTCCATGCATGTAACGCCAACTTATTCTTCAAACACCAGCTTATAACTAGACGTTTGTCCCCCAACGCGTATTTCCACTGCTCTTCTCTGCTCTTATCGGTTTACCGTATTCGTCATCTCGTCTCATCTCATCTGCCCATTTGTGGCCTGTGCGTCCTGTGTGCTTCCGAATCGGGTTCCATTCTCCTCCCACATTTGGCCCCGGTGTAATGGGTGTCCTTGGTGTTGAGCGGCACGGGGAGCGAGAAGAGAGCCCGCCATGAGGCCAGGGCATGAGAATGAGAGGCAGCAGGCCAAGGCCACAAGCAAGAGTTAAGAGCAAGAGACGGATCACCACCGATGGGCCTACAATTATACCAGTTCTGTTGTGTATGTAACCGTTTACCTTTAAGGGAACTATAGAATGTAACCGTTCGCCTTTAAGAGCACTACTTTAGGGTGGCACTATTTATTGGCTCATGTATACTGTAATACCGATAGTGACCACACCAGTATATAAGGGTTGGAATACGTTAACTAGGGCAGGAATCGCCCGAGCCTCTGAATAGCATATTCCACTACGGGATGCGGATCTGATACTGAAGACATACACGGGGCAAAAAGTATTCCCCATCGGGAAGATAGAGGTCAAGGTGAAATACAAAGATAAAGTTCACCACCGGTTGGAGCTGTATGTGTTGTCTGAGGGAGGCCCACCACTTCTGGGACGGGAGTGGATCCGGAAAATAAAGATGGATTGGCATGCACTAAACACCATGACGGTGGAGCCCGAAAAAGAGGACGTCAAACCTGAACGGTTGGCCAGAATATTAGACGAAGCTAAAGAGGTATTCCAGCAAGGACTGGGAAAGCTACGAGGTATTAAAGCAAAGGTCAAGATTGCAGAACATGCAAGCCCAAAGTTTTGTAAGGCCAGGTCGGTACCGTATGCAATACGACCAGCAGTGGAGGCAGAACTAGAAGAACTTGAACGATCAGGGGTTCTGTCAAAAGTAGACCACAGTGAGTGGGCCACGGCCATTGTACCCGTCATGAAATCCTCACCAAGTGGTAAGCCAGGGGGACCGGGGAAGGTCCGTATCTGCGGGGATTTCAAGATCACAGTGAACCCGGTACTTCAGTCGGTACAATACCCGCTGCCAAGGATTGAAGATATTTTCGCTTCGTTGGCTGGAGGAAAACACTTCATGAAGATAGACCTAGCTCAGGCATATTTACAGATGGAGGTTGAGGAAGAGTCACGCCAATACCTAACTATCAATACCCACAGAGGGTTGTACCGTTATAACAGACTGGTCTTTGGAGTGGCTTCGGCACCAGCAATTTGGCAGAGGGCCATGGAACAGGTGTTACAAGGAATTCCAAGCACGCAGTGCTATTTGGATGATATCCTAATCACGGGAATGGATGAAGAGGAACACCTCACGAATTTGAAACTGGTACTCACCAGGTTAAAGGAGTATGGCCTTAGGGTTAACCGCAATAAGTGTGAGTTTTTCCAAAAACGAATCTCATACTGCGGTCATATCATTGACCGCGAGGGACTACATAAATCACCGGAGAAGATAGAAGCAGTCGTGAAGGCTCCCGCTCCAGGGAACGTGTCACAGTTAAGATCATTCTTGGGGTTAATCAATTACTACCACAAGTTCCTACCAAATTTGTCCACGGTGCTGCATCCACTGAATGAGCTGTTGCGAAAGGAGACACCATGGAAGTGGAGTGAGGAGTGCAAAAAGGCTTTTCGCAGAAGCAAGGAGTTGATTACCTCTGAAGAAGTGTTGGCTCATTTAAACCCAGCGTTACCCCTTCGGCTGGCGTGTGATGCTTCACTGTACGGAATTGGAGCAGTACTTTCGCACAGGCTACCAAATGGCTCGGAAAGGCCAGTGGCTTTTGCGTCCCGATCTTTGACACCCGCGGAGCGAAATTACGCCCAGATAGACAGGGAGGCCCTCAGTCTTGTGTGGGGCGTGAAGAAATTCAACCATTACTTGCAATGTAAGAGGTTCACATTGCTGACAGACCACCAGCCGTTGGTGTCCATATTTAACCCGAACAAGGCCGTGTCCAACATGACAGCACAAAGGCTACAAAGATGGTCAGTCTTACTTGGGGCACACCAGTATGATATTGAATACAAACGGTCCAAGCAACATGGAAACGCTGATGGGCTATCACGCTTGCCATTGCCAATGGTAGAAGAAGCGAGGACAGTAGACCCAGTAGAGTTGTTCCACTCATCAATAGTGGAGTGTTTGCCGATCACGAACTCAATGATCGAAAATGAGACAAGGAATGACCCGACTCTTTCACGAGTCTATGACTTAACGATGGAGGGATGGCCAGCGCAGTGCGAACCAACACTGCAAGCATTCGCACAGAGGAAAGAACAACTATCTGTGTGTCGAGGAACCCTGATGTGTGGGTCTAGAGTGGTGATTCCACCCAAACTCCAAAAGAAAATACTCAAGGAGCTGCACGAAGGACACCTGGGGGGCGTAAAGATGAAGAACCTAACTAGGGCGTTTGTGTGGTGGCCAGGCATCGATGGGGACATAGAGGAGATAACGAAGAATTGCCTAGGATGTCAGAGGGTTCAGAACGCGCCACCACAGGCTCCTCTGCACCCATGGGAGTGGCCCTCATCTCCCTGGCAAAGAGTACACATCGACTTGCGGAAGGATGTTCTTGCCATGGAAAGAGTGCAACGGCGATTCACCAGGCTGATACCTGGAATGGCGGGAATGACCTACGAAGAGAGATTAAATAGTTTGGGCTTGTACTCACTGGAGTTTAGAAGATTGAGAGGGGATCTCATCGAAACATATAAAATTATGGCAGGCCTGGACAGGCTGAATTCAGAGAGAATGTTTCCAATGGCCGGGGAGCACAGAACCAGGGGCCACAGTCTAAAAATAGCAGGCAAATCATTTAAAACAGAGATGAGGAAGAATTTCTTCACTCAAAGAGTGGTGGGCCTGTGGAATTCCCTGCCACAGAGGGCTGTGAAGGCTAATTCAATAAATATTTTCAAGAGAGAATTGGATATATTTCTGAAGGCTAAGGGGATTAAGGGTTACGGAGAAAAGGCGGGGACGGGGTACTGAACTGGTAAGATCAGCTATGATCTCAGACGAAGATCAGCCATGATCTCATTGAATGGCGGAGCAGGCTCGAGGGGCCGAATGGCCTACTCCTGTTCCTATCTCTATGTTTCTATGACTTTGCGGGCCCTTTCATGGACTCGATGTTCTTAATAGCGGTAGATGCCCACTCCAAGTGGCTGGAAGTAATTAAGATGACCACCACCACGACGGAAAAAACCATTACGGTGCTAAGGACAATGTTTGCGCGGAATGGTCTGCCAGAACAGGTCTGTTCCGATAATGGGCCGCAATTTGTGTCTGAGGAATTTAAGAAATTTCTAAAAAGCAATGGGGTTAAACATTACACATCAGCCCCATACCATCCCGCCTCCAATGGACTGGCTGAAAGATTTGTCCAGACCTTCAAGAAGGCCATAAAGGCCATGAGTAATGAAGACATAAGTTTACAGCATAAGGTGGATAGCTTTTTGTTGGCCTATCGAAATGCAACACATGCGGTCACGAATCAAACTCCCGCAATGATGTTTTGCAATAGACGTCTAAGATGCCGGCTGGATTTGCTCAAACCAAACGTAAGAAGGGACGTAGAGAACCGGCAATTCCAGGGCATGAATAAAAGGGCCACCAGATCTTTCCAGATGGGGCAACAAGTTTTGGCCCAGGACTACCGTACGGAGAAATGGCAGCCTGGAACTATTAAAAAAAGGCTAGGACCATTGATGTACACGGTGGACATTGGGGACAAGGTAATAAGGCGCCATGTTGACCAGATCATAGGGTCCGCCACAAATGAGCAGCCGACTTCACCACCTTACCCGAGTAATGTTGAAACTGAAGTACCCAGAACACCTACTTCTGATCTAGTAATACTAGAATCAGATAAACCTGACACTGTTGTTCCAGCTGAATCGACTTTACCAGAGACACCTACTGGACCGCTGGGAATGACGACACCACTGCAGCGTTATCCGGACAGAATCCGGAAACCTCCACAGAGACTGAACCTGTAAACTGTTTCCACTAAGAGTATGTTGCAACTGTTCCTACGGAGACTGAATCTGTGATCTGTTTTGACATGAAGTTATATATGTTATTATGTTATGTTAAACATGAAGTTATATGACGTTGACTCCATCGAGAGTATATCTGCAAACTGTCTATATAAGTTGAAGATTGTATGTTTAACGGGATTCTGTAAGTAATAAGCTAGAAAGGGAGGAGTGTTGTGTATGTAACCGTTTACCTTTAAGGGAACTATAGAATGTAACCGTTCGCCTTTAAGAGCACTACTTTAGGGTGGCACTATTTATTGGCTCATGTATACTGTAATACCGATAGTGACCACACCAGTATATAAGGGTTGGAATACGTTAACTAGGGCAGGAATCGCCCGAGCCTCTGAATAGTAAAGACGTGTTTTATTTTGTTAACCGTGGAGTCTGTGATTATTTATAATACAACCCACAGACTTAACAAGTTCTTCATTCCTTATCTGCGTGCCAAATCAGGTCAGCCCTTTGTCTAACTTTTGGCAGGCTTGTTTAAAATGATTACAGCCATTTACTTTAACGACTTCTGGAGTGGTTGTTTTCCGTGCTTAATGGCCTCGATGTCCTGGTTGTTTGTCATATATGAAACTTAATTGTCCCCATCCTGACTTGATGGCTACTGTGAGCTGTTACCGATTAAATATGCAGAAAGCTAATGGGCTCAATTTAGGCCCATTCTAAATTGATCTGTTTCAAGGTGAATGAATGCATATTCTGTGTTTGCTTTAGCTGTCTGGCTCCACAAAGTCTCTTCACGGATTCATGCATTTTAAGTTTCATTTCAGGTTTGAAATAGTGCCTGCCTTTTCTGCAGAGCCTTGCTTTTAAAATTCTGCACTTTTGGTCACGAGGTTGCAGAAGCCATTTTGGGTACCCTGTTTTTAATAACTTGTCCATACAGGGCACCTTTATCCATAATTTTGGGGAATGTGGGAATTTTGAGGACCCTACATTACTAGGAAAGATTTCACTGGGAGCGGTGTTACTGGGAGAGGTGTCACTGGGAGAGGTGTCACTGGGAAAGATGGCACTGGGAGAGATGCCACTGGGAGAATTGTCACTGGGAGAGATGTCACAGGGAGAGCTTTCACTGGGAAAGATGTCACTGGGAGAGCTGTCACTGGAAGAGATATCACTGGGAGAGATGTCACTGGGAGAGGCACCACTGGGTAAGATGTCACTGTGAGAGATGTCACTGGGAGAGGAGTCACTGGGAGAGGTGTCACTGGGAAAGATGTCACTGTGAGAGATGTCACTGGGAGAGGAGTCACTGGGAGAGGAGTCACTGGGAAAGATGTCACTGGGAGAGATGTCACAGGGAGAGGTATAACTGGGAGAGGTGCCACTGGGAGAGGTGTCACTGGCAGAGGTGTCACTGGAAGAGTTGTCACTGTGAGAGATGACCCTGGGAAAGATGTAACTGGGAAAGATATGACTGGGAGAAATGTCACTGGGTGAGATGTCACCGGGTGAGGAGTCACTCGTTGAGGAGTCACTTGGAGAGATGTCACTGGGAGAGATGTCACTGGGAGTAATGTCACTGGGAGAGATGTCACTGGGAGAGGTGCCACTGGGAGATATTTCACTGGGAGAGATATCACTGGGAAAGTTGTCACTGGGAGAGGAGTCACTGGGAGAGTTGTCATTGGGAGAGGTGTCACTGGGAAAGATGTCAGTGGGAGAGTAGTCACTGGGAAAGATGTAACTGGGAAAGATGTCACTGGGGGTGGTGTCACTGGGAGAGGAGTCACTGGGAGAGGTTTCACTGGGAAAGCTGTCACTGGGAGATGTATCACTGGTAGAGGAGTCACTGGAGAGGTGTCACTGGGAGAGATGTCACTGGGAGAGATGTCACTGGGAGAGGTGTCACTGGGAGAGATGTCACTGGGAGAGGTTTCACTGGGAGAGATGTCACTGGAGAGATGTCATTGGATGAGGTCTCACTGGGAGAGGAGTCACTAGGAGAGGTAAAACGGGGAGAGATGACACTGGGAGAGGTATCACTGCGAGAGGTTTCACTGGGTGAGATGTCACGGGGTGAGGTTTCACTGGGAGAGATGTCACTGGGAGAGTTGTCATTGGGAGAGATGTCACTGGGAGAGGTGTAACTGGGGGAGATGTCACTGTGAAAGATGTCACTGGGAGAGATGTCACTGGAGAGATGTCATTGGATGAGGTCTCACTGGGAGAGGAGCCACTAGGAGAGGTAACACGGGGAGAGATGACACTGGGAGAGGTATCACTGGGTGAGATGTCACGGGGTGAGGTTTCACTGGGAGAGATGTCACTGGGAGAGTTGTCACTGGGAGAGATGTCACTGGGAGAGGTGTAACTGGCAGAGGAGTCACTGGGAGAGATGTGACTGGGAGTGGTGTCACTGGGAGAGATGTTACTGGGAGAGATATCACTGGGAGAGATGTTACCGGGAGAGATGTCATTTGGAAAGATGTCACTGGGGTAATTGTCTGTGAGATGTGCCACTTCTAGATATGTCACTGGGGGAGGAGTCACTGTGAGAGATGTCACTGGTTGAGAGGTCACTGGGAGTGTTGTCACTGGGAGTGATGTCACTGGGAGAGGTGTCACTGGGAGAGATATCACTGGGCGAGATATCCCTGGGAGCGGTGTCACTGGGAGAGATATCACTGGGAGAGGTGTCACTGGGAGAGATGTCACTGGGCGAGATATCCCTGGGAGAGGTGTCACTGGGAGAGGTGTCACTGGGAGAGGTGTCACTGGGAGAGGTGTCACTGGGAGAGATATCCCTGGGAGAGGTGTCAGTGGGAGAGATGTCACTGGGAAAGATGTCACTGGGAGAGCTGTCATTGGGAGAGCTGTCACTGAAAAGATGTCACTGGGTGAGATGACACTGTGAGAGTTGTCATTGGTAGAGATGTCACTGGGAAAGTTGTCACTGGGGGAGATATCATGGGGAGAGATGTCACTAGGAGAGATGTCACTTGCAGAGGTGTCACTTGGAGAGGAGTCACTAGGAGAGGTGTCACTGTGAGAGATGACACTGGGAGAGGATTCACTGGGAGAGGTGTCACTGGGTGAGGAGTCACTGGGAGAGATTTCACTGGGAGAGGCATCACTGGCAGAGGTGTCACTGGGTGAGGAGTCACTGGGAGAGATATCATTGGGAGAGGCGTCACTGGGAGAGGTGACCCTGGGAGAGGAGTCACTGGGAGACGTGTCATTAGATGAGGATAGTAGCCATGGTGTGGAGATGCCGGAGTTGGACTGGGGTGGACAAATGTAAGAAGTCACACAACACCAGGTTATAGTCCAACAGCTTTTTTTGAAATCACAAGCTTTCGGAGCGCTGCTCCTTCGTCAGGTGAAGTGGAGAAATGCATAAAGACACAGTTTATATAGTCAGAGAATCATGTCAGATGATTACAGGTAATGTTTCCAACTGCCATTTATCACACCTCGGCAGAGAGATAATCACAGCAATCAAAGGTGTGAATGGTGTCCAAACAGGTCAGTCAGGAAAACATTACATCAAAGAACAATGAGGTGGGGTCACAAGGGGTCAAATATTGCAGATGCTGGTGTCTGTATGAAAAACAAAAAAAACAGACAAAATACATTTTTTTTGCTGGAAATCACAGCAGGTCCGGCCGCATCTGTGTAGAGAGAACAAGCCAATGTCGACTCGAGTCTGGATGACCCTGCGTCAGGTGGGGTTACATGTAGCGTGACATGAACCCAAGATCTCGGTTGAGGCCGTCCTCATGGGTGCGGAACTTGGCTATCAGTTTCTGCTCGACGATTTTGCGTTGTCGTGTGTCTCGAAGGCCGCCTTGGAGAATGCGGGTTTACAGGTAATGTTTTCCTGACTGAACTGTTTGGACGCCATTCACACCTTTGATTGCTGTGATTATCTCTCTGCCGAGGTGTGATAAATGGCAGTTGGAAACATTACCTGTAAACATCTGACATGATTCTCTGACTATATAAGCTGTGTCTTTATGCATTTCTCCACTTCACCTGATGAAGGAGCAGCGCTCCAAAAGCTTGTGATTTCAAATAAAGCTGTTGGATTGTAACCTGGTGTTGTGTGGCTTCTTACATTAGATGAGGAGACACAGGCAGAGATGTCATTAGTAGGGATGTCATTGGGAGAGTTGTCACTGGGAGAAGTGTCACTGGGTGAGGAGTCACTGGGTGAGGAGTCACTGGCAGAGATGTCACTGGGAGAGATTTCACTGGGAGAGGATTCACTGGGAGAGGAGTCATTGGGAGTGATGTCACTGGGAGATGAGTCACTGGGAGAGGAGTCACTGGGAGAGGTCTCACTGGGAGAGGAGTCACTGGGAGAGGTGTCACTGCGAGAGATGTCACTGGGAGATGGGTCACTGGGAGAGGCGTCACTGGGGAGGTATCATCATAATCATAATCATAATCAAATTAATTGTCATTGTTAGTGCACAAGTGCAGTACAACGAAATGTAGGCTTGCGGCTGCCGAGAGTGTACATTTAGATTAAGACATTTAAACATTCAACATACATTTGGCTTGTAATACATTAACATAAACATAACCAAAATAAAGTGCATTGGCAGATGTGCAGGCTTTAGAGTTTATTGTGGAGTTCAGTAGGATGACAGCCCTGGGAAAGAAGCTGTTCCTAAATCTGGTCATATGGGTGCAAATGCATCTGTAGCATCTCCCAGATGGCAGGAGGGTGAACAGACTGTGGCTGGGGTGGGTAGGGTCTTTGATGATGGTCCGTGACCTCCATAAACTGCGTTTCTGGTATATGTTCTCTATGGTCGGTAGCCGGGTGCCGGTAATGCGTTGGGCAGTTTTGACTACCCGCTGCAGGGCTTTCCGGTCATAGTAGCTTCAGCTGCCATACCATACTGTGATACAGTTCGTCAGGATGATCTCTATTGTGCAGCGGTAAAAGTTAGAGAGGATCAGGGGTGACAGGTTACATCCCTTCAGCCTCCTTAGGAAATATAGGCACTGCTGGGCCTTCTTCACCAGAGAGGAGGTATTGAGGGACCAGGAGAGGTCTTCCGTGATGTGGACTCCGAGGAACTTAAAGCTGTCCACCCTTTCCACCACAGCCCCATTGATGTGGATTGGGGTGTGACTTCCGCCTTTAGACATCCTGAAGTCCACAATGCTTTCTTTGGTTTTCTTGATGTTAAGAGCCAGGTTGTTATCGGCGAACCACTTCACGAGATGCTGGACCTCCTCCCTATAGGCTGACTCATCGTTGTTGATGAGCTGGCCTACTACCGTCACTGGGAGAGGTGTCATTGGGAGAGATGTCCCTGGGAGAGATTTCACTGGGAGAGATATCACTGGGAGAGGTGTCACTGGGGCAGGTGTCATTTGGAGAGGAGTCACTGGGAGAGATATCACTGGGAATGTTGGCACTGGGAGAGGTGTCACTGGGAGTGGAGTCACTGGGAGAGGTGTCATTGGGAGAGATGTCACTGGGAGAGGTGCCACTGGGAGAGGTGTCACTGGGATAGATGTCACTGGGAGAGGTGTCACTGGGAGAGGAGTCACTGGGAGATGTGCCACTGGGGGTGATGTCGCTGTGAAAGATGTCACTGGGAGAGATGTCACTGGGGGAGGTGTCTCTGTGAGATGTGCCACTTCTAGAGATGTCACTTGGAAAGGAGTCACTGCGAGAGATGTCACTGGGAGAGGAGTCAATGTGAGAGATGTCACTGGTTGATATGTCACTGGGAGAGTTGTCACAGGGAGAGATGTCACTGCGATTGATGTCACTGGGAGAGGTGTCCCTGGGAGCGGTGTCACTGGGAGAGATATCACTGGGAGAGATGTCACTGGGAGAGATGTCACTGGGAGAGGTGTCACTGGGAGAGATGTCACTGAGAGAGATGTCCCTGGGAGAGGAGTCTCTGGGAGAGATGTCACTGGGAAAGGTGTCACTGGGAGAGGTTTCACTGGGAGAGTTGTCACTGGGAAAGATGTCACTGGGAGAGGTGTCACTGGGAGAGATGTCACTGGGAGAGGAGTCAATGTGAGAGATGTCACAGGGAGAGATGTCATGGGGGGAGGTGTCACTGAGAGATGTGTCCCTGGGAGATGAGTCACTGGGAGAGATATTACTGGGAGAGATGCCACTGCGAGAGGTGGCACTGGGATAGTTGTCACTGGGAGATGTGCCACTGGGGGAGATGTCAATGTGAAAGATGTCACTGGGAGAGATGTCACTGGAAGAGGTTTCACTGGGAGAGATGTCACTGGAGAGATGTCATTGGATGAGGTCTCACTGGGAGAGGAGTCAATGTGAGAGATGTCACAGGGAGAGATGTCATGGGGGGAGGTGTCACTGAGAGATGTGTCCCTGGGAGATGAGTCACTGGGAGAGATATTACTGGGAGAGATGCCACTGCGAGAGGTGGCACTGGGATAGTTGTCACTGGGAGATGTGCCCCTGGGGGAGATGTCACTGGGAAAGGTGTCACTGGGAGAGGTTTCACTGGGAGAGTTGTCACTGGGAAAGATGTCACTGGGAGAGATGTCATTGGATGAGGTCTCACTGGGATAGGAGTCACTAGGAGAGGTAACATGGGGAGGGATGACACTGGGAGAGGTATCACTGGGTGAGATGTCACGGGGTGAGGTTTCACTGGGAGAGATGTCACTGGGAGAGTTGTCACTGGGAGACATGTCACTGGTAGAGGAGTCACTGGGAGAGATATCACTGGGAGAGATACCATTGGGAGAGATATCACTGGGATAGATGTCACTGGGAGAGGTCTCACTGAAAAGATGTCACTTGGAGAGATGTGACTGGGAGTGGTGTCACTGGGAGAGATTTTACTGGGAGAGATGTCATTTGGAAAGGTGTCACTGGTGAAGATGTCACTGGGAGAGATTTCCCTGGGAGAGATTTCACTGGGAGAGGTGTCACTTGGAGAGGAGTCACTGGGAGGTGTGTCACTGGGAGAGATGTCACTGGGAGAGTTGTCACTGGGAGAGATGTCTCTGGGAGAGGTGTCACTGGGAGAGATTTCCCTGGGAGAGATGTCACGGGGAGAGGTTTCACTGGGAGAAGTGTCACTTTGAGAGGAGTCACTGGGAGATGTGTCACTGGGAGAGTTGAAACTGGGAGAGATGTCACTGGGAGAGGTGTCACTGGGAGAGATGTCACTGGGAGAGATGACTCTGGGAGAGATATCACTGGGAGAGATGTCACTGGGAGAGGAGTCACTGGGAAAGGTGTCACTGGGAGAGATGTCACTGTGAAAGATGTCACTGGGAGAGATGTCACAGGGAGAGGTGACACTGTGAGAGATGTCACTGGGAGAGATTACTCTGGGAGAGATATCACTGGGAGAGATGTCACTGGGAGAGGAGTCACTGGGAAAGGTGTCACTGGGAGAGATGTCACTGGGAGAGGAGTCTCTGTGAGAAAAGTCACTGAGAGAGGAGTCAATGTGAGAGATGTCACAGGGAGAGATGTCATGGGGGGAGGTGTCACTGGGAGATGAGTCACTGGGAGAGATATTACTGGGAGAGATGCCACTGCGAGAGGTGTCACTGGGATAGATGTCACTGGGAGATGTGCCACTGGGGGAGATGTCACTGTGAGAGGTGTCTCTAGGAGAGATGTCACTGGGAAAGGAGTCACTGGGAGAGATTTCACTGGGAGAGTTGTCACTGGGAAAGATATCACTGGGAGAGGTGTCACTGGGAGAGATGTCGCTGGGAGAGGAGTCAATGAGAGATCTCACAGGGAGAGGTGTCACTGGGAGTGGAGTCACTGGGAGAGGTGTCATTGGGAGAGATGTCACTGGAGAGGTGTCACTGAGAGAGGAGTCACTGGGAGATGTGCCACTGGGGGAGATGTCACTGTGAAAGATGTCACTGGGAGAGATGTCACTGGGGGAGGTGTCTCTGTGAGATATGCCACTTCTAGAGATGTCACTCGGAAAGGAGTCACTGTGAGAGATTTCACTGGGAGAGGAGTCAATGTGAGAGATGTCACTGGTTGAGATGTCACTGGGAGAGTTGTCACAGGGAGAGATGTAACTGCGATTGATGTCACTGGGAATGATGTCAATGGGAGTGGTGTCACTGGGAGAGATATCACTGGGAGAGATGTCACTGGGAGAGATATCACTGGGAGAGGTGTCACTGGGAGAGATGTCACTGAGAGAGATGTCCCTGGGAGAGGTTTCACTGGGAGAGTTGTCACTGGGAAAGATGTCACTGGGAGAGGTTTCACTGGGAGAGTTGTCACTGGGAAAGATGTCACTGGGAGAGGTGTCACTGGGAGAGTTGTCACTGGGGAGATGTTACTGGGAGTGATGTCACTGGGAAAGGTGTCAATATCACTGGGAGCAGAGTCACTGGGAGATTTCTCACTGGGAGAGATATCACTGGGAGAGATGTCACTGGGAGAGATGTCACTGGGAGAGTTGTCACTGAGAGAGATATCACTGGGAGGGATAGCCCTGGGAGAGATGTCACTGGGAGAGATGTCACTGGGAGTGATGTCACTGGGAGAGGTGTCACTGGGAGAGAGGTCACTGGGAGTGATGTCACTGGGAGATTTGTCACTGGGAGAGATATCACTGGGAGAGATGGCACTGGGAGAGATGTCACTGGGAGAGGTGACACTGGGAGAGATGCCACTGGGAGAGATATCCCTGGGAGAGGTGTCAGTTGGAGAGATGAACCTGGGAAAGGTGTCACTGGGAGAGGTGTCAATGGGAGAGTTGTCACTGGGAGAGGGGTCAATGTGAGAGATATCACTGGTTGAGATGACACTGGGGGAGGTGTCAATGGAATATGTGTTACTGGGAGAGGTGACACTGGGATAGATATCACTGGGTGTGATGTCACTGGGAGAGGTGTTACCGCGAGAGGTGTCACTGGGAAAGATGTCACTGGGAGAGCTGTCACTGGGAGAGGTGTCACTGAAAAGATGTCACTGGGTGAGATGACACTGGGAGAGATGTCACTGTGAGAGTTGTCACTGGGAAAGATGTCACTGGGGGAGATATCATGGGGAGAGATGTCACTAGGAGAGATGTCACTTGCAGCGGTGTCACTTGGAGAGGAGTCATTGGGAGAGATGTCACTGCGATAGATTTCCCTGGGATTGAGATCACTGGAAGAGGTGTCACTGTGAGAGATGACACTGAGAGAGGAGTCACTGGGTGAGGAGTCACTGGGAGAGGACTCACTTGGAGAGGTGTCACTGGGAGAGTTGTCACTGGGTGAGGAGTCACTGGGAGAGATATCATTGAGAGAGGTTTCACTGGGAGAGGTGTCCCTGGGAGAGGAGTCACTGGGAGACATGTCATTAGATGAGGAGACACAGGCAGAGACGTTATTAGTAGAGATGTATGTAAGAAGTCACATGACACCAGGTTATAGTCCAACAGCTTTATTTGAAATCACAAGCTTTCGGAGCGCTGCTCCTTCTTCAGATGAAGTGGAGAAATGCATAAAGACACAGCTTATATAGTCAGAGAATCATGTCAGATGTTTACAGGTAACCTTTCCAACTGCCATTTATCACACCTCGGCAGAGAGATAATCACAGCAGTCAAAGGTGTGAATGGTGTCCCAACAGGTCAGTCAGGGGAACATTACATCAAAGAACAATGAGGTGGGGTCACAAGGGGTCAAATATTGCAGATGCTGGGGTCTGTATGAAAAACAAAAAAACAGACAAAAAACATTTTTTTTGGCTGGAATTCACAGCAGGTCCGGCCGCATCTGTGTAGAGAGAACAAGCCAATGTCGACTCGAGTCTGGATGACCCTGCATCAGGTGGGGTTACATGTAGCGTGACATGAACCCAAGATCTCAGTTAAGGCCGTCCTCATGGGTGCGGAACTTGGCTATCAGTTTCTGCTCGACGATTTTGCGTTGTCGTGTGTCTCGAAGGCCACCTTGGAGAATGCTTACCCGAAGATCGGAGGCTGAATGTCCTTGACTGCTGAAGTGTTCCCCGACTGGGAGGGAACACTCCTGCCTGGTGATTGTTGCGCGGTGTCCGTTCATCCGTTGTCGCAGTGTCTGCATGGTCTCGCCGATGTACCATGCTCCGGGGCATCCTTTCCTGCAACGTATGAGGTAGACAACATTGGCCGAGTCACATGAGTATGTACCATGTACCTGGTGGGTGGTGTCCTCACGTGTGATGATGGTATCTGTGTTGATGATCTGGCATATCTTGCAGAGGTTGCTGTGGCAGGGTTGTGTGATGTCGTGGTCGCTGTTCTCCTGAAAGCTGGGTAATTTGCTGCGAACGATGGTCTGTTTGAGGTTAGGCGGCTGTTTGAAAGCGAGTAGTGGAGGCGTGGGGATGGCCTTAGCGAGGTGTTCGTCATCATCGATGACATGTTGAAGGCTGCGAAGAACATGGCGTAGTTTCTCCGCTCCGGGGAAGTACTGGACGACGAAGGGTACTCTGTTGGTTGTGTCCCGTGTTTGTCTTCTGAGGAGGTCTATGCGATTTTTCGCTGTGGCCCGTCGGAACTGTCGATCGACGAGTCGAGCGTCATATCCCGTTCTTACAAGGGCGTCTTTCAGTGTCTGTAGGTGTCCATTGCGTTCCTCCTCGTCTGAGCAGATCCTGTGTATTCGCAGGGCTTGTCCATAGGGGATGGCTTCTTTAACGTGGTTAGGGTGGAAGCTGAAGAAGTGAAGCATCGTGAGGTTGTCCGTGGGCTTGCGGTAGAGTGAAGTGCTGAGGTGTCCGTCTTTGATGGAGATTCGTGTGTCCAGGAATGAGACTGATTCTGAGGAGTAGTCCATGGTGAGTTTGATGGTGGGATGGAACTTGTTGATGTTATCGTGTAGTCTTTTCAGTGATTCTTCGCCGTGGGTCCATAGGAAGAAAATGTCGTCGATGTATCTGGTGTATAGTGTTGGTTGGAGATCCTGTGCAGCGAAGAAGTCTTGCTCGAACTTGTGCATGAAGATGTTTGCGTATTGGGGTGCGAATTTGGTGCGAGTGTGACCCAAACACACGGAACAGCCATGGGGACCAAATTCGCACCCCAATACGCAAACATCTTCATGCACAAGTTCGAGCAAGACTTCTTCGCTGCACAGGATCTCCAACCAACGCTATACACCAGATACATCGATGACATTTTCTTCCTATGGACCCACGGCGAAGAATCACTGAAAAGACTACACGATAACATCAACAAGTTCCATCCCACCATCAAACTCACCATGGACTACTCCTCAGAATCAGTCTCATTCCTGGACACACGAATCTCCATCAAAGACGGACACCTCAGCACTTCACTCTACCGCAAGCCCACGGACAACCTCACGATGCTTCACTTCTCCAGCTTCCACCCTAACCACGTTAAAGAAGCCATCCCCTATGGACAAGCCCTGCGAATACACAGGATCTGCTCAGACGAGGAGGAACGCGATGGACACCTACAGACACTGAAAGACGCCCTTATAAGAACGGGATATGACGCTCGACTCGTCGATCGACAGTTCCGACGGGCCACAGCGAAAAATCGCATAGACCTCCTCAGAAGACAAACACGGGACACAACCAACAGAGTACCCTTCGTCGTCCAGAACTTCCCCGGAGCGGAGAAACTACGCCATGTTCTTCGCAGCCTTCAACATGTCATCGATGACGACGAACACCTCGCTAAGGCCATCCCCACGCCTCCACTACTCGCTTTCAAACAGCCGCCTAACCTCAAACAGACCATCGTTCGCAGCAAATTACCCAGCTTTCAGGAGAACAGCGACCACGACACCACACAACCCTGCCACAGCAACCTCTGCAAGACATGCCAGATCATCAACACAGATACCATCATCACACGTGAGGACACCACCCACCAGGTGCATGGTACATACTCATGTGACTCGGCCAATGTTGTCTACCTCATACGTTGCAGGAAAGGATGCCCCGGAGCATGGTACATCGGCGAGACCATGCAGACACTGCGACAACGGATGAACGGACACCGCGCAACAATCACCAGGCAGGAGTGTTCCCTCCCAGTCGGGGAACACTTCAGCAGTCAAGGACATTCAGCCTCCGATCTTCGGGTAAGCATTCTCCAAGGTGGCCTTCGAGACACACGACAACGCAAAATCGTCGAGCAGAAACTGATAGCCAAGTTCCGCACCCATGAGGACGGCCTTAACCGAGATCTTGGGTTCATGTCACGCTACATGTAACCCCACCTGATGCAGGGTCATCCAGACTCGAGTCGACATTGGCTTGTTCTCTCTACACAGATGCGGCCGGACCTGCTGTGAATTCCAGCCAAAAAAAATGTTTTTTGTCTGTTTTTTTGTTTTTCATACAGACCCCAGCATCTGCAATATTTGACCCCTTGTGACCCCACCTCATTGTTCTTTGATGTAATGTTTCCCTGACTGACCTGTTTGGACACCATTCACACCTTTGACTGCTGTGATTATCTCTCTGCCGAGGTGTGATAAATGGCAGTTGGAAAGGTTACCTGTAAACATCTGACATGATGCTCTGACTATATAAGCTGTGTCTTTATGCATTTCTCCACTTCACCTGAAGAAGGAGCAGCGCTCCGAAAGCTTGTGATTTCAAATAAAGCTGTTGGACTATAACCTGGTGTCGTGTGACTTCTTACATTTGTCCACCCCAGTCCAACTCCGGCATCTCCACACCATTAGTAGGGATGTCATTGGGAGAGTTGTCACTGGGAGAAGTGTCACTGGGTGAGGAGTCAATGGGTGAGGAGTCACTGGCAGAGATGTCACTGGGAGAGATTTCACTGGGAGAGAATCCACTGGGAGAGGAGTCATTGGGAGCGATGTCACTGGGAGAAGAGTCACTGGGAGAGGAGTCACTGGGAGAGGTGTCACTGGGAGAGAAGTCACTGGGAGATGGGTCACTGGGAGAGGTATCAGTGGGAGAGGTATCATGTGGAGAGAAGTCACTGGGAGAGGTGTCATTGGGAGAGAAATCCCTGGGAGAGATTTCACTGGGAGAGATATCACTGGGAGAGGTGTCACTGGGGCAGGTGTCATTTGGAGAGGAGTCACTGCGAGAGAAATCACTGAGGATGTTGGCACTGGGAGAGGTGTCACTGGTAGTGGAGTCACTGGGAGAGGTGTCATTGGGAGAGACGTCACTGGAGAGGTGTCACTGAGAGAGGAGTCACTGGGAGATGTGCCACTGGGGGAGATGTCACTGTGAAAGATGTCACTGGGAGAGATGTCACTGGGGCAGGTGACTCTGTGAGATATGCCACTTCTAGAGATGTCACTCGGAAAGGATTCAATGTGAGAGATGTCATTGGGAGAGGAGTCAATGTGAGAGATGTCACTGGTTGAGATGTCACTGGGAGAGTTGTCACAGGGAGAGATGTGACTGCGATTGATGTCACTGGGAATGATGTCACTGGGAGAGGTGTCACTGGGAGAGATATCACTGGGAGAGATGTCACTGGGAGAGATGTCACTGGGAGAGGTGTCATGGGGAGAGAAGTCACTGGGAGAGGTGTCATTGGGAGAGGTCTCCCTGGGAGAGATTTCACTGGGAGAGATGTCACTGGGAGAGGTGTCACTGGGGCAGGTGTCATTTGGAGAGGAGTCACTGGGAGAGATATCACTGGGAATGTTGGCACTGGGAGAGTTGTCACTGGAAGTGAAGTCACTGGGAGAGTTGTCACTGGGAGAGATGTTACTGGGAGTAATGTCACTGGGAAAGATGTCACTGGGAGAGGTTTCACTGGGAGAGTTGTCACTGGGAGAGATGTTACTGGGAGTAATGTCACTTGCAGAGGTGTCACTTGGAGAGGAGTCACTGGGAGAGCTGTCACTGCGATAGATTTCACTGGGAGTGAGATCTCTGGGAGAGGTGTAACTGTGAGAGGTGTCACTGGGAGATGTGTCACTGGGTGAGGAGTCACTGGGAGAGATATCATTGAGAGAGATGTCACTGGGAGAGGTGTCCCTGGGAGATGAGTCACTGGGAGACGTGTCATTAGATGAGGAGACACAGGCAGAGATGTCATTAGTAGGGATGTCATTGGGAGAGTTGTCACTGGGAGAAGTGTCACTGGGTGAGGAGTCACTGGGTGAGGAGTCACTGGCAGAGATGTCACTGGGAGAGATTTCACTGGGAGAGGATTCACTGGGAAGGAGTCATTGGGAGCGATGTCACTGGGAGATGAGTCACTGGGAGAGGATTCACTGGGAGAGGTGTCACTGGGAGAGATGTCACTGGGAGATGGGTCACTGGGAGAGGCATCACTGGGAGAGGTATCATGGGGAGAGAAGTCACTGGGAGAGGTGTCATTGGGAGAGATGTCCCTGGGAGAGCTTTCACTGGGAGAGATGTCACTGGGAGAGGTGTCACTGGGGCAGGTGTCATTTGGAGAGGAGTCACTGGGAGAGATATCACTGGGAATGTTGGCACTGGGAGAGGTGTCACTGGGACTGGAGTCACTGGGAGAGTTGTCACTGGGAGAAATGTTACTGGGAGTAATGTCACTGGGAAAGATGTCACTGGGAGAGGTGTCACTGGGAGAGTTGTCACTGGGAGAGGGGCCAATGTGAGAGATATCACTGGTTGAGATTTCACTGGGAGAGGATCCACTGGGAGAGGAGTCATTGGGAGCGATGTCACTGGGAGAAGAGTCACTGGGAGAGGAGTCACTGGGAGAGGGGTCAATGTGAGAGATATCACTGGTTGAGATGACACTGGGGGAGGTGTCAATGGAATATGTGTTACTGGGAGAGGTGACACTGGGATAGATAGCACTGGGAGTGATGTCACTGGGAGAGGTGTTACCGCGAGAGGTGTCACTGGGAAAGATGTCACTGGGAGAGCTGTCACTGGGAGAGGTGTCACTGAAAAGATGTCACTGGGTGAGATGACACTGGGAGAGATGTCACTGTGAGAGTTGTCACTGGGAAAGATGTCACTGGGGGAGATATCATGGGGAGAGATGTCACTAGGAGAGATGTCACTTGCAGAGGTGTCACTTGGAGAGGAGTCACTGGGAGAGATGTCACTGTGAGAGATGACACTGAGAGAGGAGTCACTGGGAGAGTTTCACTGGGAGAGG
Organism: Somniosus microcephalus; assembly: GCF_052327205.1. Classification (NCBI taxonomy): domain Eukaryota; kingdom Metazoa; phylum Chordata; class Chondrichthyes; order Squaliformes; family Somniosidae; genus Somniosus; species Somniosus microcephalus. The sequence goes on along the minus strand of NC_140999.1, from coordinate 75,763,095 downwards.
TATCACTGGGAGAGTTGTCACTGGGTGAGGAGTCACTGGGAGAGATATCATTGAGAAAGGTATCACTGGGAGAGGTGTCCCTGGGAGAGGAGTCACTGGGAGATGTGTCATTAGATGAGGAGACACAGGCAGAGATGTTATTAGTGGGGATGTCATTGGGAGAGTTGTCACTGGGAGAAGTGTCACTGGGTGAGGAGTCACTGGCAGAGATGTCACTGGGAGAGATTTCACTGGGAGAGGATTCACTGGGAGAGGAGTCATTGGGAGCGATGTCACTGGGAGAAGAGTCACTGGGAGAGGAGTCACTGGGAGAGGTGTCACTGGGAGAGAAGTCACTGGGAGATGGGTCACTGGGAGAGGCATCACTTGGAGAGGTATCATGGGGAGAGAAGTCACTGGGAGAGGTGTCATTGGGAGAGATGTCCCTGGGAGAGATTTCACTGGGAGAGATATCACTGGGAGAGGTGTCACTGGGGCAGGTTTCATTTGGAGAGGATTCACTGCGAGAGAAATCACTGAGAATGTTGGCACTGGGAGAGGTGTCACTGGGAGTGGAGTTACTGGGAGAGGTGTCATTGGGAGAGATGTCACTGGAGAGGTGTCACTGAGAGAGGAGTCACTGGGAGATGTGCCACTGGGGGAGATGTCACTGTAAAAGATGTCACTGGGAGAGATGTCACTGGGGGAGGTGTCTCTGTGAGATATGTCACTTCTAGAGATGTCACTCGGAAAGGATTCAATGTGAGAGATGTCACTGGGAGAGGAGTCAATGTGAGAGATGTCACTGGTTGAGATGTCACTGGGAGAGTTGTCACAGGGAGAGATGTGACTGCGATTGATGTCACTGGGAATGATGTCACTGGGAGAGGTGTCACTGGGAGAGATATCACTGGGAGAGATGTCACTGGGAGAGATGTCACTGGGAGAGGTGTCACTGGGAGAGATGTCACTGAGAGAGATGTCCCTGGGAGAGGTGTCTCTGGGAGAGATGTCACTGGGAAAGGTTGTCACTGGGAGAGGTTTCACTGGGAGAGTTGTCACTGGGAAAGATGTCACTGGGAGAGGTGTCACTGGGAGAGATGTTCTTCGGAGAGGAGTCAATGTGAGAGATGTCACAGGGAGAGATGTCACGGGGGGAGGTGTCACTGAGAGACGTGTCACTGGGAGATGAGTCACTGGGAGAGATATTATTGGGAGAGATGCCACTGCGAGAGGTGTCACTGGGATAGATATCACTGGGAGAGGTGTCACTGGAAAGATTTCACTGTGAGCGATGTCACTGGGTGGGATGAGGCTGGGAGTGGTGTCACAAGGGAGAGATGTCACTGGGAGAGATGTCACTGGGAGAGCTGTCACTGGGAGAGCTGTCAATGAGAGATGTCCCTGGGAGAAGTGTCACTGGGGGACATGTCACTGGGAAAGATGTCACTGGGAGAGGTTTCACTGGGAGAGTTGTCACTGGGAAAGATGTCACTGGGAGAGGTGTCACTGCGAGAGATATCACTGGGAGAGTTGTCACTGGGAGAGATGTTACTGGGAGTGATGTCACTGGGAGAGGTGTCACTGGGAGAGATATCACTGGGAGCAGAGTCACTGGGAGATTTCTCACTGGGAGAGATATCACTGGGAGAGATGTCACTGGGAGAGTTGTCACTGGGAGAGATGTCACTGGGAGAGATAGCCCTGGGAGTGATGTCACTGGGAGAGGTGTCACTGGGAGAGAGGTCACTGGGAGTGATGTCACTGGGAGATTTGTCACTGAGAGAAATATCACTGGGAGAGATGGCACTGGGAGAGATGTCACTGGGAGAGGTGTCACTGGGAGAGATGCCACTGGGAGAGATATCCCTGGGAGAGGTGTCACTGGGAGAGATGACCCTGGGAAAGGTGTCACTGGGAGAGGTTTCACTGGGAGAGTTGTCACTGGGAAAGATGTCACTGGGAGAGATGTCACTGGGAGAGGTGTTACGGGGAGAGGTGTCACTGGGAAAGATGTCACTGGGAGAGCTGTCACTGGGAGAGCTGTCACTGGGAAATATGTCACTGGGAGCGCTGTCACTGGGAGAGCTGTCACTGAAAGGATGTCGCTGGTGAGATGTCACTGTGAGAGTTGTCACTTGGAGAGTTGTCACAGGTAGAGGTTTCACTGGGAAAGATGTCTCGGGGGAGATATCATGGGGAGAGATGTCACAAGGAGAGATGTCACTTGCATAGGTGTCACTTGGAGAGGAGTCACTGGGAGAGATGTCACTGTGATAGATTTCACTGGGAGTGAGATCACTGGGAGGGGTGTCACTGTGAGAGATGTCACTGGAGAGGTGTCACTGAGAGAGGAGTCACTGGGAGATGTGCCACTGGGGGAGATGTCACTGTAAAAGATGTCACTGGGAGAGATGTCACTGGGGGAGGTGTCTCTGTGAGATATGTCACTTCTAGAGATGTCACTCGGAAAGGATTCAATGTGAGAGATGTCACTGGGAGAGGAGTCAATGTGAGAGATGTCACTGGTTGAGATGTCACTGGGAGAGTTGTCACAGGGAGAGATGTGACTGCGATTGATGTCACTGGGAATGATGTCACTGGGAGAGGTGTCACTGGGAGAGATATCACTGGGAGAGATGTCACTGGGAGAGATGTCACTGGGAGAGGTGTCACTGGGAGAGATGTCACTGAGAGAGATGTCCCTGGGAGAGGTGTCTCTGGGAGAGATGTCACTGGGAAAGGTTGTCACTGGGAGAGGTTTCACTGGGAGAGTTGTCACTGGGAAAGATGTCACTGGGAGAGGTGTCACTGGGAGAGATGTTCTTCGGAGAGGAGTCAATGTGAGAGATGTCACAGGGAGAGATGTCACGGGGGGAGGTGTCACTGAGAGACGTGTCACTGGGAGATGAGTCACTGGGAGAGATATTATTGGGAGAGATGCCACTGCGAGAGGTGTCACTGGGATAGATATCACTGGGAGAGGTGTCACTGGAAAGATTTCACTGTGAGCGATGTCACTGGGTGGGATGAGGCTGGGAGTGGTGTCACAAGGGAGAGATGTCACTGGGAGAGATGTCACTGGGAGAGCTGTCACTGGGAGAGCTGTCAATGAGAGATGTCCCTGGGAGAAGTGTCACTGGGGGACATGTCACTGGGAAAGATGTCACTGGGAGAGGTTTCACTGGGAGAGTTGTCACTGGGAAAGATGTCACTGGGAGAGGTGTCACTGCGAGAGATATCACTGGGAGAGTTGTCACTGGGAGAGATGTTACTGGGAGTGATGTCACTGGGAGAGGTGTCACTGGGAGAGATATCACTGGGAGCAGAGTCACTGGGAGATTTCTCACTGGGAGAGATATCACTGGGAGAGATGTCACTGGGAGAGTTGTCACTGGGAGAGATGTCACTGGGAGAGATAGCCCTGGGAGTGATGTCACTGGGAGAGGTGTCACTGGGAGAGAGGTCACTGGGAGTGATGTCACTGGGAGATTTGTCACTGAGAGAAATATCACTGGGAGAGATGGCACTGGGAGAGATGTCACTGGGAGAGGTGTCACTGGGAGAGATGCCACTGGGAGAGATATCCCTGGGAGAGGTGTCACTGGGAGAGATGACCCTGGGAAAGGTGTCACTGGGAGAGGTTTCACTGGGAGAGTTGTCACTGGGAAAGATGTCACTGGGAGAGATGTCACTGGGAGAGGTGTTACGGGGAGAGGTGTCACTGGGAAAGATGTCACTGGGAGAGCTGTCACTGGGAGAGCTGTCACTGGGAAATATGTCACTGGGAGCGCTGTCACTGGGAGAGCTGTCACTGAAAGGATGTCGCTGGTGAGATGTCACTGTGAGAGTTGTCACTTGGAGAGTTGTCACAGGTAGAGGTTTCACTGGGAAAGATGTCTCGGGGGAGATATCATGGGGAGAGATGTCACAAGGAGAGATGTCACTTGCATAGGTGTCACTTGGAGAGGAGTCACTGGGAGAGATGTCACTGTGATAGATTTCACTGGGAGTGAGATCACTGGGAGAGGTGTCACTGTGAGAGATGACACTGGGAGAGGAGTCACTGGGTGAGGAGTCACTGGGAGAGATTTCACTGGGAGAGGTGTCACTGGGAGAGGTGTCACTGGGTGAGGAGTCACTGGGAGAGATATCATTGGGAGAGGTGTCACTGGGAGAGGTGACTCTGGGAGAGGAATCAATGGGAGAGATATCATTGAGAGAGGTGTCACTGGGAGAGGTGACCCTGGGAGAGGAGTCACTGGGAGACGTGTCATTAGATGAGGAGACACAGGCAGAGATGTCATTAGTAGTGATGTCATTGAGAGAGTTGTCACTGGGAGCAGTGTCACTGGGTGAGGTGTCACCGGGTGAGGAGTCACTGGCAGAGATGTCACTGGGAGAGATTTCACTGGGAGAGGATTCACTGGGAGAGGAGTCATTGGGAGCAATGTCACTGGGAGATGAGTCACTGGGAGAGGAGTCACTGGGAGAGGCATCACTGGGAGAGGTATCATGGGGAGAGAAGTCACTGGGAGAGATGTCATTGGGAGAGATGTCCCTGGGAGAGATTTCACTGGGAGAGATGTCACTGGGAGAGGTGTCACTGGGGCAGGTGTCATTTGGAGAGGAGTCACTGGGAGAGATATCACTGGGAATGTTGGCACTGGGAGAGTTGTCACTGGGAGTGAAGTCACTGGGAGAGTTGTCACTGGGAGAGATGTTACTGGGAGTAATGTCACTGGGAAAGATGTCACTGGGAGAGGTTTCACTGGGAGAGTTGTCACTGGGAGAGATGTTACTGGGAGTAATGTCACTGGGAGAGGTGTCACTGGGAGAGATGTCACTTGCAGAGGTGTCACTTGGAGAGGAGTCACTGGGAGAGCTGTCACTGCGATAGATTTCACTGGGAGTGAGATCTCTGGGAGAGGTGTAACTGGGAGAGATGACACTGGGAGAGGAGTCACTGGGTGAGGAGTCACTGGGAGAGATTTCATTGTGAGAGGTGTCACTGGGAGAGGTGTCACTGGGTGAGGAGTCACTGGGAGAGATATCATTGAGAGAGATGTCACTGGGAGAGGTGTCCCTGGGAGATGAGTCACTGGGAGACGTGTCATTAGATGAGGAGACACAGGCAGAGATGTCATTAGTAGGGATGTCATTGGGAGAGTTGTCACTGGGAGAGGTGTCACTGGGAGAGAGGTCACTGGGAGTGTTATCACTGGGAGATTTGTCACTGAGAGAAATATCACTGGGAGAGATGGCACTGGGAGAGATGTCACTGGGAGAGGTGTCACTGGGAGAGATGCCACTGGGAGAGATATCCCTGGGAGAGGTGTCACTGGGAGAGATGACCCTGGGAAATGTATCACTGGGAGAGGTTTCACTGGGAGAGTTGTCACTGGGAAAGATGTCACTGGGAGAGATGTCACTGGGAGAGGTGTTACGGGGAGAGGTGTCACTGGGAAAGATGTCACTGGGAGAGCTGTCACTGGGAGAGCTGTCACTGGGAAATATGTCACTGGGAGCGCTGTCACTGTGAGAGCTGTCACTGAAAGGATGTCACTGGGTGAGATGTCACTGTGAGAGTTGTCACTTGGAGAGTTGTCACAGGTAGAGGTTTCACTGGGAAAGATGTCTCGGGGGAGATATCATGGGGAGAGATGTCACAAGGAGAGATGTCACTTGCATAGGCGTCACTTGGAGAGGAGTCACTGGGAGAGATGTCACTGTGATAGATTTCACTGGGAGTGAGATCACTGGGAGAGGTGTCACTGTGAGAGATGACACTGGGAGAGGAGTCACTGGGTGAGGAGTCACTGGGAGAGATTTCACTGGGAGAGGTGTCACTGGGAGAGGTGTCACTGGGTGAGGAGTCACTGGGAGAGATATCATTGGGAGAGGTGTCACTGGGAGAGGTGACCCTGGGAGAGGAATCAATGGGAGAGATATAATTGAGAGAGGTGTCACTGGGAGAGGTGACCCTGGGAGAGGAGTCACTGGGAGACGTGTCATTAGATGAGGAGACACAGGCAGAGATGTCATTAGTAGTGATGTCATTGAGAGAGTTGTCACTGGGAGCAGTGTCACTGGGTGAGGTGTCACCGGGTGAGGAGTCACTGGCAGAGATGTCACTGGGAGAGATTTCACTGGGAGAGGATTCACTGGGAGATGAGTCATTGGGAGCAATGTCACTGGGAGATGAGTCACTGGGAGAGGAGTCACTGGGAGAGGCATCACTGGGAGAGGTATCATGGGGAGAGAATTCACTGGGAGAGGTGTCATTGGGAGAGATGTCCCTGGGAGAGATTTCACTGGGAGAGATGTCACTGGGAGAGGTGTCACTGGGGCAGGTGTCATTTGGAGAGGAGTCACTGGGAGAGATATCACTGGGAATGTTGGCACTGGGAGAGATGTTACTGGGAGTAATGTAACTGGGAAAGATGTCACTGGGAGAGGGTTCACTGGGAGAGTTGTCACTGGGAGAGATGTTACTGGGAGTAATGTCACTGGGAGAGGTGTCACTGGGAGAGATGTCACTTGCAGAGGTGTCACTTGGAGAGGAGTCACTGGGAGAGCTGTCACTGCGATAGATTTCACTGGGAGTGAGATCTCTGGGAGAGGTGTAACTGGGAGAGATGACACTGGGAGAGGAGTCACTGGGTGAGGAGTCACTGGGAGAGATTTCATTGTGAGAGGTGTCACTGGGAGAGGTGTCACTGGGTGAGGAGTCACTGGGAGAGATATCATTGAGAGAGATGTCACTGGGAGAGGTGTCCCTGGGAGATGAGTCACTGGGAGACGTGTCATTAGATGAGGAGACACAGGCAGAGATGTCTATAGTAGGGATGTCATTGGGAGAGTTGTCACTGGGAGAAGTGTCACTGGGTGAGGAGTCACTGGGTGAGGAGTCACTGGCAGAGATGTCACTGGGAGAGATTTCACTGGGAGAGGATTCACTCGGAAGGAGTCATTGGGAGCGATGTCACTGGGAGATGAGTCACTGATAAAGGATTCACTGGGAGAGGTGTCACTGGGAGAGATGTCACTGGGAGATGGGTCACTGGGAGAGGCATCACTGGGAGAGGTATCATGGGGAGAGAAGTCACTGGGAGAGGTGTCATTGGGAGAGATGTCCCTGGGAGAGATTTCACTGGGAGAGATATCACTGGGAGAGGTTTCACTGGGGCAGGTGTCATTTGGAGAGGAGTCACTGGGAGAGATATCACTGGGAATGTTGGCACTGGGAGAGGTGTCACTGGGACTGGAGTCACTGGGAGAGTTGTCACTGGGAGAAATATTACTGGGAGTAATGTCACTGGGAAAGATGTCACTGGGAGAGGTGTCACTGGGAGAGATATCACTGGGAGAGGTGTCACTGGGGCAGGTGTCATTTGGAGAGGAGTCACTGGGAGAGATATCACTGGGAATGTTGGCACTGGGAGAGGTGTCACTGGGACTGGAGTCACTGGGAGAGTTGTCACTGGGAGAAATGTTACTGGGAGTAATGTCACTGGGAAAGATGTCACTGGGAGAGGTGTCACTGGGAGAGTTGTCACTGGGAGAGATGTTACTGGGAGTAATGTCACTGGGAGAGGTGTCAATGGGAGAGTTGTCACTGGGAGAGGGGTCAATGTGAGAGATATCACTGGTTGAGATGACACTGGGGGAGGTGTCAATCGAATATGTGTTACTGGGAGAGGTGACACTGGGATAGATATCACTGGGAGAGATGTCACTGGGAGAGGTGTTACCGGGAGAGGTGTCACTGGGAAAGATGTCACTGGGAGAGCTGTCACTGGGAGAGGTGTCACTGGGAGAGGTGTCACTGGGTGAGGAGTCACTGGGAGAGATATCATTGGGAGAGGTGTCACTGGGAGAGGTGACCCTGGGAGAGGAGTCAATGGGAGAGATATCATTGAGAAAGGTGTCACTGGGAGAGGTGACCCTGGGAGAGGAGTCACTGGGAGACGTGTCATTAGATGAGGAGACACAGGCAGAGATGTCATTAGTAGTGATGTCATTGAGAGAGTTGTCACTGGGAGAAGTGTCACTGGGTGAGGTGTCACCGGGTGAGGAGTCACTGGCAGAGATGTCACTGGGAGAGATTTCACTGGGAGAGGATTCACTGGGAGAGGAGTCATTGGGAGCGATGTCACTGGGAGATGAGTCACTGGGAGAGATGTCACTGGGAGATGGGTCACTGGGAGAGGCATCACTGGGAGAGGTATCATGGGGAGAGACGTCACTGGGAGAGGTGTCATTGGGAGACATGTCCCTGGGAGAGATTTCACTGGGAGAGATGTCACTGGGAGAGGTGTCACTGGGGCAGGTGTCATTTGTAGAGGAGTCACTGGGAGAGATATCACTGGGAATGTTGGCACTGGGAGAGTTGTCACTGGGAGTGAAGTCACTGGGAGAGTTGTCACTGGGAGAGATGTTACTGGGAGTAATGTCACTGGGAAAGATGTCACTGGGAGAGGTTTCACTGGGAGAGTTGTCACTGGGAGAGATGTTACTGGGAGTAATGTCACTGGGAGAGGTGTCACTGGGAGAGATGTCACTTGCAGAGGTGTCACTTGGAGAGGAGTCACTGGGAGAGCTGTCACTGCGATAGATTTCACTGGGAGTGAGATCTCTGGGAGAGGTGTAACTGGGAGAGATGACACTGGGAGAGGAGTCACTGGGTGAGGAGTCACTGGGAGAGATTTCATTGTGAGAGGTGTCACTGGGAGAGGTGTCACTGGGTGAGGAGTCACTGGGAGAGATATCATTGAGAGAGATGTCACTGGGAGAGGTGTCCCTGGGAGATGAGTCACTGGGAGACGTGTCATTAGATGAGGAGACACAGGCAGAGATGTCATTAGTAGGGATGTCATTGGGAGAGTTGTCACTGGGAGAAGTGTCACTGGGTGAGGAGTCACTGGGTGAGGAGTCACTGGCAGAGATGTCACTGGGAGAGATTTCACTGGGAGAGGATTCACTGGGAAGGAGTCATTGGGAGCGATGTCACTGGGAGATGAGTCACTGGGAGAGGATTCACTGGGAGAGGTGTCACTGGGAGAGATGTCACTGGGAGATGGGTCACTGGGAGAGGCATCACTGGGAGAGGTATCATGGGGAGAGAAGTCACTGGGAGAGGTGTCACTGGGAGAGGTGTCACTGGGGCAGGTGTCATTTGGAGAGGAGTCACTGGGAGAGATATCACTGGGAATGTTGGCACTGGGAGAGGTGTCACTGGGACTGGAGTCACTGGGAGAGTTGTCACTGGGAGAAATGTTACTGGGAGTAATGTCACTGGGAAAGATGTCACTGGGAGAGGTGTCCATGGGAGAGTTGTCACTGGGAGAGGGATCAATGTGAGAGACATCACTGGTTGAGATGACACTGGGGGAGGTGTCAATGGAATATGTGTTACTGGGAGAGGTGACACTGGGATAGATATCACTGGGAGAGATGTCACTGGGAGAGGTGTTACCGGGAGAGGTTTCACTGGGAAAGATGTCACTGGGAGAGCTGTCACTGGGAGAGGTGTCACTGAAAAGATGTCACTGGGTGAGATGACACTGGGAGAGATGTCACTGTGAGAGTTGTCACTGGGAAAGATGTCACTGGGGGAGATATCATGGGGAGAGATGTCACTAGGAGAGATGTCACTTGCAGAGGTGTCACTTGGAGAGGAGTCACTGGGAGAGATGTCACTGCGATAGATTTCACTGGGATTGAGATCACTGGGAGAGGTGTCACTGTGAGAGATGACACTGAGAGAGGAGTCACTGGGTGAGGAGTCACTGGGAGAGGTTTCACTGGGAGAGGTATCACTGGGAGATTTGTCACTGGGTGAGGAGTCACTGGGAGAGATATCATTGAGAGAGGTTTCACTGGGAGAGGTGTCCCTGGGAGAGAGTCACTGGGAGACGTGTCATTAGATGAGGAGACACAGGCAGAGATGTTATTAGTAGGGATGTCATTGGGAGAGTTGTCACTGGGAGAAGTGTCACTGGGTGAGGAGTCACTGGGTGAGGAGTCACTGGCAGAGATGTCACTGGGAGAGATTTCACTGGGAGAGGATTCACTGGGAGAGGAGTCATTGGGAGCGATGTCACTGGGAGAAGAGTCACTGGGAGAGGAGTCACTGGGAGAGGTGTCACTGGGAGAGAAGTCACTGGGAGAGGTATCATGTGGAGAGAAGTCACTGGGAGAGGTGTCATTGGGAGAGATGTCCCTGGGAGAGTTTTCACTGGGAGAGATATCACTGGGAGAGGTGTCACTGGGGCAGGTGTCATTTGGAGCGGATTCACTGCGAGAGAAATCACTGAGAATGTTGGCACTGGGAGAGGTGTCACTGGGAGTGGAGTCACTGGGAGAGGTGTCATTGGGAGAGATGTCACTGGAGAGGTGTCACTGAGAGAGGAGTCACTGGGAGATGTGCCACTGGGGGAGATGTCACTGTGTAAGATGTCACTCGGAGAGATGTCACTGGGGGAGGTGTCTCTGTGAGATATGCCACTTCTAGAGATGTCACTCGGAAAGGATTCAATGTGAGAGATGTCATTGGGAGAGGAGTCAATGTGAGAGATGTCACTGGTTGAGATGTCACTGGGAGAGTTGTCACAGGGAGAGATGTGACTGCGATTGATGTCACTGGGAATGATGTCACTGGGAGAGGTGTCACTGGGAGAGATATCACTGGGAGAGATGTCACTGGGAGAGATGTCACTGGGAGAGGTGTCACTGGGAGAGATGTCACTGAGAGAGATGTCTCTGGGAGAGGTGTCTCTGGGAGAGATGTCACTGGGAAAGGTTGTCACTGGGAGAGGTTTCCCTGGGAGTGTTGTCACTGGGAAAGATGACACTGGGAGAGGTGTCACTGGGAGAGATGTTATTCGGAGAGGAGTCAATGTTAGAGATGTCACAGGGAGAGATGTCACGGGGGGAGGTGTCACTGAGAGATGTGTCACTGGGAGGTGAGTCACTGGGAGAGATATTATTGGGAGAGATGCCACTGCGAGAGGTGTCACTGGGATAGATGTCACTGGGAGAGGTGTCACTGGAAATATTTCACTGTGAGCGATGTCACTGGGCGGGATGAGGCTGGGAGTGGTTTCACTGGGAGAGATGTCACTGGGAGAGATGTCACTGGGAGAGCTGTCACTGGGAGAGCTGTCTATGAGAGAGATGTCCCTGGGAGAAGTGTCACTGGGGGACATGTCACTGGGAAAGATGTCACTGGGAGACGTTTCACTGGGAGAGTTGTCACTGGGAAAGATGTCACTGGGAGAGGTGTCACTGCGAGAGATATCACTGGGAGAGTTGTCACTGGGAGAGATGTTACTGGGAGTGATGTCACTGGGAGAGGTGTCACTGGGAGAGATATCACTGGGAGCAGAGTCACTGGGAGATTTCTCACTGGGAGAGATATCACTGGGAGAGATGTCACTGGGAGAGTTGTCACTGGGAGGGATGTCACTGGGAGAGATAGCCCTGGGAGTGATGTCACTGGGAGAGGTGTCACTGGGAGAGAGGTTACTGGGAGTGATGTCACTGGGAGATTTGTCACTGAGAGAAATATCACTGGGAGAGATGGCACTGGGAGAGATGTCACTGGGAGAGGTGTCACTGAGAGAGATGCCACTGGGAGAGATATCCCTGGGAGAGGTGTCACTGGGAGAGATGACCCTGGGAAAGGTGTCACTGGGAGAGGTTTCACTGGGAGAGTTGTCACTGGGAAAGATGTCACTGGGAGAGATGTCACTGGGAGAGGTGTTACGGGGAGAGGTGTCACTGGGAAATATGTCACTGGGAGAGCTGTCACTGGGAGGGCTGTCACTGGGAAATATGTCACTGGGAGAGCTGTCAATGGGAGAGCTGTCACTGAAAGGATGTCACTGGGTGAGATGTCACTGTGAGAGTTGTCACTTGGAGAATTGTCACAGGTAGAGGTTTCACTGGGAAAGATGTCTCTGGGGGAGATACCATGGGGAGAGATGTCACAAGGAGAGATGTCACTTGAAGAGTTGTCACTTGGAGAGGAGTCACTGGGAGAGTTGTCACTGTGATAGATTTCACTGGGAGTGAGATCACTGGGAGAGGTGTCACTGTGAGAGATGACACTGGGAGAGGAGTCACTGGGTGAGGAGTCACTGGGAGAGATTTCACTGGGAGAGGTGTCACTTGGAGAGGTGTCACTGGGTGAGGAGTCACTGGGAGAGATATCATTGGGAGAGGTGTCACTGGGAGAGATGACCCTGGGAGAGGAATCAATGGGAGAGATATCATTGAGAGAGGTGTCACTGGGAGAGGTGACCCTAGGAGAGGAGTCACTGGGAGACGTGTCATTAGATCAGGAGACACAGGCAGAGATGTCATTAGTAGTGATGTCATTGAGAGAGTTGTCACTGGGAGATGTGTCACTGGGTGAGGTGTCACCGGGTGAGGAGTCACTTGCAGAGATGTCACTGGGAGAGATTTCACTGGGAGAGGATTCACTGGGAGAGGAGTCATTGGGAGCGATGTCACTGGGAGATGAGTCACTGGGAGAGGAGTCACTGGGAGAGGTGTCACTGGGAGAGATGTCACTGGGAGATGGGTCACTGGGAGAGGCATCACTGGGAGAGGTATCATGGGGAGAGAAGTCACTGGGAGAGGTGTCATTGGGAGACATGTCCCTGGGAGAGATTTCACTGGGAGAGTTGTCACTGGGAGAGGTGTCACTGGGGCAGGTGTCATTTGGAGAGGAGTCACTGGGAGAGACATCACTGGGAATGTTGGCACTGGGAGAGTTGTCACTGGGAGTGAAGTCACTGGGAGAGTTGTCACTGGGAGAGATGTTACTGGGAGTAATTTCACTGGGAAAGATGTCACTGGGAGAGGTTTCGCTGGGAGAGCTGTCACTGGGAGAGGTGTTACTGGGAGTAATGTCACTGGGAGAGGTGTCACTGGGAGAGATGTCACTTGCAGAGGTGTCACTTGGAGAGGAGTCACTGGGAGAGATGTCACTGCGATAGATTTCACTGGGAGTGAGATCCCTGGGAGAGGTGTACCTGGGAGAGATGACACTGGGAGAGGAGTCACTGGGTGAGGAGTCACTGGGAGAGATTTCACTGTGAGAGGTGTCACTGGGAGAGGTGTCACTGGGTGAGGAGTCACTGGGAGAGATATCATTGAGAGAGATGTCACTGGGAGAGGTGTCCCTGGGAGATGAGTCACTGGGAGACATGTCATTTGATGAGGAGACACAGGCAGAGATGTCATTAGTAGGGATGTCATTGGGAGAGTTGTCACTGGGAGAAGTGTCACTGGGTGAGGAGTCACTGGGTGAGGAGTCACTGGCAGAGATGTCACTGGGAGAGATTTCACTGGGAGAGGATTCACTGGGAAGGAGTAATTGGGAGCGATGTCACTGGGAGATGAGTCACTGGGAGAGGATTCACTGGGAGAGGTGTCACTGGGAGAGATGTCACTGGGAGATGGGTCACTGGGAGAGGCATCACTGGGAGAGGTATCATGGGGAGAGAAGTCACTGGGAGAGGTGTCACTGGGAGAGGTGTCACTGGGGCAGGTGTCATTTGGAGAGGAGTCACTGGGAGAGATGTTACTGGGAGTATTGTCACTGGGAGAGGTGTCACTGGGAGAGATATCACTGGGAGCAGAGTCACTGGGAGATTTCTCACTGGGAGAGATAACACTGGGAGAGATGTTACTGGGAGAGATATCACTGGGAGAGTTGTCACTGGGAGAGATGTCACTGGGAGAGATGTCACTGGGAGAGGTATCACTGGGAGAGATGTCACTGGGAGTGATGTCACTGGGAGAGGTGTCAATGGGACAGATGCCACTGGGAGAGATATCCCTGGGAGAGGTGTCACTGGGAGAGATGACCCTGGGAAAGTTGTCACTGGGAGAGGTTTCACTGGGAGAGTTGTCACTGGGAAAGATGTCACTGGGAGAGGTGTCAATGGGAGAGTTGTCACTGGGAAGGGGTCAACGTGAGAGATATCACTGGTTGAGATGACACTGGAGGAGCTGTCAATGGAAGATGTGTTACTGGGAGAGGTGACACTGGGAAAGATATCACTGGGAGAGATGTCACTGGGAGAGGTGTTACCGGGAGATGTGTCACTGGGAAAGATGTCACTGGGAGAGCTGTCACTGGGAGAGCTGTCACTGAACAGATGTCACTGGGTGAGATGTCACTGTGAGAGTTGTCGCTTGGAGAGGTGTCACTGGGAAAGATGTCACTGGGGGAGATATCATGGGAAGAGATGTCACTAAGAGAGATGTCACTTGCAGAGGTGTCACTTGGAGAGGAGTCACTGGGAGAGGTATCACTGGAAGAGGAGTCACTGGGAGACGTGTCATTAGATGAGGAGACACAGGCAGAGATGTCATTAGTAGGGATATCATTGGGAGAGTTGTCACTGGGAGAAGTTTCACTGGATGAGGAGTCACTGGGTGAGGAATAACTGGCAGAGATGTCACTGGGATAGATTTCACTGGGAGAGGATTCATTGGGAGACAAGTCATTGGGAGCGATGTCATTGTGAGATGAGTCACTGGGAGAGGAGTCACTGGGAGTGGTCTCACTGGGAGAGGAGTCACTGGGAGAGGTGTCACTGGGAGAGATGTCACTGGGAGATGGGTAACTGGGAGAGGCATCACTGGGAGAGGTATCATGGGGAGAGAAGTCACTGGGAGAGGTGTCATTGGGAGTGATGTCCCTGGGAGAGATTTCACTGGGAGAGATATCACTGGGAGAGGTTTCACTGGGGCAGGTGTCATTTGGAGAGGAGTTACTGGGAGAGATATCACTGGGAATGTTGGCACTGGGAGAGGTGTCACTGTGAGTGGAGTCACTGGGAGAGTATCATTGGGAGAGTTGTCACTGGGAGCGATGTCAATGGGAGAGGTTTCACTGGGAGAGGTTTCACTGTCAGAGGAGTCACTGGGAGAGGAGTCACTGGGAGAGTTATCACTGGGAATGATGTCACTGGAAGAGATTTCACTGGGTGAGGAGTCACGGGGAGTGGAGTCATTGGGAGAGTTGTCACTGGGAGATGAGTCAATGCGAGAAGAGTCAACTGGGAGAGATGTCATTGGGAGAGATGTCACTGGGAGTGGTGTCACTGGGTGAGATGTCACTGGGAGATGGGTCACTGGGAGAGGTGTCACTGGGAGAGGTGTCATTGGGTGAGGAGTCACTGGGAGAGATGTCATTGGGAGAGGTGTCACTGGGAGAGGTGTCCCTGGGAGAGGAGTCACTGGGAGAGGTCTCACTGGGAGAGCAGTCATTGGGAGAGGTGTCACTGGGAGAGATGTCACTGGGAGATGGGTCACTGGGAGAGATGTCACTGGGAGAGCTGTCAATGGGAGAGGTGTCACTGTGAGAGGATTCACTGGGAGAGGAGTCACTGGGAGAGATGTCACTGGAAGAGATTTCACTGGGAGAGGAGTCGCAGGGAGAGTTGTCACTGGGAGAGATGTCACTGGGAGAGGTGTCACTGGGAGAGATGTCAATGGGAGAGGTATCACTGTGAGAGGAGTCACTGGGAGAGGAGTCACTGGGAGAGATGACACTGGAAGAGATTTCACTGGGAGAGGAGTCGCGGGGAGAGTTGTCACTGGGAGAGATGTCACTGGGAGAGGTGTCACTGGGAGAGATGTCAATGGGAGAGGTATCACTGTGAGAGGAGTCACTGGGAGAGGTTTCACTGGGAGAGGTGTCACTGGGAGAGGTGACACTGGGGAGGAGTCACTGGGAGAGGTGTCACTGGGAGAGCTATCACTGGGAGAGAAGTCACTGGGAGGGGTGTCACTGGGAGAGATGTCATTGGTGGATGTTTCACTGTGAGAGGAGTCACGGGGTGAGGAGCCACTGGGCGAGGAATCACGGGGAGAGGAGGCATTGGGAGAGATGTCACTGGGAGATGAACCACTGGGAGAGGAGTCACTGGGAGAGGTCTCACTGGGAGAGGAGTCACTGGGAGAGGTGTCACTGGGAGAGATGTCACTGGGAGAGGTATCACTGTGAGAGGAATCAATGGGAGAGGTGTGACTGGGAGAGGTGTGGGTTGGAGAGGATTCACTGGGAGAGGTATCACTGACGCTGGAGTCACAGGGAGAGTTTTCACTGGGAGAGATGTCACTGGGAGAGATGTCACTGGGAAAGGTGTCACTGGGAGAGATGTCAATGGGAGAGGTATCACTGTGAGAGGAGTCAATGGGAGAGGTGTGACTGGGAGAGGTGTCACTTGGAGAGGAGTCACTGGGAGAGATATCACTGGGAAAGTTATCACTGGGAGAGGTGACACTGGGAGAGGAGTCACTGGGAGAGGTGTCACTGGGAGAGTTATCAGTGGGCGAGATGTCACTGGGAGAGGTGTCACTGGGAGAGGAGTCATGGGGAGAGGAGTCATTGGGAGAGATGACACTGGGAGATGAATCACTGTGAGAGGCGTCACTGGGAGAGGATTCAAAGTGAGACACATCACTGGGAGAGCTGTCACTGGGGGAGGTGTCACTCGGAGAAATGTCACTGTGAGAGGTGTCACTGGGAGAGCTATCACTGGGAGAGATTTCACTGAGAGAGATGTCCCTGGAAGAGATTTCACTGGGAGAGATGTCACTGGGAGTGGTTTCCCTGGGAGAGATGTCATTCAGAGAGGAGTCACTGAGAGAGGTGTCACTGGGAGAGATGTCACTGTGATAGGTGTCACTGAGAGAGGTGTCACTGGGAGAGGTTTCACTGTGATAGGTGTCACTGGGAGAGATGTCACTGGGAGTGGTGTCACTGGGAGAGGAGTCACTGGGAGAGGTGTCACTGGGAGAGTTGTCACTGGGAGAGGTCTCACTTGGAGAGGAGTCACTGGGCGAGGGGTCACTGGGAGAGATGTCACTGGGAGAGGAGTCACTATTAGAGGTGTCACTGGGAGAGTTCTCACTGGGAGAGGCCTCACTGGCAGATGAGTCACTGGGAGAGGCATCACAGGAAAAGATATCATTGGGATGGATGCCACTCGGAGAGGTGTCACTGGGAGGGATGTCACTGGGAGAGGTGTCACTCTGAGAGATGTCACTGGAAGAGATGTCAATGGGAAAGATTTCACGGGGGGAGATGGCACTGGGAGAGGAGTCACTGGGAGAGGAGTCACTGTGAGAGGAGTATCAGGGAGAGGTGTCTCTTGGAATGTTGTCACTGGGAAAGGTGTCACTGGGGAAGATGTCACTTGGAGATGTGTCACTGGGAAAGAGTTCATTTGCAGAGGAGTCACTGTGAGGGATGTCACTGGGATAGAGTCACTGGGAGAGTTGTCACTGGGAAAGATGTCACTTGGAGAGTTGTCATTGGGAGAAGTGTCACTGGGGGAGGTGTCACTGTGAGAGGAGTAACAGATAGAGAGTTTATTTGCAGAGGAGTCACTGTGAGGGAAGTAACTGGCAGTGATGTCACTGGGATAGGAGACAATGTGAGAGATGTCAAGGGGTGTGATGTCATTGCGGCAGGTTTCACTGTGGGGGGTGTCATTGGGCGCTTGTCACTGAGAGGTCTCACTGGGAGAGATATCACTGGGAGAGATGTCACTGGGTGAGATGTTTCTGGGAGAGGTGTCACTGAGAAAGATGTCACTGGGAGAGATGTCACTAGAAGAGATGTCACTCGGAGAGTTGTCACTGGGAGGGATGTCACTGGGAGAGGTGTCACTGGGAGAGATGTCACTGGGAGTGATGTCCATGGGAAAAATGTCACTGGGAGAGATTTCACTGGGAGAGATGTCCATGGGAAAGATGTCACTGGGAGGGATTTCAGTGGGGGAGATGTCACTGGGAGAGGTGTCAGTGGGAGAGATGTAATTGGGAGAGATGTCCATGGGAAAGATGTCACTGGGACAGATTTCACTGGGGGTGATGTCACTGGGAGAGATGTCACTAGAAGAGATGTCACTGGGAGAGATGTCACTGGGTGAAAGTTCACTGGGAGTGGAGTCAAAGTGAGAGATGTCACTGGGAGAGATGTCACTGGGGGAGGTGTCACTGGGAGTCGTGTCACTGGGAGAGGTGTCACTGGGAAAGACATCATGGGGAGAGATGTCTCTGGAAGAGGTGTCACTGCGGTAGATGTCGCTGGGAGAGTTGACACTGAAAAGATATCACTGGGAGAGTTGTCGCTGGGAGAGATGTCCCTGGGAGTGGTGTCACTGGGAAAGATGTCATTTGGAGGGATGTCACTCGGAGAGGTATCACTGGGAGGGATGTCACTGCGAGAGGTGTCACTGGGAGAGATGTCACTGGGAGTGATATCCATGGGAAAGATGTCACTGGGAGAGATTTCACTGGGAGAGATGTCCATGGGAAAGAAGTCACTAGGAGGGATTTCACTGGGGGAGATATCACTGGGAGAGATGTCACTGGGGGAGATGTCACTGGGAGAGGTGTCACTGGGAGAGATGTAACTGGGAGAGATGTCCATGGGAAAGATGTCATTCGGAGAGATGTCACTAGGAGAGATGTCACTGGGAGAGATGTCACTGGGAGAAACTTCACTGGGAGTGGAGACAAAGTGAGAGATGTCACTGGGAGAGATGTCACTGGGGGAGGTGTCACTGGGAGAGAGTTCATTTGCAGAGGAGTCACTGTGAGGGATGTCACTGGGAGTGAGTCACTGGCAGAGTTGTCACTGGGAAAGATGTCACTTGGAGAGTTGTCACTGGGAGAAGTGTCACTGGGAAAGATATCACTGGGAGAGCTGTCACTGGGGAAGATGTCACTGGGAGAGGTGTCACTGGGGGAGGTGTCACTGTGAGAGTAGAAACAGGGAGAGATTACATTTGCAGAGGAGTCACTGTGAGGGATGTCACTGGGAGAGATGTCACTGGGATAGGAGACAATGTGAGAGATGTCAAGGGGTGTGATGTCATTGGGGGAGATATCACTGCGGGGTTGTCATTGGGAGCTTGTCACTGTGAGAGGTGTCACTGGGAGAGATATCACTGGGTGAGATGTCACTGGGTGAGATGTTTCTGGGAGAGGTGTCACTGAGAAAGATGTCACTGGGAGAGATGTCACTAGAAGAGATGTCACTGGGAAAGATGTCATTTGGAGGGATGTCACTCGGAGAGGTGTCACTGGGAGGGATGTCACTGGGAGAGGTTTCACTGGGAGAGATGTCACTGGGAGTGATGTCCATGGGAAAGATGTCACTGGGAGAGATTTCACTGGGAGTGATGTCCATGGGAAAGATGTCACTGGGAGGGATTTCACTGGAGGAGATGTCACTAGCAGAGATGTCAATGGGAGAGATGTAACTGGGAGAGTTGTCACTGGGAGTGATGTAACTGGGAGAGATGTCCATGGGAGAGATTTCACTGGGAGAAACTTCACTGGGAGTTGAGTCAAAGTGAGAGATGTCACTGGAAGAGATGTCACTGGGGGACGTGTCACTGGGAGACATGTCACTGGGAGAGGTGTCACTGGGAAAGACATCACTGGGAGAGGTGTCTCTGGGAGAGTTGACACTGAAAAGATATCACTGGGAGAGGAGTCACTGGGAGAGATGTCACTGGACAAGATTTCACTGGGAGAGGAGTTGCAGGGAGAGTTGTCACTGGTAGAGATATCACTGGGAGAGGTGTCACTGGGAGAGATGTCAATGGGAGAGTTATCAATGTGAGAGGAGTCAATGGGAAAGTTGTCACTGGGAGAGGTGACACTGGGAGAGTAGTCACTGGGAGAGGTGTCACTGGGAGACTTATCACTGGGAGAGCTGTCAGTGGGAGAGGTGTCACTGGGAGAGGAGTCACGGGGAGAGGAGTCATTGGGACAGTTGTCACTGGGAGATGAGTCACTGTGAGAGGAGTCACTGGGAGAGATGTCACTGGGAGAGATGTCACTGAGAGAGATGTCACGGGGAGACGTGTCACTGGCAGAGATGTCATTCGGAGAGATTTCACTGGGAGAGGAGTCACTGGGAGAGGAGTCATTGGAGCGATGTCACTGGGAGATGAGTCACTGGGAGAGGAGTCACTGGGAGAGGTCTCACCGGGGGAGGAATCACTGGGAGAGGTGTCACTGGGAGAGATGTGCCTGGGAGAGATGTCACTGGGAGAGATGTCATTGGGAGAGGTGTCACTGGGAGAGATATCACTGGGAGAGATATCACTGGGAGAGATGTCCCTGGGAGAGATGTCACTGGGAGAGACGTCATTGGGAGAGATGTCACTGGGAGAGATGTCACTGGGAGAGATATCACGGGGAGAGATGTCCCTGGGAGAGATGTCACTGGGAGAGATATCACTGGGAGAGGAGTCACTGGGAGAGGTGTCTCTGGGAGAGGTGTCACTGCGGTAGATGTCACTGGTAGATTTGTCACTGAAAATATATCACTGGGAGCGATGTCACTGGGAGAGATGTCACTGGGAGTGGTGTCACTGGGAGAGGGGTCACTGGGAGATATAACACTGGGAAAGGTGTCACTGGGAGAGGTGTCACTTGGAGAGGAGTCAGTGGGAGAGGTGTCACGGGGAGAGATGTCACTGGGAGCAATTTCACTGGGGGAGATGTCACTGAGAAAGATGTCACTGGGAGAGATGTCACTGGGAGAGACGTCATTGGGAGAGATGTCACTTGGGAGAGGTCTCATTGGGAGAGATGTCACTTGGAGCGGTGTCACTGAGAGAGGAGTCACTGTGAGCAGAGTCAATGTGAGAGGTGTCACTGGGAGAGATGTCACTGGGGGAGGTGTCACTGGGAGTGATTTCACTGGGGGAGATGTCACTGGGAAAGATGTTACTGGGAGAGATGTCACTGGGAGAAATGTCACTCGGAGAGATATCACTGGGAGAGGTCTCACTGGGAGAGATGTCACTGGGAGAGGTGTCACTGAGACAGGAGTCACTGGGAGCAGAGTCAATGGGAGAGGTGTCATTGGGAGAGATGTCACTGGGGGAGGTGTCACTGGGAGAGATGACACTGGGAGATGAGTCACTGCGAGAGAAGTCACTGGGAGAGGATTCAATGTGAGTCACATCCCTGGGAGAGCTGTCACTGGGGGAGGTGTCACTCGGAGACATGTCACTGTGAGAGGTGTCACTGGGAGAGCTATCACTGGGAGAGATTTCTCTGAGAGAGATGTCAATGGAAGAGATTTCACTGGGAGAGATGTCACTGGGAGTGGTTTCACTGGGAGAGATGTCATTCAGAGAGGACTCACTGGGAGAGGTGTCACTGGCAGAGATGTCACTATGAAAGGTGTCACTGGGAGAGATCTCACTGAGAGAGGTGTCACTGGGAGAGGAGTCACTGGGAGTGGTGTCAATGGGAGAGTTCTCACTGGGAGAGGTCTCACTGGCAGAGGAGTCACTGGGAGAGGTGTCACTGGGACAGATATCACTGGGAGAGGAGTCACTTGGAGAGGCGTCACTGTGATAGATGTCACTGGGAGAGTTGTCACTGGGAGAGGTGTCACTGGAAAAGATATCATTGGGATGGATGCCACTCGGAGAGGTGTCACTGGGAGGGATGTCACTGGGAGAGGTGTCACTCTGAGAGATGTCACTGGAAGAGATGTCAATGGGAAAGATGTCACTGGGAGAGAATTCACTGGGGGAGATGGCAATGGGAGAGGAGCCACTGGGAGAGGAGTCACAGTGAGAGGAGTAACAGGGATAGGTGTCTCTTGGAAAGATGTCACTGGCAAAGGTGTCACTGCGGAAGATGTCACTGGGAGATGTGTCACTGGGAAAGAGTTCATTTGCAGAGGAGTCACTGTGAGGGATGTCACTGGGAGAGATTCACTGGGAGAGTTATCACTGGGAGAGATGTCACGGGGGAGTTGTCTCTGGGGAAGATGTCACTGGGAGAGGTGTCACTGGGGGAGGTGTCACTGGGAGATGTGTCACTGGGAGAGAGTTCATTTGCAGAGGAGTCACTGTGAGGGATGTCACTGGGAGAGAGTCACTGGGAGAGTTGTCACTGGGAAAGATGTCACTTGGAGAGTTGTCACTGGGAGAAGTGTCACTGAGAAAGATGTATCTGGGAGAGCTGTCACTGGTGAAGATGTCACTGGGAGAGGTTCACTGGGGGTGGTGTCACTGTTAGAGGAGTAACAGGGAGAGAGTTATCTTACACCCAGGTAGTCCTGGGTACCTCAGGCTGATGTACAGTCCCTGAGGAGTTTGGGGCTTTTGACTGTTTATAGCAAATCACAGTCCTCAGAGAATTTCTCTGAGTAAGTGCTTCTTGGTTGTTTATACCAGATACAACCCCAGGCAGAGTTTCAGCCTGTCCCACTTAATCTAACTGCTCATTCCCAATTGCAGCTCATCCCCCAAATTACTGGCGTGAGGTTTTGAATCCCACTTCCCCCACTACTGTTCTACAACGCGAATTACAGCTTGGACATTTGTGACAGATTCAAATTGCAGTAACCAGAAGCAGACACCGGATAAAAGATACAACTCACTTTATTTGGACACGTGAAACACAAGCAAGGCAATAATCTCAGTACCGATCTCCACACAGCACTTCCCACTGAAAGTTCCTTGATGTCTTTAAACCTGAACAAGTTCTTAAAACAGCACCTTAAACATAGAACTTTAAACTTAACCAATTGTTCTGGGAAGGGCAAACATAGGGCGAAACCGAACTAAAATGACCTTAAACCCTATTCCTATTACCACAAGCCTCCCATCCTCCTATCACTAAGTGGGGTGATCCTCATTGAGGAAAGCTCATACTCACAGTCCCCTTCCGTACGGTTTTGAAAGCGCTTTCGGTCCGGAACAGCGCGCTTTTCTCCCCCCTCGCTCTCCGGTCTCTGGTTCCGATGCCTCCGTGGTCCGCGGGCTTCCTCTTCCTTCCTTCTCGTCGGGCGTTCCTTCGACTCTGCCTCCACACGCACATGCTGTCTGTGAGATTCTCACCCCAGTTATACTGTATCTGGGCTTGAGAGTCCTTTGTCTTTAGATACCAATAATGGTCCGGTGATGGCTGTCCCTTTGTGTCCGGTCCAGTGCTCAAAGTGTGAGTAGGTGTGAAGTGTAGACTAGATTGTCCGTTAATCCTTTTCCTTTGTCTTGTTTGGCTTTGGAAGCTCCTGGCTCTGACCAGTCTGTTCCCTCTTTGTGAGGTTTGTTTTGGGTTGAGCTCTTGCCCTGTAGAGGTGTTGCATCTGGTGTTTTGGGTTGGGGTGACCAGGGCCTTTAGATGCTAATGGCCCCCAGTTCACCCTTCCTTCTGGAATGTTCTGTCGGTTGAGAATGATGTGTTGCCTTTTTAAAGAAAATGTTTTTCATGGGATCCAAAAATTCCTCCTTTCCGGGGTCCGGGGACCCCTTCCAACTCTGGGTAGAGGTTCTCGTATGGCCTCTCCCCAACTGGGAGACCCCCACCTTCCCCTCAGCTTAAACTAGAAATTACCACGCACACACAATTCAAAATCACACAGTTTAAACAAGTTTCTGGGGAAATGTCCCCTTCTTAGCTCGGGCAATCCGCAGCTTTCTGGGACCCTGCTGTGCCCTTGGGATCCTTGTGACCCTTACAGGCCCCCGTTTGACACTCTCCAATATAGAGTGTCACCCAGCGCGGGAGCAAGGATCCTGGTTTCCTTACAAAGTAAACGGTCATTTTGTTAACACTCTAATTACAAATGTACATATCTAGGGTACACACACAATATCCAAATAACATTTCCCAATACACCAAATCACTCCACACATTATTTCCATTATACACTGCTCCATATACGACTTTTCTCTGCTTTGCGTCACAGTCCTATTTGGCCCCTAATCCCTCCATCGCGTGTACATAGCGGGCCTGACGGTTTGCTCTTCTCATCTTACAGGTGATGAATATTAAATAAAACATTACTACTAGCTGACCGATCACCAGGGCATGAGATGCGATGCATTCCCAGGGGGTGGCCTCTACGTCGAGCCCTATGTCCCACCATGGTCTAGCCGCAATTTCCTCGATCTCTGCCCCCAACTCTATCGTTTTTTGTAGTAAGGTATAAAAATGTTTCTGTGATAATGCAACTGCTTTCAATAATGTGGTTAAGTGTTCAGGCAGGAAGGGAATAGGGTATCCAAAATGTGCAGCATAATCCTGCAAGTTAGAGGTGTTGTGTTTTATAGTGAGGTGAACCGTGGAGGGGTCTGGGATCGGAGTAATTTGTTCCTGGGCCACTTGAACCTCAGCCTGTGGCTTGAAGCAGAAACTGCTGTCACTGACCGGACATGACACGTTCTGTCCGTACCGGTAGTGCTTCACGCTGGTGGTAACACAATAGGTCCCACCCCCTACATATGCCACCTGGGGTGGTACATGGTCCACGGCCATCACCTCCATGGTGCAATTTATAGGTGCGGAGTTGGCAGCCTTGAACCCACACTGGGGTCTAGCAAAACTGTTCAAATGCTGGGGACACAAGACTATATGTGACCCCTTGCTTCGGCACCCAGAAAGGTCTGTCCCTGTTATAGAGTGCTCCCACCTTATGACATAGGGGGGGGACCGTGTGGAACCGGACATGTACCCCTCCGTGGATAACTCCAATGTTCTCTACCCTGTACAAGGGCGCAGGCACGGCTGCCTCCCCCAGTACAGGTATCCTCACTATTATCCCCATGATGGTGTGGTTCGACTTCCCGCAATCTACAGGAACAGGGTACGTCTCTGAGGCCAAACGGAGCTGACATGGGCTCAATGAGTGGTTGAACGGGTGGAGTGCCTCCAGGTGCTTATTGCTGATCCAGGAGGGGACGAGGCCTTGTTTCAGGTCCTCTAAATTGCTCCGCCCCTCTCCCAGCAGCCAGGCCCCATATAGGACACAAACCTCATTTTGGGCAGCCTGTCCTGACGCATTCCTATCTTCCCTGATCAACTCATTGATCACCCTGGCGTGCTTTTCCAATTCGGCAATGACCTCCTTTAAATGGATGGTCATTGCCTGGTCCTCATGTAACTCCTCCCCTACTACCCTATTCTCATCCCCCAGTATCTTCCTGAGCTGGTTCTTTAACCCCCGGATTTTCATGGCCAATTGGGCATTATCCATGCTATTGATCATGGAGGTCCCTGTGTTAAAAGCGGTGAACCCATCATTTATCAAACCCCTTTTTTTGCCTGCCTATGTACACTGTATCTGCTTCCTGTGCTGCTTCCGCTTCGTATGCTGTTTCGCCCCCGGTGTGTCCCAGGTCCAATTCGTAGAACTGCCTGAACATCTCCCGGAGGAGGGTCTGGTACAACCGTTCGGTCTCTTTTGGGCACCACTTTGGTAAGTGGACTTCTGTTAGATTTAGGATCACCGAAGCCACCGCGTAGTGTATCCCCTGGTAGAGTAGTTTGTCGGTGGGGACTAGAACTAGACCATTCCCTGGGCCCTGGGTGGTGGGTGGACATCTGTCAACTGCTATTGGAGCTGTCGGTGCGGTAGGTATGGGTTGTCTTGGTCGTGCTGTCAGGTGAGTGGCGTTCATGCTGATAGGGATTTTTGGGGTGACACAGGCGGCTCCAGAGATGTTCCACCTGACGTCGCTCCCCTCGTTCAACCAGTGTCTCAAAAAGGCTATAGACAGGCCCTCCAGGCAGACCCTACTCGAGCCCCACATGCACACATACATGCCTTCCTCAGACTTCCACCACTTGTCCCAACACACACTCACTCCCCCTCCCTTTCCCGTTACAGTCCGGTAGGTGCTGTTATCCAGTCGCTCCCAGTCAGCTTCCGGGTTCCCCATATCCTCGCTCAGCTTCCTGAGCCACCACCACCTTCCCAGCGGGATCTTCCCCTCACAATGTAAACAAACTCTCTTCCCCTCTGTCACTTCAACCCGGGAGGCGTTCATGGTTCTCCTAGGGCAGTGGACGGATGCTTCCCCATACGTGACCCCGGGCTGGCTAGAATACTTGGTCGAATTGGACCCCAACCACCCTGGCCACCTTCCCTCATGGAAGTACTCCTCGGTCCCCTCTACCCTTGGTGTCCCGCCTCCGGTCGTGACTGTGGGAGGCTTTCCTCCCGAGCACCCATATACATAAGCCAATTTGCGGTCTCCTCTGTGTCCCTCGCTCACTCGTATCAGGACCAGTGCGATTAGTGTGGTTATCCCGGATAGCGCTATTTCCATCTTTTCCATCATTCTGTAGCACAAAACAGAGGGCCTTGCCTTAGGTTCACCCAGGCTTGGCTCGTATAACATAATATCCTCAAAAATACTCTTTCACATCATAATAGACCCCCCCGCTTTTTTTTTATCCCAGGACCGAACTTTAAAGTTTTATCTTAGTCTGTACTGCTGCCACCCGTCTCCGGGTGGCCAGGGCTGGTCCTGAGGAAGCGTTTCTTCAGCTTCTTCCTTGGCCGGTAACGCGGCCTGAAGTCTGGAGCCCACTTAACCACTTGTTTTGGCACTCGGACGGGTCTCCCGGTCGGGTCTGTCCCCGGTCCCTGGGTGCCCCCGGAATCCCAAACCATCCTCCCGGAGCCCTCACTCCCTCCTCCACGCGCTCTCCACTCGAGCACTGGCGGCGGGGTTGCTGTGGCTGCCTTCCCTACACTAGTCTCAGGTCCCCCGTTAGATGCTTGGCTTCGGTCCCAGAGGTCTGCCCTGTCCTCTGTGTACTCCCCTTCTATCTCTTCATTCTGCCTATTGGACTGTGGAGAAACTGACCTATCGGTATCCTCCTCCCTGGGCGGAGTTTCAAAATGCACCCTTCTAACCCCTCCTCCTGTAGGCTGTCCGACTGGGGTTGGCTCCCCTTCCCTGGGGGACTTCTCCCCCCCAGTGGCTCCTGATAGGGGACTCCCCATAAGCCATAGATTGGCCAGTGTCCACGGCTCCCTTGGGCTCATTCGCCGTGGACTCGGAATGGGTGGGGCATCTGGGGTCTCGCCTGAGTCCCAATGCATAGGTGTGAGCTGCCCAGTCATACAGCCCACCGCCCCCTTTGCTGGGGCTGGCGCGGTGGCTGTACCTGCTGCAGGCACCGGTGTCTTGGCTGTGGTCGGGAGGCTGTTGTCTCCCGGACCGGCCCCTACTCCTGCCTTTCCTTTCTTTGTGCGAGGCTCCCCCGGGTTGAATAGTTTACATTGGTTAATGTGAAACCATTTGGTT
The DNA here is from genome assembly GCF_052327205.1 of Somniosus microcephalus. Lineage (NCBI taxonomy): Eukaryota > Metazoa > Chordata > Chondrichthyes > Squaliformes > Somniosidae > Somniosus > Somniosus microcephalus. The sequence goes on along the minus strand of NC_140999.1, from coordinate 75,736,000 downwards.
CTGCGAGGTAGTTTCACTGCATACACCATGGGGCTGGCTTTGTCCACAATGGCATAAGGTCCCTGGTATAATGCTTCGAACACCCCCACCCGGGCGAAGTTCCTCACCATGACTTGGTCTCCCACCTCCCACTCGTGGTGCTTCCTAGGCTCCAGTAACAGCTTGTTACTCCTATGCTGTCTGCCCATGTTACTAGCTGCCTGCCAGTGAATCTGCTTGAGGCGCTCATGCAGATTCTTGGTAAACTTGTCCCGGTTTACCTCCCTGGCCTGTCCTTCGGTGAGTACTGGGGCTAGTACATGGGTGGGGGTCCTCATGGTCCGCCCGGTCATTAGCTCATGTGGGGAATACCCGGTGCTCTTTGACTGGCTGGCCCGGACACCCATAAGGACCAACGGTAAGACCTCCGCCCACTTCTTGGGAGAGTCTGCCGTTTCCTTACGCAGCCTTTCTTTGATGGTACGATTTGAACGCTCCACAATGCCTGAAGACTGTGGGTTGTGTGAGACGTGCCACTTCCCTTTTATGCCCAGCACCTTGAGGGTTGCTTGCATGACCTGTCCTGTGAAGTGGCTTCCCTGGTCTGATTCCACATACTGGGGAAGTCCCCATCTGGAGAACACTTCCCTTACTAAAATTCTAGCGGTTCCTAGTGCTGTGGCTGTTCGGCAGGGGAAGGCTTCAACCCATTTTGGAAACACATCCACAAGCACTAAACAGAACTTGTAACCTCCCTGGGCGGTGGGTAGGGGCCCGATGTAGTCGACCTGGATCGAATGCCATGGTCCCTCTACCCTCCTAATGTGTCCCATCGACACCTTTCTTTTCTGGGGATCTGGATTGTTTGCTGCACACACCAGGCAGCTTGCGCAGAACTCTCGGACGTCTTCCCTGAGTCCTACCCACCACCCCACCTGTTCCACCCATTGCCAGGTGGTCTCAGGTCCGGGGTGCCCCGCTCCTGGACCCTCATGGGCCAGTTGGAGGAACTCCCTCTGGTGCTGCTTCGGTACGACCCACTGATCCCCTCTGAACAGCATCCTTTCTTTGATCTGGAATGCTGCCCCTCCGTAAGGTCCTTCGACCTTTTCCCCCTTTTTTAGCTTCTCCAGGACGGCCTTAAGGACGGGATCCTGCACCTGGACCACCTGTAGGTCTGGGGCCATGTGGTAAACCACGTTCACTATCGTATCACTGTTAGTAGTTAGCACTGTTCACCACTGTTCGTTATAACTGTATCACTGACCACTATTGTATCACGGTACGAGGTCGCCTCTTGCCACACTGCTATACCTGGGATGACCACCGCCGACTCCGCCTTGGCTCCACCCACCAGGCCAGGTATAAAGGTGAGCGACTGACTGGTATTCCTCCTGCTTGGATCGGATCACCCACGAGAGTGGGCTCTGTTATTTAGTCAATAAAAACCTTTAGTCACCTTCGTAACTCTTCGCCTTTTATTGGAGGAATTGATAGGTATATCAATTTTATTGACTAAATTTAATGATGTCCGACAACGAGTCACAACCGGCGGAGGAGCCACCAGCGCAGCTCCCAGGAGCACAGCCACACCAGCCAGCTTGGCTGCGAGCCCTCAGACCGCCGTACCTGGACCTGAACCCACGAGCAGCAAACTCAGCCGCAGACTTTAAACACTGGCTGGTCTGCTTCGAATCATACCTGAGAGAATCCAGCGTCCCTCAGGCATCCAAACTAAGTGTCCTGCAGGCGCAACTGAGCCCGAGAGTATACACTCTCATCGAGGACATGACTACCTACGAGACCGCCATCAACCTGCTGAAACAGAAGTACCGGACCCCGGTAAACTACATGTACGCTAGGCACCTCCTAAGATCACGGCCGCAACAGCCAGGAGAATCAGTAGCCGAATTCTCACAGGCGCTATATGCACTCGCCAGGAACTGTGACTTTAAATCGGTGTCGGCAGCCGAAAATACTGAAGATAATATCCGCGACGCATTCCTGAAAGGCCTACGGTCCGAGTACTCACGGCAAAGACTGCTGGAAGCTAAAGACCTCAGCATGGAAAAAGCTGAAGCCCTCGCTATCTCCCTGGAAGTGGCCCACCAAGATCAGGAAGCATTCACCAGGTACTGCTCGCGACCCTGGGACTCGGGCCCGACCCCTACCACAGCACCCTTCCCAGCGCCGCCCCCGGGACCTACCTCTGCGTCGGCGTCCCGGACCCGACCGGCCCCGCCACCCCCGGCACCGGCCCCGACATCGGGCATCCGCGATCGGGCCGCCGGCTGTTTTTTTTGTGGCCAGGAGAAGCACCCGAGGTCGCGCTGCCCAGCCAAGAACTCCACATGCAGAACCTGCCTGAAGAAAGGCCACTTCTCCAAGGCCTGCAGGAGCGGATCCTCAGAGGCCAGCAGTGCCGCATGCGAACTATGGGGGCGGCCATCTTCGTTTAGGGCAACTGAGGCCAGCATCCCCACACATGAGTCATGGGGGCGGCCATCTTTGATTAAGGCAACCGACCCCAATAGTGCCTCATGTGAGCTACGGGGGCAGCCATCTTCTCCGTCATTTTGCCCTACCTCGTGGGAGACGCCATTTTACTCACCACGCCCGACCGCCTCGCCCGCAGATGACAACGACTCGCTCAGCTACACACTAGCTTCCGTCACCCTGGACCAAGCCCGCCCGCACCATCTGTCCAAGTCAATGATGGACATCAAAGTGAACGGCCACGCCACGACCTGCCTGTTCGACAGCGGAAGCACGGAGAGCTTCATCCACCCAGACACGGTGAGCCACTACTCCCTCTCTGTCCTACCAACGCGCAGCCGAATCTCGATGGCATCGAGGTCCCACGCCACGGACATCAGCGGCTACTGTGTCGTGACCCTGTCGGTTAAGGGCATGGAGTATAAAAACTTTAAACTCCTCGTCCTCCCCCATCTCTGCGCTGCCGTCCTACTAGGGCTGGACTTCCAATCCCACCTCCAAAGCGTAACCCTAGCATACGGTGGACCCCTCCCCCCACTCACAGTCAACAACCAGCAAACGTTAAACCGCCCACCGCGTAACACCTGCAGCCTCTCCACCCTCAAGGTCCCGCCACCCTCTCTGTTTGCTAACCTTACCCCTGACTGCAAACCCGTCGCTACCAAGAGCAGGCGGTATAGCGCCGGGGACAGAGCCTTCATTAGCTCTGAGGTGCGGCGCCTCCTGAAAGAGGGCATTATCGAGGGGAGCAGCAGCCCCTGGCGTGCCCAGGTCGTAGTCGTAAAGACCGGCGATAAAAACCGCCTGGTCATCGACTACAGCCAGACCATAAACAGATATACCCAGCTGGACGCATACCCCCTCCCCCGCATATCTGACATGGTCAATCAGATTGCACAGTATAAAGTATTCTCGACCATCGACCTGAAGTCGGCCTACCACCAACTCCCTATCCACCCTGAGGACCGCCAGTATACCGCCTTCGAGGCGAATGGGCGCCTATACCACTTCCTTAGGGTCCCCTTCGGTGTCACTAATGGGGTCTCGGTCTTCCAAAGGGAGATGGACCAGATGGTTGACCAGAACGAACTGCAGGCTACATTCCCCTACCTAGATAACGTCACTATCTGCGGCCGCGACCGGCAGGAACATGACGCGAATCTGGAGAAATTCCTCCGTACGGCCCAACGGCTGAACCTCACCTACAATAAGGAGAAATGCGTGTTTAACACCACCCGCCTTGCCATCCTCGGCTGCGTAGTGGAGAACGGAATCATCGGCCCCGACCCAGAAAGAATGCGCCCCCTCATGGAGCTACCCCTCCCCCACTGCCCTAAAGCACTTAGGAGAACCCTGGGGCTTTTCGCCTACTATGCCCAATGGGTACCCAATTACGCGGACAAAGCCAGACCCCTCCTGAAAGCCACTTCCTTCCCCCTCACGGAGGAGGCGTGCGCGGCCTTCTCCCTCATTAAGGGAGACATAGCCAAGGCCACGATGCACGCAGTGGACGAGTCCATCCCCTTCCAGGTGGAGAGCGACGCATCCGACTTCGCCTTAGCCGCCACCCTAAACCAGGAGGGGAGGCCAGTGGCCTTCTTCTCAAGGACCCTACAGGGCCCCGAGATCCGACATTCGTCGGTCGAGAAAGAGGCCCAGGCGATCGTGGAGGCAGTACGGCGCTGGAGGCACTACCTGGCAGGCAAACGATTTACCCTCCTCACCGACCAGCGTTCGGTGGCTTTCATGTTTAATAACAAGCTGAAGGGCAAAATCAAGAATGACAAGATTTTGAGATGGAGAATCGAGCTCTCCACCTACGATTATGAGATCTTGTACCGGCCAGGCAAGCTGAACGAATCCCCTGATGCCCTTTCACGAATGACATGCGCCAGCGCGCATATCGATAGGCTTCAGACCCTCCACGACCAGCTCTGCCACCCCGGAGTCACCAGACTCTACCATTTCATTAAGGCCCGCAACCTGACCTACTCCATCGAGGAGGTCAGGACCATGACCAGGAACTGCCAGACCTGTGCGGAGTGCAAACCGCACTTCTATAGGCCGGACCGAGCAAGCCTGATCAAGGCCACCCGCCCCTTCGAGCGCCTGAGCATCGACTTTAAGGGGCCCCTCCCGTCCTCTGACCGTAATGTGTACTTCCTCAACATCGTTGATGAGTACTCCCGTTTCCCCTTTGCCTTCCCCTGCCCCGACATGACCAGTAGCACGGTCATCAAGTGCCTGAATGCCCTCTTCGCCTTGTTCGGGTTCCCGAACTATATACACAGCGACCGGGGCTCCTCCTTCATGAGCGAGGAACTCCGGCAATTCCTCCTAGAGAGAGGTATTGCAGCAAGCAGGACCACCAGCTACAACCCCAGAGGTAACGGTCAGGTGGAAAGAGAGAACGCGACGGTATGGAAGGCCGTCCTCTTAGCCTTAAAGTCTAAGGGCCTCCCAACCTCCCGCTGGCAAGAAGTCCTCCCGACAGCGCTGCACTCCATCCGGTCATTACTTTGCACGGCCACTAACACCACCCCCCATGAACGAATGTTCGTTTTCCCCAGGAAGTCGACTACGGGAACCACTCTACCAACCTGGCTGACCGCCCCGGGGCCGGTCTGGCTGCGGAAACACGTGAGGGCCCATAAAACGGACCCCCTGGTCGAGAGGGTGAACCTCCTGCACGCCAACCCCCAGTACGCCTACGTGGCGTACCCAGACGGGCGGGAGGACACTGTCTCCCTACGAGACCTCGCACCCTCAGCCGATCCGGAAACACCGCCACCACCCCCCCCAACCCCAGCCCAGGTAGACGGCATGCCGGAACCCCACGAGCCCTCGCCGACCACGCAAACACCAGCATCAACACCGGATAAGGCACCAGCACCGGATAAGGCAACACCACCGCTGCGGCGATCGGAGAGGCTTACGAAGCCTCCGGACAGACTGACCTACCAGAATTGGTAGTACACTTCACCCCGCCGGACTTAATTCTAAACAAGGGGTGAATGTGGTAAACCACGTTCACTATCGTATCACTGTTAGTAGTTAGCACTGTTCACCACTGTTCGTTATAACTGTATCACTGACCACTATTGTATCACGGTACGAGGTCGCCTCTTGCCACACTGCTATACCTGGGATGACCACCGCCGACTCCGCCTTGGCTCCACCCACCAGGCCAGGTATAAAGGTGAGCGACTGACTGGTATTCCTCCTGCTTGGATCGGATCACCCACGAGAGTGGGCTCTGTTATTTAGTCAATAAAAACCTTTAGTCACCTTCGTAACTCTTCGCCTTTTATTGGAGGAATTGATAGGTATATCAGGCCAATGCTACCCCTGCGCTCCCTTGTGCCCCTGTCCCGCCCTGGAGAGCGGCTACTGGACCCCCCTCGTAAGGATTCGAGAAGGTGCCTTCTCGAGCCCCTTCTTTGGCCAGTGCGTCGGCCATACCGTTCCCTTCCGCTCGAGGCTCCGTTTTGGAGTGAGCCTTTACCTTATGGATATAAATATCCCCTTCGGTCCCTACTGCGGCCATTATCCTCTGTAGCAACGGCTTTGTTGTCAGGGGTTTCCCATCCGCTAAGGTGTACCCCCGGCGTGCCCAGATGGCCAGATACTCAGTGCACGAGTTGCAGGTGAACATACTGTCGCTGCAAATCGTGTAGGGTCTAGGGAACTCCTCGGGGTGGGTCACTACATACACCACCGCCGACAGTTCAGCATGCTGGGCGCTCATGGTGCTCGGGAGCTTTATGGTCAGGGCAATGCCCGCCCCAGGATCATAAATCCCGCACCCTGTGAGCCTCTCCCCTGCTGACATTGTACTGGATCCATCCACATAGATCTCCCGGCCCGTGGGGTGTATCCCTGCCCGGAGACCGATGTCGATGTCCCAGACCCCTTCGACTGAGCACTGATGAGCCTCCCCTGCATAAAGCATATTGGCTGCCAGCTTGGGATCACACAGTCCTTTTACTTTCAGGGGCATTGATGAGAGCAGGAGGGTCCAGCGAGCAATGCGCACACTGCTCACAGCCCCATCCTTGATTCTCCCATCCAGCAGCATCTGAGTCGGGGTGTGATGGGTGAGGAGGGTCACTGTGGATGCACCTGTGAAAATCCGCGACCGTTTCACTGCCCAGTGAGTGGCCAGCAGATGCCTTTCACAATTGGAGTATCCTCTCTCCACGTCGGTGAGGACCCTGGAGGAGTAGACCACAGGTCTCAGCTGGCCGTGCCGTTCCTGAAGCAGCACTGAGCTTAAGCTGTCCCCGCTGGCGGCTACTTCCAGGTAGAACTCCTCTTCCCCATTAATTGCTCCCAGGGCCGGCGCGGTCTGGAGGTCCCTCTTGAGGCGCTCAAATGCTTCCCTGCACCCCTCATCCCACTCCCAGTCCACACCCTTGTGCAGAAGACGGAGTAGAGGGGCTGCAGTGGCAGCATACCCCTCAATAAAGTCCCTGCAGCACCCGGTCAATCCCAGGAATGATCGGACCCCTGTGACTGTGGTGGGGGCAGGCAGCTCCTGCACTGCCTTCCTCCGAGCCCCATCTATCGCTCTTTCTCCTGCGCGTAGGGTCAGACCCAGGAATTTTACTTCCCTTTGCCCTACCTGCGCTTTCTTGGGGTTTACCTTCAACCCTGCTTCCCATAGCGTTTCCAGTAGCTCGGCCAATAGGGGGCCATGCTCTTCCTCTGTCTCAGAGAATAGCAGCAGGTCATCCACGTATTGCACCAGCTGCCCAGGCTGGCTGAAGTTCTTTAAACTGTCAGCCATGCACTGGTGGAATATACTTGGCGAATTGTGGAAACCCTGTGGCAAACAATTCCAAGTATACTGCTGCCCTTTAAAAGTGAAGGCAAACTTATACTGATCTTCCCTTCTGAGTGGGACAGACCAGAAACCATTGGAAATATCCAGCACTGTGAAGATGGTTGCGGAGGCTGGAATACTTCCAATGAGGTGGGCTACTGCAGCCACTGTCGGGGCGCAGGCTGGGATATTTTTATTCAAGACTCGATAGTCCACTGTGGCTCTCCATGAATTGTCCGGCTTCTTCACCGGCCAAAGTGGAGAGTTCACATGGGTTGCTATCGTTCTTAAAACCCCTTGCCCAACCAGGGATCCCAGAGCGATGGTTAAATCTGCCTCAGCCTCCCTCGGGAAATTGTACTGTCGCTGCGGGCGAGTCATGGGGTCCCCATCTACCCTGACTTCTACCCCATGCATCCTTCCACAGTCGTGTTTGTGAGTGGCGAAGGCCTTTAAATTTGTCTGCATAACTGCTTGGAACTGTACCGGGGTGCTGTTGATCAGGGCTGCCAGATCATAACCCTCTTTGGGTTTGACTGTGCACAGGACCCCTTTCTCCTGTGCGCCCTGTATGATCGCGAGCTCCTCCGTACCTAAGTCCCCCACTGCCCCCCAAAGGCAGTGGTTCCTCAGGTCGATGAGGATGCCTTGGTGGCTGGTAAAATCAGCCCCCAGTATCCCCTGACCTGTCCCCTTCCACTTGGTTAAAACGCAAGTCCATTGCTCCTGGAGAGGTCCCAAGCGCAGCTGGACTGGAACTGTGAGGAACCCTGTCTGCTCACTGTTGGTGAAGCTTGTGAGGCCAAAAGGGACGCCGCTGGACAGGGGTGAGGTGCTGGGGCTGTCTGCATGGACCAGGGTCACCGAAGCCCCTGTGTCCAGCAGATATGATCCCCTGACACCCTGCACCTCCAGTTCAACACGCGGTCGCTTCCACTCATCATAGCTCACCGGGCACAGGTAGACAGGTTCCCCGGGGCCAGTCAGGATTCTGCAGCCTGGGAGATCTTCTCCCCCTGCACTGTAGCTATCTGGCCCCGCTCCTGATCCTCTAAAACCTTCAGCGCTCCCTTCAGTATGTCCTTCAGGCTGCCCTGCTGCGGCGCGCTCTGGGCTGTTGGCTGGCTGGATTTCTGAGCTGGGGCTGCTGGTGGCTGAGGAGCCTGCCTCTTTTGGGTTTGAGCTGCAGCCTGTTTGGCTTTCTGGGCTTGGTCTGCGCTTGGTTCAGCAGGGGCAGGGGCCCTTTGATCCCTCCAAGGATTCTCACACTCCTTTCTCCAATGCCCTAGCTCCCCACACCCGAAGCAGGCTTTCTCCCTGCTTGGTCTGGAGCCATCTCTTCCCTCCCAGCCCATCTCTCTCCTAATTGGGTGTGGGCTATCCATGGGACGGAAGGGTCTGTACTGGCTGTTTGAGTTTTTGCCCTCCTGCCTCCATTCCCTTCGCCCCTGGGCGGGTGTGATCTCACAGATCTTACCCTTCCCTGTCTTCCCTTCTGCTTGGGCACTTTTAAAGAAAATGGTAAGCTGCCGGAGGACTGTCTCCTCTGCAAGCTGGGGGTCTCGGGGGTCAAACCAGGCTCGTGCCTGGGTTCGCAGCTCCGGAGTGCTGTTGGCTATCAGGGTGCGAAACCAGCGAACCCGATCATCTGCTCCCAGGGCCGCTCGGTCCAGACCCCCTGCACGGGCCTCATTGAACGCTATCCACAGCCTGTCTGCAAAACACCTGGGGTTCTCCTTTGCCCTTTGCTGAGTCTTCTCAACTCGGGAGAAGAAGCTACCATCATCCGCCCCCAACACATCCAGGACCTCCTCCTTGACTTGGGCGAATGTGTTCCTCCCTATCTTACTATCAGAGGAGAGGTTGTCGGCCACCTCCTCTTCCAGGGAAAATAGTAGCATCTTGGCTCTCTCTCCCTGGTTGCAACCGTTTAAATCCCCCGCCTGCTCTACTTTAAGAAAGTGAGCAGTGGCATCCCCTTTATATCCCAGTTTAGAGAAGTGGGTGGCCATCGCCTGTAACTGAGGCACAGAGTGGGGCAGAATGAAACGGCTAGTCACTGCTCCCGGGACCCCATTTACAGCTGGACCAAATTTGACGTGGGCGACGGGACACACTGGCCCTGGTCCCACCGGCTTGCTTGGCTCCTGTGGCTCAAGCTCCGGCTCCATTACAGGGGCTGTGGGGAGGGGTCTAACCTCCTCTTCCTCCTCCTGCCCCCTTTCTGGGGCCGGTGAGACCGAACACACTACGCCTCTCTGGGACTTAGCTATAGCTTGGGTGAGCTACTTGATTTGGTCCAGGCAGGGGCCGTGGTCCGTGGCCGGGGCTTGACTCGCCTCCTGCCACGTGAGCTTCCAGGCTGCCCTAACCTCCTTTAAATCCTCCCCCAACTCGGCGTTCTCTTGAGCATAGCGAGCATTTCTTTCTTGCAGCCTCAATGCTGCAGTTTGGGCTCCTGTTACCTGCGCCTGCAGGTACTCCTTGTAAATTCGAGAACTCTCTGCCTCCATAGCCCTTTCTCTCCTTTCGTCCGCTAGTTGCTCAAGTGCCTCAGCCAGCTTCTCTTCCACAGCTGCTATCTTTTCCTTTGCTACCTCCCCTGCTGCCCGAGCCTGCTCCTCTAAATCTAACACCTCGGCACGGGACCTTTCTTTTAAATCTACCACCTCTGCTTGGAGGGTCGCCACCTGCCTGTCGAGCAACTTTACTTGCTTTTCTAGGCACAGCAGCCAGACTGCCTTCTCCACATTAGCTTTGTGGTCTTTACCCTGGGTCCACTTTGCTGCAGCTGCCTCTGGGCGTGCACTGCGCAGCAGGCCCATCACCCATGGTTTTCTAACATTGAGCTTGGTACAGATATAGTCTCCTAGTTTCTCCTTCATTCTAGTTTCTGGTTCAACCTCTGGACTGCTGTCTGTCACATTGTCTTTGCTTACACATTCTCCTGCCTGACTCACCATTTTGTAAGGGGGGTTATCTTACACCCAGGTAGTCCTGGGTACCTCAGGCTGATGTACAGTCCCTGAGGAGTTTGGGGCTTTTGACTGTTTATAGCAAATCACAGTCCTCAGAGAATTTCTCTGAGTAAGTGCTTCTTGGTTGTTTATACCAGATACAACCCCAGGCAGAGTTTCAGCCTGTCCCACTTAATCTAACTGCTCATTCCCAATTGCAGCTCATCCCCCAAATTACTGGCGTGAGGTTTTGAATCCCACTTCCCCCACTACTGTTCTACAACGCGAATTACAGCTTGGACATTTGTGACAGATTCAAATTGCAGTAACCAGAAGCAGACACCGGATAAAAGATACAACTCACTTTATTTGGACACGTGAAACACAAGCAAGGCAATAATCTCAGTACCGAACTCCACACAGCACTTCCCACTGAAAGTTCCTTGATGTCTTTAAACCTGAAGTTCTGGTCGCCACACTACAGGAAGGATGTGATCGCGTTAGAGAGGGTGCAGAGGAGGTTCACCAGGATGTTACCAGGGCTGGAGCGCTTCAGCTATGAAGAGAGACTGGGCAGATTGGGTTTGTTTTCCTTGGAGCAGAGGAGGCTGAGGGGGGACATGATTGAGGTGTACAAAATTATGAGGGGCATAGATAGGATGGATGCTGAGGAGCTTTTTCCCTTAGTAGAGGGGTCAATGACTAGGGGGCATAGATTCAAGGTAAAGGGCGGGAGGTTTAGAGGGGATTTGAGAAAGAACTTTTTCACCCAGAGGGTGGTTGGAGTCTGGAACTCACTGCCTGAAAGGGTTGTGGAGGCAGAAACCCTCACAACATTTAAGAAGCATTTGGATGTGCACTTGAAATGCCATAGCATACAAGGCTACGGGCCAAATGCTGGAATATGGGATTAGATTAGACAGGGCTTGATGGCCGGCGCGGACACGATGGGCCGAAGGGCCTCTATCCGTGCTGTATTACTCTATGACTCTATGACTCTATGAACAAGTTCTTAAAACAGCACCTTAAACATAGAACTTTAAACTTAACCAATCGTTCTGGGAAGGGAAAACATAGGGTGAAACCGAACTAAAATGACCTTAAACCCTATTCCTATTACCACAAGCCTCCCATCCTCCTATCACTAAGTGGGGTGATCCTCATTGAGGAAAGCTCATACTCACAATCCCCTTCCGTACGGTTTTGAAAACGCTTTCGGTCCGGAACAGCGCGCTTTTCTCCCCCCTCGCTCTCCGGTCTCTGGTTCCGATGCCTCCGTGGTCCGCGGGCTTCTTCTTCCTTCCTTCTCGTCGGGCGTTCCTTCGACTCTGCCTCCACACGCACATGCTGTCTGTGAGATTCTCACCCCAGTTATACTGTATCTGGGCTTGAGAGTCCTTTGTCTTTAGATACCAATAATGGTCCGGTGATGGCTGTCCCTTTGTGTCCGGTCCGGTGCTCAAAGTGTGAGTAGGTGTGAAGTGTAGACTAGATTGTCCGTTAATCCTTTTCCTTTGTCTTGTTTGGCTTTGGAAGCTCCTGGCTCTGACCAGTCTGTTCCCTCTTTGTGAGGTTTGTTTTGGGTTGAGCTCTTGCCCTGTAGAGGCGTTGCATCTGGTGTTTTGGGTTGGGGTGACCAGGGCCTTTAGATGCTAATGGCCCCCAGTTCACCCTTCCTTCTGGAATGTTCTGTCGGTTGAGAATGATGTGTTGCCTTTTTAAAGAAAATGTTTTTCATGGGATCCAAAAATTCCTCCTTTCCGGGGTCCGGGGACCCCTTCCAACTCTGGGTAGAGGTTCTCGTATAGCCTCTCCCCAACTGGGAGACCCCCACCTTCCCCTCAGCTTAAACTAGAAATTACCACGCACACACAATTCAAAATCACACAGTTTAAACAGGTTTCTGGGGAAATGTCCCCTTCTTAGCTCGGGCAATCCGCAGCTTTCTGGGACCCTGCTGTGTCCTTGGGATCCTTGTGACCCTTACAGAGTGTTGTCACTGGGAGAAGTGTCACTGAGAAAGATGTATCTGGGAGAGCTGTCACTGGTGAAGATGTCACTGGGAGAGGTTCACTGAAGGTGGTGTCACTGTGAGAGGAGTAACAGGGAGAGAGTTAATTTGCAGAGGAGTCACTGTGAGGGATGTCACTGGGAGAGATGTCACTGGGATAGGAGACAATGTGAGAGATGTCAAGGGGTGTGATGTCATTGGGGCAGATGTCACCGTGGGGGGTGTCATTGGGAGCTTGTCACTGGGAGAGGTGTCACTGGGAGAGATATCACTGGGAGAGATGTCCATGGGAACGATGTCACTGGGAGGGATTTCACTGGGAGAGATGTCACTGGGAGAGATGTCACTGGGAGAGATGTCACTGGGAGTGATGTGCATGGGAAAAATGTCACTGGGAGAGATTTCACTGGGAGAGATGTCCATGGGAAAGATGTCACTGGGAGAGATGTCACTGGGAGAGGTGTCACTGGGAGACATGTAACTGGGAGAGATGTCCATGGGAAAAATGTCACTGGGAGAGATTTCACTGGGGGAGATGTCACTTGGAGAGATGTCAGTGGAGAGATGTCACTGGGAGAGATGTCACTGGGAGAAACTTCACTGGGAGTGGAGTCAAAGAGAGAGATGTCACTGGGAGAGATGGCACTGGGGGAGGTGTCACTGAGAGACGTGTCACTGGAAGAGGTGTCACTGGGAAAGACATCACTGGGAGAGATGTCTCTGGGAGCGGTGTCACTGTGGTAGAGTTCACTGGGAGAGTTGACACTGAAAAGATATCACTGGGAGAGATGTCACTGGGAGAGATGTCCCTGGGAGTGGTGTCACTGGGAAAGATGTCATTTGGAGGGATGTCACTCAGAGAGGTGTCACTGGGAGGGATGTCACTGGGTGAGGTGTCACTGGGAGAGATGTCACTGGGAGTGATATAACGGGGAGAGATGTCCCTGGGAGAGGTGTCACTGGATAAGATGTCCTGGGAGAGATATCACGGGGAGAGATGTAACTGGGAGAGATGTCACTGGGAGAGGTGTCACTGGGAAAGATGACACTGGGCGGGATATCACGGGGAGAGATGTCCCTGGGAGAGGTGTCACTGGGAAAGATTTCACTGGGAGAGATATCAGGGGGAGAGATGTCCCTGGGAGAGATGTCACTGGGAGAGATGTCATTGGGAGAGGTGTCACTGGGAGAGATGTCACTAGGAGAGATGTCACTGGGAGAGATGTCACTGGGAGAAACTTCACTGGGTGTGGAGTCAAAGTGAGAGATGTCACTGGGAGTGATGTCACTGGGGGAAGTGTCACTGGGAAACACATCACTGGGAGAGATGTCTCTGGGAGAGGTATCACTGCGGTAGATGGCACTGGGAGCGTTGTCACTAAAAAGATATCACTGGGAGAGATGTCACTGGGAGAGATGTCCCTGGGAGTGATGTCACTGGGAGAGATGTCACTGGGAGAGATGTCACTGGGAGAGGTGTCATGGGAAAGATGTCACTGGGAGAGATATCACGGGGAGAGATATCCCTGGGAGAGGTGTCACTGGGAAAGATGTCACTGGGAGAGACATCACGGGGAGAGATGTCCCTGGGTTAGATGTCACTGGGAGCGATGTCATTGGGAGAGGTTTCACTGGGAGAGATGTCACTGGGAGAGAAATCACGGGGAGGGATGTCCCTGGGAGAGATGTCACTGGGAAAAATGTCACTGGGAGAGATTTCACTGGGAGAGATGTCCATGGGAAAGATGTCACTGGGAGAGATGTCACTGGGAGAGGTGTCACTGGGAGACATGTAACTGGGAGAGATGTCCATGGGAAAAATGTCACTGGGAGAGATTTCACTGGGGGAGATGTCACTTGGAGAGATGTCAGTGGAGAGATGTCACTGGGAGAGATGTCACTGGGAGAAACTTCACTAGGAGTGGAGTCAAAGAGAGAGATGTCACTGGGAGAGATGGCACTGGGGGAGGTCTCACTGAGAGACGTGTCACTGGAAGAGGTGTCACTGGGAAAGACATCACTGGGAGAGATGTCTCTGGGAGCGGTGTCACTGTGGTAGATTTCACTGGGAGAGTTGACACTGAAAAGATATCACTGGGAGAGATGTCACTGGGAGAGATGTCCCTGGGAGTGGTGTCACTGGGAAAGATGTCATTTGGAGGGATGTCACTCAGAGAGGTGTCACTGGGAGGGATGTCACTGGGTGAGGTGTCACTGGGAGAGATGTCACTGGGAGTGATATAACGGGGAGAGATGTCCCTGGGAGAGGTGTCACTGGATAAGATGTCCTGGGAGAGATATCACGGGGAGAGATGTAACTGGGAGAGATGTCACTGGGAGAGGTGTCACTGGGAAAGATGACACTGGGCGGGATATCACGGGGAGAGATGTCCCTGGGAGAGGTGTCACTGGGAAAGATTTCACTGGGAGAGATATCAGGGGGAGAGATGTCCCTGGGAGAGATGTCACTGGGAGAGATGTCATTGGGAGAGGTGTCACTGGGAGAGATGTCACTAGGAGAGATGTCACTGGGAGAGATGTCACTGGGAGAAACTTCACTGGGAGTGGAGTCAAAGTGAGAGATGTCACTGGGAGTGATGTCACTGGGGGAAGTGTCACTGGGAAACACATCACTGGGAGAGATGTCTCTGGGAGAGGTATCACTGCGGTAGATGGCACTGGGAGCGTTGTCACTAAAAAGATATCACTGGGAGAGATGTCACTGGGAGAGATGTCCCTGGGAGTGATGTCACTGGGAGAGATGTCACTGGGAGAGATGTCACTGGGAGAGGTGTCATGGGAAAGATGTCACTGGGAGAGATATCACGGGGAGAGATATCCCTGGGAGAGGTGTCACTGGGAAAGATGTCACTGGGAGAGATATCACGGGGAGAGATGTCCCTGGGTTAGATGTCACTGGGAGCGATGTCATTGGGAGAGGTTTCACTGGGAGAGATGTCACTGGGAGAGAAATCACGGGGAGGGATGTCCCTGGGAGAGATGTCACTGGGAGAGATGTCACTGGAAGAGATATCACTGGGAGAGGTGTCACTAGGAGAGATGTCACTGGGAGGGATGACACTGGAAGAGGAGACACTGGGAGTGATGTCATTGGGAAAGTTGTCACTGGGAGAATTGACACTGGGAGAGATGTCACTGGGGAGGTGTCATTGGGAGAGATGTCACTGGGAGAGGAGTCACTGGGAGAGATGTCACTGGGTGATGTGTCACTGTGAGAGATGTCACTGTGAAAGATGTCACTGGGAGAGATGTCACTGGGAGAGATGTCACTGGGAGAAATGTCACTGGGAGAGGTGTCACTAGGAGAGGTGTCACTGGGAGATGTTTCACTGGGAGAGATTTTACTGCAAAAAATATCACTCGGAGAGATAATACTGGGGAGGTGTCACTGGGAGAGAAGTCATTGGGAGAGGATTCACTGCATGAGATGTCACTGGGTGAGGTATCACTGGTAGAGGTGTCATTGGGAGAGACGTCACTGGGAGAGATGTCACTGGGAGAGGTATCACTGGGAGAGATGTCACTGGGAGAGGTGTCACTGCCAAAGATGTCACTGGGAGAGATGTCACCGGGAGAGATGTCACTGGGAGAGATATCACTGGGAGAGGAGTCAGTGGGAGAGGTGTTACTGGGAGAAAATTCAATCGGAGAGGTGTCACTGTGAGAGATGTCACTGGGAAAGATGTCACTGGGAGAGATGTCACTGGGAGAGATATCACTGTGAGAGATGTCACTGGGAGAGATGTCACTGGGAGAGATAGAACTGGGGGACGCGTCACTGGGAGAGATGTCACTGGGAGAGGCATCACAGGGAGAGGTGTCACTGGGTGAGGAGTCACTGAGACAGGAGTCACTGGGAGAGGTGTTACTGGGAGAGCTTTCACTGGGACAGTTGTCACTGGTAGAGATGTCATTCGGAGAGGTTTCACTGGGAGAGATGTCACTGGGAGAGATGTCACTGCGAGAGGTTTCACTGGGAGAGGTGTCATTGGGATAAATGTCACTTGGAGTGAAATCATCGAGAGAGATGGCACTGGGAGAGTTTTCACTTGGAGTGGAGTCAATGTGAGAGATGACATTGGGAGTGATTTCACTGGAGGAGGTTTCACTGGGGAGGTGTCATTGGCAGACGTGTCACTGGGAAATGTGTCACTGGGAGAAATATCACTTGGAGAGATGTCACTGGGAGAGGTGTCACTGTGAGATGTGTCACTGGGAGAGATCTCAATGGGAGATGTGTCACTGGGAAACATGTCACTGGGAGAGATTTCATTGGGAGAGATGTTACTGAAAAGATGTCACTGGGAGGGATTTCACTGGGAGAGATTTCACTGGGAAATATTGCACGGGGAGAGATGTCACTGTGAGAGATGTCACTGGGTGTGGTTTCACTGGGAGAAATGTCACTGGGAGCGATGTCTCCGGAAGAGGTGTCACTGGGAAAGATGTCACAGGGAAAGATGTCACTGGGAGAGATGTCACTGGGAAAGATGCCACTGGGAAAGAAGTCATTGGGAGAGATGACGCTGGGAGAGGTGTTACTGGGATAAGTGTCACTGGGAGAGAAGTCTCTGGGACAGGTGTCACTGGAAGAGATGTTACTGTGAAAAATACCACTGGGAGAGATGTCACTGGGGACGTGTCACTGGGAGAGATGTCACTGGGAGAGGAGTCACTGGAAGAGATGTTACTGTGAAAAATATCACTGGGAGAGATGTCACTGGGGAGGTGTCATTGGGAGAGATGTCACTGGGAGAGGAGTCACTGGGAGAGATGTCATTGGGTGAGGTGTCACTGAGAGATGTCACTGTGAAAGATGTCACTGGGAGAGATGACACTGGGAGAGATGTCGCTGGGAGAAATGTCACTGGGAGAGGTGTCACTGGGAGAGATTTCACTGGGAGAGATGTTACTGCAAAAAATATCACTGGGAGAGATGTCACTGGGGAGGCGTCACTGGGAGAGATGTCACTGGGAGAGGAGTCGCTGGGAGAGATGTCACTGGGAGAGGTATCACTGGGAGAGGTGTCGAAGGAAGAGACATCACTGGAAGAGATGTCACTGGGAGAGATGTCACTGGAGGACGTGTCACTGGGAGATATGTCACTGGGAGATGCATCACTGGGGGAGATGTCACTGCAAAATGTGTCACTGGGACAGAAGTCACTGGGAGAGATGTCACTGGCAGAGATATCACTGGGAGAGGGGTCACTGTGAGAGGTGTCACTGGGAGAGATGTCACTGCCAAAGATGTCACTGGGAGAGATGTCATCAGGAGAGATGTCACTGGGAGAGATGTCACTGGGAGAGGTGTCACTGGGAGAGGTGTCACTGGGAGAAAATTCACTCGGAGAGGTGTCACTGTGAGAGATGTCACTGCGAAAGATGGCACTGGGAGAGATGTCACTGGGAGAGATATCACTGGGAGAGATGTCACTGGGAGAGATGTCACTGGGAGATAGCACTGGGGGACGTGTCACTGGGAGAGATGTCACTGGGAGAGGCATCACTGGGAGAGATGTCACTGGGTGAGGAGTCACTGAGAGGAGTCAGTGGGAGACGTGTCACTGGGAGAGGTTTCACTGGGAGAGTTGTCACTGGTAGAGATGTCACTGGGAGAGGTTTCACTGGGAGAGATGTCACTGGGAGAGGTGTCACAGGGAGAGGTTTCACTGGGAGAGGTGTCATTGGGAGAAATGTCACTGGGAGTGAAATCATTGAGAGAGATGGCACTGGGAGAGTTTTCACTTGGAGAGGCGTTAATGTGAGAGATGACATTGGGAGTGAATTCACAGGAGGAGGTTTCACTGGGGAGGTGTCATTGGGCGATGTGTCACTGGGAAATGTGTCACTGGGAGAAATATCACTTGGAGAGATGACACTGGGAGAAGTGTCACTGTGAGAGATGTCACTGGGATAGATTTCATTGGGAGAGATTTCACTGGGAGAGATGTCACTGGGAGAGACATCACGGGGAGGGATGTCCTGGGAGAGATGTCACTGGGAGAGATGTCACTGGAAGAGATATCACTGGGAGAGGTGTCACTAGGAGAGATGTCACTGGGAGGGATGATACTGGAAGAGGAGACACTGGGAGTGATGTCATTGGGAAAGTTGTCACTGGGAGAATTGACACTGGGAGAGATGTCACTGGGAGAGGAGTCACTGGGAGAGATGTCACTTGGAGAGTTGTCACTGAAAAGATATCACTGGGAGAGATGTCACTGCAAGAGAAGTCACTGGGAGTGGTGTCACTGGGAGAGATGTCACTGGGAGAGATCACACTGGGAGAGTTGTCACTGGGAGAGGTGTCACTTGGAGAGGAGTCACTTGGAGAGATATCATTGGGAAAGTTGTCACTGGGCGAGGTGACACTGAGAGTGAATTCACTGGGAGAGGAGTCACTGGGAGAGGATTCATTGGGAGAGATGTCAATGGGAGACATGTCCCTGGGAGAGATGTCACTGGGAAAGATGACACTGGGAGAGATATCACAGGGAGAGATGTCCCTGGGAGCGATGTCACTGGGAGAGATGTGATTGGGAGAGGTGTCACTGGGAGAGATGTCACTGGGAGAGATATCACAGGGACAGATATCCCTGGGAGAGATGTCACTGGGAGAGATATCACTGGGAGAGGAGTCACTGGGAGAGGTGTCTCTGGGAGAGGTGTCACTGCGGTAGATGTCACTGGAAGACTTGTCACAAAAGATATCACTGGGAGAGATGTCACTGGGAGAGATGTCATTGGGAGAGGTGTCACTGGGAGAGATGTCACTGGGAGAGATATGACTGGGAATGATGTCCATGGGAGAGATGTCACTGGGAGAGATATCATTGGGAGAGGTTTCACTGGGAGAGATGTCACTGGGAGAGATATCACGGGGAGAGCTGTCCCTGGGAGAGATGTCACTGGGAGCGATGTCACTGGGAGAGATGTCACTGGGAGTGGTGTCACTGGGAGAGGGGTCACTGGGAGAGATAACACTGGGAGAGGGGTCACTGGGAGAGGTGTCACTTGGAGAGGATTCACTGGGAGAGATATCACTGGGAAAGTTGTCACTTGGAAAGATATCACTGGGAGCGATGTCACTGGGAGAGATGTCACTGGGAGTGGTGTCACTGGGAGATGGGTCACTGGGAGAGATAACACTGGGAGAGGTGTCACTGGGAGAGGTATCACTTGGAGAGGAGTCACTGGGAGAGATATCACTGGGAAAGTTGTCACTGGGAGAGGTGACTCTGAGAGAGGTTTCACTGGGATAGTAGTCACTGGGAGAGGAGTCATTGGGAGAGATGTCCCTGGGAGATGAGTCACTGGGAGAGGAGACACTGGCAGAGATGTCACTGGGAGACATATCCCTGGGAGAGATGTCACTGGGAGAGATGTCACTGGGAGACATGTCACTGGGAGAGATGTCACTGGGGAAGATCTCACTGGGAGAGATGTCACTGGGAAACATGTCACTGGGAGAGATGTCACTGGGAGAGGTGTCACTTGGAGAGATGTAACTGGGAGAGATGTCCATGGGAAAGATGTCACTGGGAGAGATTTCACTGGGGGAGATGTCACTGGGAGAGATGTCACTAGGAGAGATGTCACTGGGAGAGATGTCACTGGGAAGGATGTCACTTGGAGAGTTGTCACTGGGAGAGATGTCACTGGGAAAGATTTCACTGGGAGAGCTGTCACTGGGGAAGATGTCACTGGGAGAGGTGTCACTGGGAGAGGTGGCACTGGGAGAGGTGTCACTAGGAGTGGAGTCACTCGGAGAGGTGTCACTGTGAGAGACTTCACTGTGAAAGATGTCACTGGGAGAGATGTCACTGGGAGAGTTGTCACTGGGAGAAATGTCACTGGGAGAGGTGTCACTGGGTGAAGTGTCACTGGGAGAGGACTCTCTGGGAGAGGTGTCAATGGGAGAGATGTCACTGGGGAGGTGTCATTGGGAGAGATGTCACTGGGAGAGGAGTCACTGGGAGAGATGTCACTGGGTGATGTGTCACTGTGAGAGATGTCACTGTGAAAGATGTCACTGGGAGAGATGTCACTGGGAGAGATGTCACTGGGAGAAATTTCACTGGGAGAGGTGTCACTAGGAGAGGTGTCACTGGGAGATGTTTCACTGGGAGAGATTTTACTGCAAAAAATATCACTCGGAGAGATAATACTGGGGAGGTGTCACTGGGAGAGAAGTCATTGTGAGAGGATTCACTGCATGAGATGTCACTGGGTGAGGTATCACTGGTAGAGGTGTCATTGGGAGAGACGTCACTGGGAGAGATGTCACTGGGAGAGGTATCACTGGGAAAGATGTCACTGGGAGAGGTGTCACTGCCAAAGATGTCACTGGGAGAGATGTCACCGGGAGAGATGTCACTGGGAGAGATATCACTGGGAGAGGAGTCAGTGGGAGAGGTTTTACTGGGAGAAAATTCAATCGGAGAGGTGTCACTGTGAGAGATGTCACTGGGAAAGATGTCACTGGGAGAGATGTCACTGGGAGAGATATCACTGCGAGAGATGTCACTGGGAGAGATGTCACTGGGAGAGATAGAACTGGGGGACGCGTCACTGGGAGAGATGTCACTGGGAGAGGCATCACAGGGAGAGGTGTCACTGGGTGAGGAGTCACTGAGACAGGAGTCACTGGGAGAGGTGTCACTGGGAGAGCTTTCACTGGGACAGTTGTCACTGGTAGAGATGTCATTGGGAGAGGTTTCACTGGGAGAGATGTCACTGGGAGAGATGTCACTGCGAGAGGTTTCACTGGGAGAGGTGTCATTGGGAGAAATGTCACTTGGAGTGAAATCATCGAGAGAGATGGCACTGGGAGAGTTTTCACTTGGAGTGGAGTCAATGTGAGACATGACATTGGGAGTGATTTCACTGGAGGAGGTTTCACTGGGGAGGTGTCATTGGCAGACGTGTCACTGGGAAATGTGTCACTGGGAGAAATATCACTTGGAGAGATGTCACTGGGAGAGGTGTCACTGTGAGATGTGTCACTGGGAGAGATCTCAATGGGAGATGTGTCACTGGGAAACATGTCACTGGGAGAGATTTCATTGGGAGAGATGTTACTGAAAAGATGTCACTGGGAGGGATTTCACTGGGAGAGATTTCACTGGGAAATATCGCACGGGGAGAGATGTCACTGTGAGAGATGTCACTGGGTGTGGTTTCACTGGGAGAAATGTCACTGGGAGCGATGTCTCCGGAAGAGGTGACACTGGGAAAGATGTCACAGGGAAAGATGTCACTGGGAGAGATGTCACTGGGAAAGATGCCACTGGGAAAGATGTCATTGGGAGAGATGTCGCTGGGAGAGGTGTTACTGGGATAAGTGTCACTGGGAGAGAAGTCTCTGGGACAGGTGTCACTGGAAGAGATGTTACTGTGAAAAATATCACTGGGAGAGATGTCACTGGGGACGTGTCACTGGGAGAGATGTCACTGGGAGAGGAGTCACTGGAAGAGATGTTACTGTGAAAAATATCACTGGGAGAGATGTCACTGGGGAGGTGTCATTGGGAGAGATGTCACTGGGAGAAGAGTCACTGGGAGAGATGTCATTGGGTGAGGTGTCACTGAGAGATGTCACTGTGAAAGATGTCACTGGGAGAGATGACACTGGGAGAGATGTCGCTGGGAGAAATGTCACTGGGAGAGGTGTCACTGGGAGAGATTTCACTGGGAGAGATGTTACTGCAAAAAATATCACTGGGAGAGATATCACTGGGGAGGCGTCACTGGGAGAGATGTCACTGGGAGAGGAGTCGCTGGGAGAGATGTCACTGGGAGAGGTATCACTGGGAGAGGTGTCACTGGAAGAGACATCACTGGAAGAGATGTCACTGGGAGAGATGTCACTGGAGGACGTGTCACTGGGAGATATGTCACTGGGAGATGCATCACTGGGGGAGATGTCACTGCAAAATGTGTCACTGGGACAGAAGTCACTAGGAGAGATGTCACTGGCAGAGATATCACTGGGAGAGGGGTCACTGTGAGAGGTGTCACTGGGAGAGATGTCACTGGGAGAGATGTCACTGCCAAAGATGTCACTGGGAGAGATGTCATCAGGAGAGATGTCACTGGGAGAGATGTCACTGGGAGAGGTGTCACTGGGAGAGGTGTCACTGGGAGAAAATTCACTCGGAGAGGTGTCACTGTGAGAGATGTCACTGCGAAAGATGGCACTGGGAGAGATGTCACTGGGAGAGATATCACTGGGAGAGATGTCACTGGGAGATAGCACTGGGGGACGTGTCACTGGGAGAGATGTCACTGGGAGAGGCATCACTGGGAGAGATGTCACTGGGTGAGGAGTCACTGAGAGGAGTCAGTGGGAGACGTGTCACTGGGAGAGGTTTCACTGGGAGAGTTGTCACTGGTAGAGATGTCACTGGGAGAGGTTTCACTGGGAGAAATGTCACTGGGAGAGGTGTCACAGGGAGAGGTTTCACTGGGAGAGGTGTCATTGGGAGAAATGTCAGTGGGAGTGAAATCATCGAGAGAGATGGCACTGGGAGAGTTTTCACTTGGAGAGGAGTTAATGTGAGAGATGACATTGGGAGTGAATTCACAGGAGGAGGTTTCACTGGGGAGGTGTCATTGGGCGATGTGTCACTGGGAAATGTGTCACTGGGAGAAATATCACTTGGAGAGATGACACTGGGAGAAGTGTCACTGTGAGAGATGTCACTGGGATAGATTTCATTGGGAGAGATTTCACTGGGAGAGATGTCACTGGGAGAGACATCACGGGGAGGGATGTCCTGGGAGAGATGTCACTGGGAGAGATGTCACTGGAAGAGATATCACTGGGAGAGGTGTCACTAGGAGAGATGTCACTGGGAGGGATGATACTGGAAGAGGAGACACTGGGAGTGATGTCATTGGGAAAGTTGTCACTGGGAGAATTGACACTGGGAGAGATGTCACTGGGAGAGGAGTCACTGGGAGAGATGTCACTTGGAGAGTTGTCACTGAAAAGATATCACTGGGAGAGATGTCACTGCAAGAGAAGTCACTGGGAGTGGTGTCACTGGGAGAGATGTCACTGGGAGAGATCACACTGGGAGAGTTGTCACTGGGAGAGGTGTCACTTGGAGAGGAGTCACTTGGAGAGATATCATTGGGAAAGTTGTCACTGGGCGAGGTGACACTGAGAGTGAATTCACTGGGAGAGGAGTCACTGGGAGAGGATTCATTGGGAGAGATGTCAATGGGAGACATGTCCCTGGGAGAGATGTCACTGGGAAAGATGACACTGGGAGAGATATCACAGGGAGAGATGTCCCTGGGAGCGATGTCACTGGGAGAGATGTGATTGGGAGAGGTGTCACTGGGAGAGATGTCACTGGGAGAGATATCACAGGGACAGATATCCCTGGGAGAGATGTCACTGGGAGAGATATCACTGGGAGAGGAGTCACTGGGAGAGGTGTCTCTGGGAGAGGTGTCACTGCGGTAGATGTCACTGGAAGACTTGTCACAAAAGATATCACTGGGAGAGATGTCACTGGGAGAGATGTCATTGGGAGAGGTGTCACTGGGAGAGATGTCACTGGGAGAGATATGACTGGGAGAGATGTCCATGGGAGAGATGTCACTGGGAGAGATATCATTGGGAGAGGTTTCACTGGGAGAGATGTCACTGGGAGAGATATCACGGGGAGAGCTGTCCCTGGGAGAGATGTCACTGGGAGAGATATCATTGGGAGAGATATCACTGGGAGAGGAGTCACTGGGAGAGGTGTCTCTGGGAGAGGTGTCACTGCGGTAGATGTCACTGGGAGATTTGTCACTGAAAAGATATCACTGGGAGCGATGTCACTGGGAGAGTTTTCACTGGGAGTGGTGTCACTGGGAGAGGGGTCACTGGGAGAGATAACACTGGGAGAGGGGTCACTGGGAGAGGTGTCACTTGGAGAGGATTCACTGGGAGAGATATCACTGGGAAAGTTGTCACTTGGAGAGATATCACTGGGAGCGATGTCACTGGGAGAGATGTCACTGGGAGTGGTGTCACTGGGAGACGGGTCACTGGGAGAGATAACACTGGGAGAGGTGTCACTGGGAGAGGTATCACTTGGAGAGGAGTCACTGGGAGAGATATCACTGGGAAAGTTGTCACTGGGAGAGGTGACTCTGAGAGAGATTTCACTGGGATAGTAGTCACTGGGAGAGGAGTCATTGGGAGAGATGTCACTGGGAGATGAGTCACTGGGAGAGGAGACACTGGCAGAGATGTCACTGGGAGACATGTCCCTGGGAGAGATGTCACTGGGAGAGATGTCACTGGGATACATGTCACTGGGAGAGATGTCACTGGGGAAGATGTCACTGGGAGAGATGTCACTGGGAAACATGTCACTGGGAGAGATGTCACTGGGAGAGGTGTCACTTGGAGAGATGTAACTGGGAGAGATGTCCATGGGAAAGATGTCACTGGGAGAGATTTCACTGGGGGAGATGTCACTGGGAGAGATGTCACTAGGAGAGATGTCACTGGGAGAGATGTCACTGGGAGAAACTTCACTGGGTGTGGAGTGAAAGTGAGAGATGTCACTGGGAGAGATGTCACTGGGGGAGGTGTCACTGTGAGAGAGTTCATTTGCAGAGGAGTCACTGTGTGGGATGTCACTGGGAGAGATGTCACTGGGGTAGGAGACAATGTGAGAGATGTCAAGAGGTGTGATGTCATTGGGGGAGATGTCACAGCGGGGGTGTCATTGGGAGCTTGTCACTGGGAGAGGTGTCACTGGGAGAGATATCGCTGGGAGAGATGTCACTGGGTGAGATCTTTCTAGGAGAGGTGTCACTGAGAAAGATGTCACTGGGAGAGATGTCACTGGGAGTGGTGTCACTGGGAGAGAGTTCATTTGCAGAGGATTCACTGTGACGGATGTCACTGGGAGAGAGTCACTGGGAGAGTTGTCACTGGGAAGGATGTCACTTGGAGAGTTGTCACTGGGGGAAGTGTCACTGGGAAAGATTTCACTGGGAGAGCTGTCACTGGGGAAGATGTCACTGGGAGAGGTGTCACTGGGGGAGGTGACACTGGGGGAGCAGTAACAGGGCGAGAGTTCATTTGTAGAGGAGTCACTGTGAGGGATGTCACTGGGAGAGATGTCACTGGGTGAGGTGTCACTGTGAGAGATTTCACTGTGAAAGATTACACTGGGAGAGATGTCACTGGGAGAGATGTCACTGGGAGAAATGTCACTGGGAGAGTTGTCACTGGGAGAGGTGTCACTGGGAGAGGGTTCACTGGGAGAGATGTTACTGCGAAAAATATCACTGGGAGAGATGTCAGTGGGGAGGTGTCACTGGGAGAGATGTCACTGGGAGAGGAGTCACTGGGAGAGGTGTCACTGGGAGAGGTTTCACTGGGAGAGGTGTCACTGGGAGAGACGTCACTGGGAGAGATTTCACTGGGAGAGATGTCACTGGAGGAAGTGTCACTGGGTGAGATGTCACTTGGAGAGGCATCACTGGGAGCGATGTCACTGGGTGAGGAGTCACTGAGAGAGGAGTCACTGGGAGAGGTGTCACTGGGAGACCTTTCACTGGGAGAGATGTCACTGGAGGAAGTGTCACTGGGTGAGATGTCACTTGGAGAGGCATCACTGGGAGCGATGTCACTGGGTGAGGAGTCACTGAGAGAGGAGTCACTGGGAGAGGTGTCACTGGGAGAGGTTTCACTGGGAGAGTTGTCACTGGTAGAGATGTCACTGGGGGAGGTTTCACTGGGAGAGATGCCACTGGGAGAGATGTCACTTGGAGTGAAATCATCGAGAGAGATGGCACTGGGAGAGTTTTCACTTGGAGAGGAGTCAATGTGAGAGATGGCAATGGGAGAGATTTCACTGGAGGACATCTCACTGGGGAGGTGTCATTGGGAGATGTGTCACTGGGAGGGGTGTCACTTGGAGAGATATCACTTGGAGAGAAGTCACTGGGAGAGGTGTCATTGTAAGAGATATAACTGGGATAGATCTCACTGGGAGAGATTTCACTGGGAGAGGTATCACTGGGAAAGAAGTCACTGGGAGAGATGTCACTGGATGAGGTGTCACTGGGAACAATATCACTGGGAAATATGTCACTGGGAGAGGTGCGACTGGGAGACATGTCACTGGGAGAGGTGTCACTGGGAGAGATGTCACTGGGAGGGCTGTCAATGGGAGCGGTGTCACTGGGAAAAATTTCATTGGGAGAGGTGTTACTGAAAAGATGTCACTGGGAGGGATTTCACTGGGAGAGATGTCACTGGGAAAGATCTCACTGGGAGAGAGGTCACTGGGAGAGATGTCACTGGGAGTGGTGTCACTGGGAGAGATGTCACTGGGAGAGATGTCAATGGGAGATGTGGCACTGGGAAAAATGTCACTGGGAGAGATGCCACTGGGAGAGCTGTCACTGGGAGAGATGTCACTGGGAGAGATGTCACTGGGAGAGAAGTCCCTGGGAAAGATGTCACTTGGATAGATGTCACTGGGAGAGATGTCACTGGGAGAGATCTCACTGGGAGAGGTGTGACTGGGAGAGGTGTCACTGGGAGAGGAGTCACTGCGAGAGATGTCACTGGGAGTGGTGTCACTGGGAGAGATGTCACTGGGAGAGATGTCACTGGGAGAGAAGTCCCTGGGAAAGATGTCACTCTGATTGATGTCACTGGGAGAGATGTCACTGGGAGAGATTTCACTGCGAGAGATGTCACTGGGATAGATGTCACTGGGAGAGATGTCACTGGGAGTGATATCACTGGGAGAGGTGTCACTGGGAGAGGTGTCACTGGGAGAGGAGAATCTGGGAGAGGTGTCACTGGAAGAGATGTTACTGTGAAAAATATCACTGGGAGAGCTGTCACTGGGGAGGTGTCACTGGGAGAGATGTCACTGTGAGAGGAGTCACTGGGAGAGGTGTCACTAGGAGTGGAGTTACTCGGAGAGGTGTTACTGTGAGAGATGTCACTGTGAAAAATGTCACTGGGAGAGATGTCACTGGGAGAGATGTCACTGGGAGAGGAGTCTCTGGGAGAGGTGTCACTGGAAGAGATGTTACTGCGAAAAATATCACTGGGAGAGATGTCACTGGGGAGGTGACATTGGGAGAGATGTCACTGGGAGAGGAGTCACTGGAAGAGATGTCACTGGGTGAGGTGTCACTGTGAGAGATGCCACTGTGAAAGATGTCACTGGGAGAGATGTCAATGGGAGAGATGTCGCTGGGAGAAATGTCACTGGGAGACGTGTCACTGGGAGAGGTTTCACTGGGAGAGATGTTACTGCAAAAAATATCACTGGGAGAGATATCACTGGGAGAGGAGTCACTGGGAGAGATGTCACTGGGAGAGGTATCACTGGGAGAGGTGTCACTGGAAGGGACGTCACTGGAAGCGATGTCACTGGGAGAGATGTCACTGGAGGACATGTCACTGGGAGAGATGTCACTGGGAGAGGCATCACTGGGAGAGATGTCACTGCGAAAGATGTCACTGGGACAGAAGTCACTGGGAGAGATGTCACTGGCAGAGATATCACTGGGAGAGGGTTCACTGGGAGAGGTGTCACTGGGAGAGATGTCACTGGGAGAGGTGTCACTGCCAAAGATGTCACTGGGAGAGATGTCACCGGGAGAGATGTCACTGGGAGAGATGTCACTGGGAGAGGTGTCACTGGGAGAGGTGTCACTGGGAGAAAATTCAATCGGAGAGGTGTCACTGTGAGAGATGTCACTGGGAAAGATCTCACTGGGAGAGATGTCACTGGGAGAGATAGAACTGGGGGACGCGTCACTGGGAGAGATGTCACTGGGAGAGGCATCACAGGGAGAGATGTCACTGGGTGAGGAGTCACTGAGAGAGGAGTCACTGGGAGAGGTGTCACTGGGAGACCTTTCACTGGGACAGTTGTCACTGGTAGAGATGTCATTGGGAGAGGTTTCACTGGGTGAGATGTCACTGGGAGAGATGTCACTGGGAGAGGTTTCACTGGGAGAGGTGTCATTGGGAGAAATGGCACTTGGAGTGAAATCAGCGAGATAGATGGCACTGGGAGAGTTTTCACTTGGAGTGGAGTCAATGTGAGAGGTGACATTGGGAGTGATTTCACTGGAGGAGGTTTCACTGGGGAGGTGTCATTGGCAGATGTGTCACTGGGAAATTTGTCACTGGGAGAAATATCTCTTGGAGAGATGTCACTGGGAGAGATCTCAATGGGAGATGTGTCACTGGGAAATATGTCACTGGGAGAGATTTCATTGGGAGAGATTTCACTGGGAAATATCGCACTGGGAGAGAAGACACTGTGAGAGATGTCACTGGGTGTGGTTTCACTGGGAAAAATGTCACTGGGAGAGATGTCTCCGGAAGAGGTGTCACTGGGAAAGATGTCACAGGGAAAGATGTCACTGGGAGAGATGTCACTGGGAAAGATGCCACTGGGAGAGATGTCACTGGGAGAGATGTCGCTGGGAGAGGTGTTACTGGGATAAGTGTCACTGGGAGAGGAGTCTCTGGGACAGGTGTCACTGGAAGAGATGTTACTGTGAAAAATATCACTGGGAGAGATGTCACTGGGGACGTGTCACTGGGAGAGATGTCACTGGGAGAGAAGTCCCTGGGAAAGATGTCACTTGGATAGATGTCACTGGGAGAGATGTCACTGGGAGAGATCTCACTGGGAGAGGTGTGACTGGGAGAGGTGTCACTGGGAGAGGAGTCACTGCGAGAGATGTCACTGGGAGTGGTGTCACTGGGAGAGATGTCACTGGGAGAGAAGTCCCTGGGAAAGATGTCACTCTGATTGATGTCACTGGGAGAGATGTCACTGGGAGAGATTTCACTGCGAGAGATGTCACTGGGATAGATGTCACTGGGAGAGATGTCACTGGGAGTGATGTCACTGGGAGAGGTGTCACTGGGAGAGATGTCACTGGGAGAGGAGAATCTGGGAGAGGTGTCACTGGAAGAGATGTTACTGTGAAAAATATCACAGGGAGAGCTGTCACTGGGGAGGTGTCACTGGGAGAGATGTCACTGTGAGAGGAGTCACTGGGAGAGGTGTCACTAGCAGTGGAGTTACTCGGAGAGGTGTTACTGTGGGAGATGTCACTGTGAAAAATGTCACTGGGAGAGATGTCACTGGGAGAGATGTCACTGGGAGAGGAGTCTCTGGGAGAGGTGTCACTGGAAGAGATGTTACTGCGAAAAATATCACTGGGAGAGATGTCACTGGGGAGGTGACATTGGGAGAGATGTCACTGGGAGAGGAGTCACTGGAAGAGATGTCACTGGGTGAGGTGTCACTGTGAGAGATGCCACTGTGAAAGATGTCACTGGGAGAGATGTCAATGGGAGAGATGTCGCTGGGAGAACTGTCACTGGGAGAGGTGTCACTGGGAGAGGTTTCACTGGGAGAGATGTTACTGCAAAAAATATCACTGGGAGAGATATCACTGGGAGAGGAGTCACTGGGAGAGATGTCACTGGGAGAGGTATCACTGGGAGAGGTGTCACTGGAAGGGACGTCACTGGAAGCGATGTCACTGGGAGAGATGTCACTGAAGGACATGTCACTGGGAGAGATGTCACTGGGAGAGGCATCACTGGGAGAGATGTCACTGGCAGAGATATCACTGGGAGAGGGTTCACTGGGAGAGGTGTCACTGGGAGAGATGTCACTGGGAGAGGTGTCACTGCCAAAGATGTCACTGGGAGAGATGTCACCGGGAGAGATGTCACTGGGAGAGATGTCACTGGGAGAGGTGTCACTGGGAGAGGTGTCACTGGGAGAGGCATCACAGGGAGAGATGTCACTGGGAGAGGCATCACAGGGAGAGATGTCACTGGGTGAGGAGTCACTGAGAGAGGAGTCACTGGGAGAGGTGTCACTGGGAGACCTTTCACTGGGACAGTTGTCACTGGTAGAGATGTCATTGGGAGAGGTTTCACTGGGTGAGATGTCACTGGGAGAGATGTCACTGGGAGAGGTTTCACTGGGAGAGGTGTCATTGGGAGAAATGGCACTTGGAGTGAAATCAGCGAGATAGATGGCACTGGGAGAGTTTTCACTTGGAGTGGAGTCAATGTGAGAGATGACATTGGGAGTGATTTCACTGGAGGAGGTTTCACTGGGGAGGTGTCATTGGCAGATGTGTCACTGGGAAATGTGTCACTGGGAGAAATATCTCTTGGAGAGATGTCACTGGGAGAGATCTCAATGGGAGATGTGTCACTGGGAAATATGTCACTGGGAGAGATTTCATTGGGAGAGATTTCACTGGGAAATATCGCACTGGGAGAGATGTCACTGTGAGAGATGTCACTGGGTGTGGTTTCACTGGGAAAAATGTCACTGGGAGAGATGTCTCCGGAAGAGGTGTCACTGGGAAAGATGTCACAGGGAAAGATGTCCCTGGGAGAGATGTCACTGGGAAAGATGCCACTGGGAGAGATGTCACTGGGTATGATGTCGCTGGGAGAGGTTTTACTGGGATAAGTGTCACTGGGAGAGGAGTCTCTGGGACAGGTGTCACTGGAAGAGATGTTACTGTGAAAAATATCACTGGGAGAGATGTCACTGGGGACGTGTCACTGGGAGAGATGTCACTGGGAGAGGAGTCACTGGAAGAGATGTTACTGTGAAAAATATCACTGGGAGAGATGTCACTGGGGAGGTGTCATTGGGAGAGATGTCACTGGGAGAGGAGTCACTGGGAGAGATGTCACTGGGTGAGGTGTCACTGTGAGAGATGTCACTGTGAAAGATGTCACTGGGAGAGATGTCACTGGGAGAGATGTCGCTGGGAGAAATGTCACTGGGAGAGGTGTCACTGGGAGAGGTTTCACTGGGAGAGATGTTACTGCAAAAAATATCACTGGGAGAGATATCACTGGGGAGGTGTCACTGGGAGAGATGTCACTGGGAGAGGAGTCACTGGGAGAGACGTCACTGGGAGAGGGATCACTGGGAGAGGTGTCACTTCAAGAAACGTCACTGGAAGAGATGTCACTGGGAGAGGTTTCACTGGGACATGCATCACTGGGAGAGATGTCACTGCAAAAGGTGTCACTGGGACAGAAGTCACTGGGAGATGTCACTGGGAGAGGGGTCACTGGGAGAGATGTCACTGGGAGAGATGTCACTGCCAAAGATGTCACTGGGAGAGATGTCATCAGGAGAGATGTCACTGGGAGAGATGTCACTGGGAGAGGTGTCACTGGGAGAGGTGTCACTGGGAGAAAATTCACTTGGAGAGGTTTCACTGTGAGAGATGTCACTGCAAAAGATGGCACTGGGAGAGATGTCACTGGGAGAGATATCACTGGGAGAGATGTCACTGGGAGAGATGTAACTGGGAGAGATAGCACTGGGGGACGTGTCGCTGGGAGAGATGTCACTGGGAGAGGCATCACTGGGAGAGATGTCACTGGGTGAGGAGTCACTGAGAGAGGAGTCAGTGGGAGAGGTGTCACTGGGAGAGGTTTCACTGGGACAGTTGTCACTGGTAGAGATGTCACTGGGAGAGGTTTCACTGGGAGAGGTTTCACTGGGAGAGATGTCACTGGGAGAGATGTCACTGGGAGAGATGTCACTGGGAGAGATGTCACTGGGAGAGGTTTCACTGGGAGAGGTGTCATTGGGAGAAATGTCACTGGGAGTGAAATCATCGAGAGAGATGGCACTGGGGGAGTTTTCACTTGGAGAGGCGTCAATGTGAGCGATGACATTGGGAGTGAATTCACTGGAGGAGGTTTCACTGGGGAGGTGTCATTGGGTGATGTGTCACTGGGAAATGTGTCACTAGGAGAAATATCTCTTGGAGAGATGACACTGGGAGAGGTGTCACTGTGAGAGATGTTACTGGGATAGATTTCATTGGGAGAGATTTCACTGGGAGAGGTATCACTGGGAAAGTAGTCACTGGGAGAGAAGTCACTGGATCAGATGTCACTGGGAAAGATATCACTGGGAATGATGTCACTGGGAGAGATGCTACTGGGAGAGATGTCACTGGGAGAGGTGTCACTGGGGGAGATGTCACTGGGAGAGATGTCAATGGGAGACGTGTCATTGGGAAATATGTCACTGGGAGAGATTTCATTGGGAGAGGTGTCACTGAAAAGATGTCACTGGGAGGGATTACTCTGGGAGAGATGTCACTGGGAAATATCTCACTGTAAGAGTTGTCACTGGGAGAAATGTCACTGGGTGTGGTTTCACTGGGAAAAATGTCACTGGGAAAGATGTCTCCGGAAGAGATGTCACTGGGAGAGATGTCACTGGGAGAGATGTCACTGGGAAAGATGTCACTGGGAGAGATGTCACTGGGAGAGATGTCACTGGGAGCGGAGTCACTGGGAGAGGAGTCACTGGGAGGGGAGTCTCTGGGGGAGGAGTCACTGGAAGAGATTTTCCTGTGAATAATATCACTGGGAGAGATGTCACTTTGGAGCTGTCACTGGGAGAGGTGTCCCTGGGAGAGGAGTCACTGGGAGAGGTGTCACTGGGTGAGGTGTCACGGTGAGAGATGTCACTGTGAAATATGTCACTGGGAGAGATGTGACTGGGAGAGATGTCACTGGGAGAAATGTCACTGGGAGAGGTGGCACTGGGAGAGGTGTCAATGGGAGAGGAGTCACTCGGAGAGGTGTCACTGTGAGATATGTCACTGTGAAAGATGTCACTGGGAGAGATGTAACTGGGAGAGATGTCACTGGGAGAAATGTCACTGGGGAGGTGTCACTGGGAGAGTTGTCACTGGGAGAGGAGTCACTGGGAGAAATGTCGCTGGGAGAGATGTTACTGCGAAAAATATCACCGGGAGAGATGTCACCGGGAGGTGTCACTGGGAGAGATGACACTGGGTGAGATGTCACTAGGAGAGATGTCACTGGAGGACGTGTCACTGGGAGAGATGTCACTGGGAGAGGCATCACTGGGAGAGATGTCACTGGGTGAGGAGTCACTGAGAGAGGAGTCACTGTGAGAGGTGTCACTGGGAGAGGATTCACTGGGAGAGTTGTCACTGGTAGAGATGTCACTGGGAGAGCTTTCACTGGGAGAGATGTCACTGGGAGAGATGTCACTTGGAATGAAAACATCGAGAGTGATGGCACTCGGAGAGTTTTCACTTTGAGAGGAGTCAATATTGGAGATGGCATTGGGAGAGATTTCACTGGAGGAGATTTCACTGGGGAGGTGTCATTGTGAGAGATGTCACTGGGATAGATGTCACTGGGAGAGATTTCACTGGGAGAGATATCACTGGGAAAGAAGTCACTCGGGGAGATGTCACTGGATGAGATGTCACTGGGAAAGATATCACGGGGAAGATGTCACTAGGAGAGATGCTACTGGGAGACATGTCACTGGGAGAGCTGCCACTGGCCGAGATGTCACTGGGAGAGATGTCAATGGGAGAGGTGTCACTGGGAAATATTTCACTGGGAGGGATTTCATTGGGAGAGGTGTTACTGAAAAGATGTCACTGCGAGGGATTGCACTGGGAGAGATGTCACTGGGAAAGATGTCACTGGGAGAGATGTCACTGGGAGAGATGTCACTGGGACTGGTGTCACTGGGAGAGATATCACTGGGAGAGATGTTAATGGGAGAGGATTCTCGGGGAACAATGTCACTGGGAGAGATGCCACTGGGAGTGGTGTCACTTGGAGAGATGTCACTGGGAGAGATGTCAGTGGGAGAGATGTCCCTGGGAAAGCTGTCACTCAGAGAGATGTCACTGGGAGAGATGTCACTGGGAGAGATGTCACTGGGAGAGTTGTGACTGGGAGAGGTGTCACTGGGAGAGGAGTTACTCGGAGAGGTGTTACTGTGAGAGATGTCACTGTGAAAAATGTCACTGGGAGAGATGTCACTGGGAGAGATATCACTGGGAGAGGAGTCTCTGGGAGAGGTGTCACTGGAAGAGATGTTACTGCGAAAAATATCACTGGGAGAGATGTCACTGGGGAGGTGACATTGGGAGAGATGTCACTGGGAGAGGAGTCACTGGAAGAGATGTCACTGGGTGAGGTGTCACTGTGAGAGATGCCACTGTGAAAGATGTCACTGGGTGAGATGTCAATGGGAGAGATGTCGCTGGGAGAAATGTCACTGGGAGAGGTGTCACTGGGAGAGGTTTCACTGGGAGAGATGTTACTGCAAAAAATATCACTGGGAGAGATATCACTGGGAGAGGAGTCACTGGGAGAGATGTCACTGGGAGAGGTATCACTGGGAGAGGTGTCACTGGAAGGGACGTCACTGGAAGCGATGTCACTGGGAGAGATGTCACTGGAGGACATGTCACTGGGAGAGATGTCACTGGGAGAGGCATCACTGGGAGAGATGTCACTGCGAAAGATGTCACTGGGACAGAAGTCACTGGGAGAGATGTCACTGGCAGAGATATCACTGGGAGAGGGTTCACTGGGAGAGGTGTCACTGGGAGAGATGTCACTGGGAGAGGTGTCACTGCCAAAGATGTCACTGGGAGAGATGTCACCGGGAGAGATGTCACTGGGAGAGATGTCACTGGGAGAGGTGTCACTGGGAGATGTGTCACTGGGAGAAAATTCAATCGGAGAGGTGTCACTGTGAGAGATGTCACTGGGAAAGATATCACTGGGAAAGATGTCACTGGGAGAGGAGTCTCTGGGAGAGGTGTCACTGGAAGAGATGTTACTGTGAAAAATATCACTGGGACAAATGTCACTGTGGATGTGTCACCGGGAGAGATGTCACTGGGAGAGGAGTCACTGGGAGAGATGTAACTGGGTGAGGTGTCACTGTGAGAGATGTCACTGTGAAAGATGTCACTGGGAGAGATGTCACTGGGAGAGATGTCACTGGGAGAAATATCACTGGGAGAGGTGTCACTGGGAGAGGTTTCACTGGGAGAGGAGTCCCTGGTAGAGGTATCACTGGAAGAGATGATACTGTGAAAAATATCACTGGGAGAGATGTCACTGGGGAGGTGTCATTTGGAGGGATGTCACTGGGAGAGGAGTCACTGGGAGAGATGTCACTGGGAGAGATGTCAATGGGAGAGGTGTCACTGGGAAATATTTCACTGGGAGGGATTTCATTGGGATAGGTGTTACTGAAAAGATGTCACTGCGAGGGATTTCACTGGGAGAGATGTCACTGGGAAAGATCTCACTGGGAGAGATGTCACTGGGACTGGTGACACTGGGAGAGATATCAGTGGGAGAGATGTCAATGGGAGAGGTTTCACAGGGAATAATGTCACTGGGAGAGATGCCACTGGGAGTGGTGTCACTTGGAGAGATGTCACTGGGAGAGATGTCACTGGGAGAGATGTCCCTGGGAAAGGTGTCACTCGGAGAGATGTCACTGGGAGAGATGTCACTGGGAGAGATGTCACTGGAAGAGGTGTGACTGGGAGAGGTGTCACTGGGAGAGGAGTCACTGCGAGAGATGTCACTGGGAGCAATGTCACTGTGAAAGATCTCACTGGAAGAGATGACACTTGGAGAGATGTCACTGGGAGAGATGTCACTGGGAGAGATGTCACTGGGTGTGGTGTCACTGGGAAAAATGTCACTGGGAGAGATGTCTCCAAGAGCAGTGTCACTGTGAGAGATGTCACAGGGAGAGATTTCACTGGGAGAGATGTCACTGGGAAAGATGTCACTGGGAGAGATGTCACTGGGAGAGATGTCACTGGGAGAGGTGTCACTGGGAGAGGTGTCACTGGGAGAGGAGTCTCTGGGAGTGGTGTCATTGGAAGAGATGTTACTGTGAAAAATATCACTGGGAGAGATGTCACTGGGGAGGTGTCACTGGGAGAGATGTCACTGGGAGAGGAGTCACTGGGAGAGATGTCACTTGTTGAGGTGTCACTGTGAGAGATGTCACTGTGAAAGATGTCACTGGGAGAGATGTCACTGGGAGAGATGTCACTGGGAGAGGTGGCACTGGGTGAGGTGTCAATGGGAGAGGAGTCACTCGGAGAGGTGTCACTGTGAGATATGTCACTGTGAAAGATGTCACTGGGAGAGATGTAACTAGGAGAGATGTCACTGGGAGAAATGTCACTGGGGAGGTGTCACTGGGAGAGTTGTCACTGGGAGAGGAGTCACTGGGAGAAATGTCACTGGGAGAGATGTCACTGGGAGAGGTTTCCCTGGGAGACGTTTCACTGGGAGAGATGTTACTGCGAAAAATATCACTGGGAGAGATGTCACAGGGAGGTGTCACTGGGAGAGATGTCACTGGGCGAGATGTCACTAGGAGAGATGTCACTGGAGGACGTGTCACTGGGAGAGATGTCACTGGGAGAGGCATCACTGGGAGAGATGTCACTGGGTGAGGAGTCACTGAGAGAGGAGTCACTGTGAGAGGTGTCACTGGGAGAGGATTCACTGGGAGAGTTGTCACTGGTAGAGATGTCACTGGGAGAGGTGTCACTGGGAGATGTGTCACTGGGAGAAAATTCAATCGGAGAGGTGTCACTGTGAGAGATGTCACTGGGAAAGATATCACTGGGAGAGATGTCACTTCGAGAGATAGAACTGGGGGACGCGTCACTGGGAGAGATGTCACTGGGAGAGGCATCACAGGGAGCGATGTCACTGGGTGAGGAGTCACTGACAGAGGAGTCACTGGGAGAGGTGTCACTGGGAGACCTTTCACTGGGACAGTTGTCACTGGTAGAAATGTCATTGGGAGAGGTTTCACTGGGTGAGATGTCACTGGGAGAGATGTCACTGGGAGAGGTTTCACTGGGAGAGGTGTCATTGGGAGAAATGGCACTTGGAGTGAAATCAGCGAGATAGATGGCACTGGGAGAGTTTTCACTTGGAGTGGAGTCAATGTGCGAGATGACATTGGGAGTGATTTCACTGGAGGAGGTTTCACTGGGGAGGTGTCATTGGCAGATGTGTCACTGGGAAATGTGTCACTGGGAGAAATATCTCTTGGAGAGATGCCACTGGGAGAGATCTCAATGGGAGATGTGTCACTGGGAAATATGTCACTGGGAGAGATTTCATTGGGAGAGATTTCACTGGGAAATATCGCACTGGGAGAGATGTCACTGTGAGAGATGTCACTGGGTGTGGTTTCACTGGGAAAAATGTCACTGGGAGAGATGTCTCCGGAAGAGGTGTCACTGGGAAAGATGTCACAGGGAAAGATGTCACTGGGAGAGATGTCACTGGGAAAGATGCCACTGGGAGAGATGTCACTGGGAAAGATGTCGCTGGGAGAGGTGTTACTGGGATAAGTGTCACTGGGAGAGGAGTCTCTGGGACAGGTGTCACTGGAAGAGATGTTACTGTGAAAAATATCACTGGGAGAGATGTCACTGGGGACGTGTCACTGGGAGAGATGTCACTGGGAGAGGAGTCACTGGAAGAGGTGTTACTGTGAAAAATATCACTGGGAGAGATGTCACTGGGGAGGTCTCATTGGGAGAGATGTCACTGGGAGAGGAGTCACTGGGAGAGATGGCACTGGGAGAGATGTCGCCGGGAGAAATGTCACTGGGAGAGGTGTCACTGGGAGAAGTTTCACTGGGAGAGAAGTTACTGCAAAAAATATCACTGGGAGAGATATCACTGTGTAGGTGTCACTGGGAGAGATGTCACTGGGAGAGGAGTCACTGGGAGAGATGTCACTGGGAGAGGAATCACTGGGAGAGGTGTCACTGGAAGAGACGTCACTGGAAGAGATGTCATTGGGAGAGATGTCACTGGAGGACGTGTCACTGGGAGATATGTCACTGGGACATGCATCACTGGGAGAGATGTCACTGCAAAAGGTGTCACTGGGACAGAAGTCACTGGGAGAGATGTCACTGGCAGAGATATCACTGGGAGAGGGGTCACTGTGAGAGGTGTCACTGGGAGAGATGTCACTGCTAGAGATGTCACTGCCAAAGATGTCACTGGGAGAGATGTCATCAGGAGAGATGTCACTGGGAGAGATGTCACTGGGAGAGGTGTCACTGGGAGAGGTGTCACTGGGAGAAAATTCACTTGGCGAGGTGTCACTGTGAGAGATGTCACTGCAAAAGATGGCACTGCGAGAGATGTCACTGGGAGAGATATCAGTGGGAGAGATGTCACTGGGTGAGGAATCACTGGGAGAGATGTCACTGGGTGTGAAATCATCAATAGAGATGGCATTGGGAGAGTTTTCACTTGGAGAGGAGTCAATGTGAGCGATGACATTGGGAGTGAATTCACTGGAGGAGGTTTCACTGGGGAGGTGTCATTGGGCGATGTGTCACTGGGAAATGTGTCACTAGGAGAAATATCTCTTGGAGAGATGACACTGGGAGAGGTGTCACTGTGAGAGATGTCACTGGGATAGATTTCATTGGGAGAGAATTCACTGGGAGAGGTATCACTGGGAAAGTAGTCACTGGGAGAGAAGTCACCAGATCAGATGTCACTGGGAAAGATATCACTGGGAATGATGTCACTGGGAGAGATGCTACTGGGAGAGATGTCACTGGGAGAGGTGTCACTGGGGTAGATGGCACTGGGAGAGATGTCAATTGGAGACGTGTCATTGGGAAATATGTCACTGGGAGAGATTTCATTGGGAGAGGTGTCACTGAAAAGATGTCACTGGGAGGGATTACTCTGGGAGAGATGTCACTGGGAAATATCTCACTGTAAGAGTTGTCACTGGGAGAAATGTCACTGGGTGTGGTTTCACTGGGAAAAATGTCACTGGGAAAGATGTCTCCGGAAGAGATGTCACTGAGAGAGATGTCACTGGGAGAGATGTCACTGGGAAAGATGTCACTGGGAGAGATGTCACTGGGAGAGGTGTCACTGGGAGAGGAGTCACTGGGAGAGGAGTCACTGGGAGGGGACTCTCTGGGGGCGGTGTCACTGGAAGAGATTTCCCTGTGAATAATATCACTGGGAGAGATGTCACTTTGGAGCTGTCACTGGGAGAGGTGTCCCTGGGAGAGGAGTCACTGGGAGAGATGTCACTGGGTGAGGTGTCACGGTGAGAGATGTCACTGTGAAAGATGTCACTGGGAGAGATGTGACTGGGAGAGATGTCACTGGGAGAAATGTCACTGGGAGAGGTGGCACTGGGAGAGGTGTCAATGGGAGAGGAGTCACTCGGAGAGGTGTCACTGTGAGATATGTCACTGTGAAAGATGTCACTGGGAGAGATGTAACTGGGAGAGATGTCACTGGGAGAAATGTCACTGGGGAGGTGTCACTGGGAGAGTTGTCACTGGGAGAGGAGTCACTGGGAGAAATGTCGCTGGGAGAGATGTCACTGGGAGAGGTTTCCCTGGGAGACGTTTCACTGGGAGAGATGTTACTGCGAAAAATATCACTGGGAGAGATGTCACGGGGAGGTGTCACTGGGAGAGATGTCACTGGGCGAGATGTCACTAGGAGAGATGTCACTGGAGGACGTGTCACTGGGAGAGATGTCACTGGGAGAGGCATCACTGGGAGAGATGTCACTGGGTGAGGAGTCACTGAGAGAGGAGTCACTGTGAGAGGTGTCACTGGGAGAGGATTCACTGGGAGAGTTGTCACTGGTAGAGATGTCACTGGGAGAGCTTTCACTGGGAGAGATGTCACTGGGAGAGATGTCACTTGGAATGAAATCATCGAGAGTGATGGCACTGGGAGAGTTTTCACGTTGAGAGGAGTCAATATTGGAGATGGCATTGGGAGAGATTTCACTGGAGGAGATTTCACTGGGGAGGTGTCATTGGGAGATGTGTCACTGGGAAAGGTGTCACTGGGAGAGATATCACTTGGAGCGATGTCACTGGGAGAGGTGTCATTGTGAGAGATGTCACTGGGATAGATGTCACTGGGAGAGATTTCACTGGGAGAGATATCACTGGGAAAGAAGTCACTCGGGGAGATGTCACTGGATGAGATGTCACTGGGAAAGATATCACGGGGAAGATGTCACTAGGAGAGATGCTACTGGGAGACATGTCACTGGGAGAGCTGCCACTGGGCGAGATGTCACTGGGAGAGATGTCAATGGGAGAGGTGTCACTGGGAAATATTTCACTGGGAGGGATTTCATTGGGAGAGGTGTTACTGAAAAGATGTCACTGCGAGGGATTTCACTGGGAGAGATGTCACTGGGAAAGATCTCACTGGGAGAGATGTCACTGGGAGAGATGTCACTGGGACTGGTGTCACTGGGAGAGATATCACTGGGAGAGATGTTAATGGGAGAAGATTCTCGGGGAAAAATGTCACTGGGAGAGATGCCACTGGGAGTGGTGTCACTTGGAGAGATGTCACTGGGAGAGATGTCAGTGGGAGAGATGTCCCTGGGAAAGGTGTCACTCAGAGAGATGTCACTGGGAGAGATGTCACTGGGAGAGATGTCACTGGGAGAGTTGTGACTGGGAGAGGTGTCACTGGGAGAGGAGTCACTGTGAGAGATGTCACTGGGAGAAATGCCACTGTGAAAGATCTCACTGGAAGAGATGACACTTGGAGAGATGTCATGGGGAGAGATGTCACTGGGAGAAATGTCACTGGGTGTGGTTTCACTGGGAAAAATGTCACTGGGAGAGATGTCTCCAGGAGCAGTGTCACTGGGAGAGATGTCACGGGGAGAGATTTCACTGGGAGAGATGTCACTGGGAAAGATGTCACTGGGAGAGGTGTCACTGGGAGAGGAGTCTCTGGGAGTGGTATCACTGGAAGAGATGTTACTGTGAAAAATATCATTGGGAGAGATGTCACTGGGGAGGTGTCACTGGGAGAGATATCCCTGGGAGAGGAGTCACTGGGAGAGATGTCACTGGGTGAGGTGTCACTGTGAGAGATGTCACTGTGAAAGATGTCACTGGGAGAGATGTCACTGGGAGAGATGTCACTGGGAGAAATCTCACTGGGAGTGGTGGCACTGCGAGAGGTGTCACTAGGAGTGGAGTCACTCGGAGAAGTGTCACTGTGAGAGGTGTCACTGTGAAATATGTCACTGGGAGAGATGTCACTGGGAGAGATGTCACTGGGAGAAATGTCACTGGGAGAGGTGTCACTGGGAGAGGTGTCACTGGGAGAGGAGTCTCTGGGAGAGGTGTCACTGGAAGAGATGTTACTGCGAAAAATATCATTGGGTGAGCTGTCACTGGGGAGGTGCAATTGGGAGAGATGTCACTGTGAGAGGAGTCACTGGGAGAGATGTCACTGGGTGAGGTGTCACTGGGAGTGATGTCACTGGGAAAGATGTCACTGGGAGAGGAGTCTCTGGGAGAGAAGTCTCTGGGAGAGGTGTCACTGGGAGAGATGTCACTGGGAGAGATGTCACTGGGAGAGATGTCACTGGGAAAGATGTCACTGGGAGAGGAGTCTCTGGGAGAGGTGTCACTGGAAGAGATGTTACTGTGAAAAATATCACTGGGACAAATGTCACTGTGGATGTGTCACCGGGAGAGATGTCACTGGGAGAGGAGTCACTGGGAGAGATGTAACTGGGTGAGGTGTCACTGTGAGAGATGTCACTGTGAAAGATGTCACTGGGAGAGATGTCACTGGGAGAGATGTCACTGGGAGAAATATCACTGGGAGAGGTGTCACTGGGAGAGGTTTCACTGGGAGAGGAGTCCCTGGTAGAGGTATCACTGGAAGAGATGATACTGTGAAAAATATCACTGGGAGAGATGTCACTGGGGAGGTGTCATTTGGAGGGATGTCACTGGGAGAGGAGTCACTGGGAGAGATGTCACTGGGAGAGATGTCAATGGGAGAGGTGTCACTGGGAAATATTTCACTGGGAGGGATTTCATTGGGATAGGTGTTACTGAAAAGATGTCACTGCGAGGGATTTCACTGGGAGAGATGTCACTGGGAAAGATCTCACTGGGAGAGATGTCACTGGGACTGGTGACACTGGGAGAGATATCAGTGGGAGAGATGTCAATGGGAGAGGTTTCACAGGGAATAATGTCACTGGGAGAGATGCCACTGGGAGTGGTGTCACTTGGAGAGATGTCACTGGGAGAGATGTCACTGGGAGAGATGTCCCTGGGAAAGGTGTCACTCGGAGAGATGTCACTGGGAGAGATGTCACTGGGAGAGATGTCACTGGAAGAGGTGTGACTGGGAGAGGTGTCACTGGGAGAGGAGTCACTGCGAGAGATGTCACTGGGAGCAATGTCACTGTGAAAGATCTCACTGGAAGAGATGACACTTGGAGAGATGTCACTGGGAGAGATGTCACTGGGAGAGATGTCACTGGGTGTGGTGTCACTGGGAAAAATGTCACTGGGAGAGATGTCTCCAAGAGCAGTGTCACTGTGAGAGATGTCACAGGGAGAGATTTCACTGGGAGAGATGTCACTGGGAAAGATGTCACTGGGAGAGATGTCACTGGGAGAGATGTCACTGGGAGAGGTGTCACTGGGAGAGGTGTCACTGGGAGAGGAGTCTCTGGG
This sequence comes from Somniosus microcephalus, assembly GCF_052327205.1. Classification (NCBI taxonomy): domain Eukaryota; kingdom Metazoa; phylum Chordata; class Chondrichthyes; order Squaliformes; family Somniosidae; genus Somniosus; species Somniosus microcephalus. The sequence goes on along the minus strand of NC_140999.1, from coordinate 75,693,273 downwards.
AGTGGTGTCATTGGAAGAGATGTTACTGTGAAAAATATCACTGGGAGAGATGTCACTGGGGAGGTGTCACTGGGAGAGATGTCACTGGGAGAGGAGTCACTGGGAGAGATGTCACTTGTTGAGGTGTCACTGTGAGAGATGTCACTGTGAAAGATGTCACTGGGAGAGATGTCACTGGGAGAGATGTCACTGGGAGAGGTGGCACTGGGTGAGGTGTCAATGGGAGAGGAGTCACTCGGAGAGGTGTCACTGTGAGATATGTCACTGTGAAAGATGTCACTGGGAGAGATGTAACTAGGAGAGATGTCACTGGGAGAAATGTCACTGGGGAGGTGTCACTGGGAGAGTTGTCACTGGGAGAGGAGTCACTGGGAGAAATGTCACTGGGAGAGATGTCACTGGGAGAGGTTTCCCTGGGAGACGTTTCACTGGGAGAGATGTTACTGCGAAAAATATCACTGGGAGAGATGTCACAGGGAGGTGTCACTGGGAGAGATGTCACTGGGCGAGATGTCACTAGGAGAGATGTCACTGGAGGACGTGTCACTGGGAGAGATGTCACTGGGAGAGGCATCACTGGGAGAGATGTCACTGGGTGAGGAGTCACTGAGAGAGGAGTCACTGTGAGAGGTGTCACTGGGAGAGGATTCACTGGGAGAGTTGTCACTGGTAGAGATGTCACTGGGAGAGGTGTCACTGGGAGATGTGTCACTGGGAGAAAATTCAATCGGAGAGGTGTCACTGTGAGAGATGTCACTGGGAAAGATATCACTGGGAGAGATGTCACTTCGAGAGATAGAACTGGGGGACGCGTCACTGGGAGAGATGTCACTGGGAGAGGCATCACAGGGAGCGATGTCACTGGGTGAGGAGTCACTGACAGAGGAGTCACTGGGAGAGGTGTCACTGGGAGACCTTTCACTGGGACAGTTGTCACTGGTAGAAATGTCATTGGGAGAGGTTTCACTGGGTGAGATGTCACTGGGAGAGATGTCACTGGGAGAGGTTTCACTGGGAGAGGTGTCATTGGGAGAAATGGCACTTGGAGTGAAATCAGCGAGATAGATGGCACTGGGAGAGTTTTCACTTGGAGTGGAGTCAATGTGCGAGATGACATTGGGAGTGATTTCACTGGAGGAGGTTTCACTGGGGAGGTGTCATTGGCAGATGTGTCACTGGGAAATGTGTCACTGGGAGAAATATCTCTTGGAGAGATGCCACTGGGAGAGATCTCAATGGGAGATGTGTCACTGGGAAATATGTCACTGGGAGAGATTTCATTGGGAGAGATTTCACTGGGAAATATCGCACTGGGAGAGATGTCACTGTGAGAGATGTCACTGGGTGTGGTTTCACTGGGAAAAATGTCACTGGGAGAGATGTCTCCGGAAGAGGTGTCACTGGGAAAGATGTCACAGGGAAAGATGTCACTGGGAGAGATGTCACTGGGAAAGATGCCACTGGGAGAGATGTCACTGGGAAAGATGTCGCTGGGAGAGGTGTTACTGGGATAAGTGTCACTGGGAGAGGAGTCTCTGGGACAGGTGTCACTGGAAGAGATGTTACTGTGAAAAATATCACTGGGAGAGATGTCACTGGGGACGTGTCACTGGGAGAGATGTCACTGGGAGAGGAGTCACTGGAAGAGGTGTTACTGTGAAAAATATCACTGGGAGAGATGTCACTGGGGAGGTCTCATTGGGAGAGATGTCACTGGGAGAGGAGTCACTGGGAGAGATGGCACTGGGAGAGATGTCGCCGGGAGAAATGTCACTGGGAGAGGTGTCACTGGGAGAAGTTTCACTGGGAGAGAAGTTACTGCAAAAAATATCACTGGGAGAGATATCACTGTGTAGGTGTCACTGGGAGAGATGTCACTGGGAGAGGAGTCACTGGGAGAGATGTCACTGGGAGAGGAATCACTGGGAGAGGTGTCACTGGAAGAGACGTCACTGGAAGAGATGTCATTGGGAGAGATGTCACTGGAGGACGTGTCACTGGGAGATATGTCACTGGGACATGCATCACTGGGAGAGATGTCACTGCAAAAGGTGTCACTGGGACAGAAGTCACTGGGAGAGATGTCACTGGCAGAGATATCACTGGGAGAGGGGTCACTGTGAGAGGTGTCACTGGGAGAGATGTCACTGCTAGAGATGTCACTGCCAAAGATGTCACTGGGAGAGATGTCATCAGGAGAGATGTCACTGGGAGAGATGTCACTGGGAGAGGTGTCACTGGGAGAGGTGTCACTGGGAGAAAATTCACTTGGCGAGGTGTCACTGTGAGAGATGTCACTGCAAAAGATGGCACTGCGAGAGATGTCACTGGGAGAGATATCAGTGGGAGAGATGTCACTGGGTGAGGAATCACTGGGAGAGATGTCACTGGGTGTGAAATCATCGATAGAGATGGCATTGGGAGAGTTTTCACTTGGAGAGGAGTCAATGTGAGCGATGACATTGGGAGTGAATTCACTGGAGGAGGTTTCACTGGGGAGGTGTCATTGGGCGATGTGTCACTGGGAAATGTGTCACTAGGAGAAATATCTCTTGGAGAGATGACACTGGGAGAGGTGTCACTGTGAGAGATGTCACTGGGATAGATTTCATTGGGAGAGAATTCACTGGGAGAGGTATCACTGGGAAAGTAGTCACTGGGAGAGAAGTCACCGGATCAGATGTCACTGGGAAAGATATCACTGGGAATGATGTCACTGGGAGAGATGCTACTGGGAGAGATGTCACTGGGAGAGGTGTCACTGGGGTAGATGGCACTGGGAGAGATGTCAATTGGAGACGTGTCATTGGGAAATATGTCACTGGGAGAGATTTCATTGGGAGAGGTGTCACTGAAAAGATGTCACTGGGAGGGATTACTCTGGGAGAGATGTCACTGGGAAATATCTCACTGTAAGAGTTGTCACTGGGAGAAATGTCACTGGGTGTGGTTTCACTGGGAAAAATGTCACTGGGAAAGATGTCTCCGGAAGAGATGTCACTGAGAGAGATGTCACTGGGAGAGATGTCACTGGGAAAGATGTCACTGGGAGAGATGTCACTGGGAGAGGTGTCACTGGGAGAGGAGTCACTGGGAGAGGAGTCACTGGGAGGGGACTCTCTGGGGGCGGTGTCACTGGAAGAGATTTCCCTGTGAATAATATCACTGGGAGAGATGTCACTTTGGAGCTGTCACTGGGAGAGGTGTCCCTGGGAGAGGAGTCACTGGGAGAGATGTCACTGGGTGAGGTGTCACGGTGAGAGATGTCACTGTGAAAGATGTCACTGGGAGAGATGTGACTGGGAGAGATGTCACTGGGAGAAATGTCACTGGGAGAGGTGGCACTGGGAGAGGTGTCAATGGGAGAGGAGTCACTCGGAGAGGTGTCACTGTGAGATATGTCACTGTGAAAGATGTCACTGGGAGAGATGTAACTGGGAGAGATGTCACTGGGAGAAATGTCACTGGGGAGGTGTCACTGGGAGAGTTGTCACTGGGAGAGGAGTCACTGGGAGAAATGTCGCTGAACAGCCTGATAGAAAGCCGGAGAAATTATTAATATTGTTATTTATCATTATCATTATTGTTATCTTATCAGTATTATTACTACTATTAGATAGATATATGTGCATGCCTCATGAAATTTATACTAAATCATCATTTAGCATTATAGAAAATAGTGTTTCCACACTCATCCCACAAAATAGGTCCATTTTATTTCGTTTTATTGAACTATATAAATGCGTTCTTTCCACATAAGCTGCTGGAATATCCAGGGCCTCCGCTCCTCAACTTTTGGGATGAAGAGTACAGACCCTGAATTCCTAAAAGCTATAAAAGACATTGATATAATTGTGTTAACAGAAACATGGTGCCAAAAGGACATGCCGACCCACTGTCCCCCAATGTACCATGAAATTATTGTGCCTTCAGTAAAGAACATTAAGACACGCAAGGGCAGAACCTCCGGGGGAATCCTGGTGTGGTATAAAGGAGAACTGAACAAACACATCTCACCGATAAAACAGGGAAAATCACACGTATGGCTAAAATTAGATAAAAATATAGGAATAGAAAAAAACGATGTTTACTTATGTGCGATCTACATACCTCCAATAGAATCGCCATATTTTGAAGAGGAGATATTTGACACTCTCCACATGGAAATCAGCCATTTCCAGGCCCAAGGAAAGGTGCTACTATGTGGGGACCTAAATGCAAGGACAGGATGTGAACCTGACTTCATAGACCCACAGGGCAACAACCATGTGTTTGGCCAGACCCCTCTATATGTCACACCAGCCATCGCAAACCGAAACAACCTCGATTGTGAAATAAATAAAAGCGGTAGGGAGGTAGTGCAACTCTGCCGAGCCTTAGGCCTGTACATAGTTAACGGTAGGTTCAGAGGGGACTCCTTAGGGAGACTCACATATTCCTCAACTCTTGGGTCTAGTGTGGTGGATTATACAATCACTGACCTGGACCCCTGCGATATCAACGCATTCACTGTCAGGCAGCAATCCCCCCTCTCAGACCATAACCAAATAAATGTGTACCTTAAACTTTCTGCCCAAACTACAGACACAAAAAAGGAACCCAGTAAGCTACATAAAATAAACCAGACATACAGATGGGCCCCAGACAGTGGAGATAAATTCATCACAGCACTAAATTCACCTGATCTCACAAGTAAAATTTCAAAATTTAAAGAAAATCTATATGAGATCACCAGAGATGGGGTAAACATGGCCATAGAGGATATAAATATGATCTTTCATGAGGCAGCTGTAAAAGCCGACCTCGTGAAACAGAAGAGGAAGAGTCACAAAAGACAAAATAAAAATAAGAAATGGTTTGACCACGAATGCAAAAATGCCAGAAAAGACCTGAGAAAAATATCAAACCAAAAGCATCGCCAACCAAACAATCCGGACCTACGTACTAGATACAATGAAACCCTCAAAAGATATAAACACACCATTAGGAACAAAACACAAAACTATACCCACAAAATACTAGAAGAAATTGAAAACTCCACCAACCCAAAACAATTCTGGGAAATGTGGAATAACCTGAGTACAACACAATTGCAAGCATTACCAATCCAAGATGGCGACATCTGGAGAACACATTTTGAAAACCTCTACAAAGACATCCCAATAAACGAAACAAACCCAAGTCAACATCAGGTCACAGAAAAACTCCACACATTAGAAGCAACAATCAAAGACAACCAAAACCCTCTAGACTCCCCAATCACATGGAAAGAAATGGCCACAAAAACAAAATCTCTCCACCTAAAGAAAGCCTGTGGCCCAGACAACATCAAAAATGAAATGCTCAAGTTCAGCAATATGGAGATGCAGGGTGCGGTACTCAAATTATTCAACATCATATTACGTTCAGGCTGTTTTCCCGATATCTGGTGCCAAGGACTAATCTCCCCCATATATAAAAGCGGAAACAAATCAGACCCAAATAACTACCGCGGCATCTGTGTCAACAGTTGTCTAGGGAAGTTATTCTGCAGTATTCTAAATAGTAGATTACTTGATTTTCTTAACAAACATAATATCCTCAGAAAAAACCAAATAGGCTTTCTTCCAAAACACCGCACCGCCGACCATATCTATACCCTTCACACCCTCATTGAAAAACATATACACCAAACAAAAAATGGGAAAATATTCGCCTGTTTCATCGACTTCAAGAAAGCCTTTGACTCTATATGGCACGAAGGGCTCTATTATAAACTTCTTCAATGTGGAATAGGGGGCAAAGTCTATGACCTTATTAAATCAATGTATCTGAAAAACAAATGCGGGGTCAAAATTGGAGACAAACGCACCGATTTCTTCACCCAGAGAAGAGGCGTCCGGCAGGGCTGCAATTTGAGCCCGACCCTGTTCAACATATACATAAATGAATTAGCAGACATGCTGGAGCAAAGCGAGTCACCAGGTCTCCGTCTCCTAGATGGAGAAGTGAAATCCCTGTTCTATGCGGACGACCTGGTTCTGCTGTCTCCCACAGAACAGGGATTACAGCAACAACTAGACCTACTCGACAAATACTGCCAAAATTGGGCTCTAACAGTAAATCTAAAGAAAACCAACATCATGATTTTTCAAAAAAGGCCCAGATGTCAGGAAAACAAATACCAGTTTACCCTCAGTGATATCACTATAGGACACACTATGAGCTACACCTACCTTGGTCTAACTATTACAGCATCAGGGAGCTTCAGCATAGCAGTGAATGCACTAAAAGAAAAAGCCCGAAGAGCCCTATATGCAATAAAAAGAAAATTCTACAACATCCAAATCCCAATCAAAATCTGGCTCAAAATATTTGACAGCATAATCCTGCCCATTGCACTGTACGGTAGTGAAGTATGGGGCCCGCTAAATCACCAAAGCTACACTAAATGGGAAAAACATACAATAGAAGCCCTACATGCAGAATTCTGCCGAAGCATCCTTCGCATCCAAAGGAAAACGCCAACAAATGCATGCAGAGCCGAACTAGGCAGATACCCACTGATAATAAACATCCAAAAACGAGCACTAAACTTCCTAAATCACCTCAAATCTAGCTCCCCAGACACCCTTCATTTCAAAGCCTTTCAGACCCAAGAGCTAAACCCAGAAAAGAGTCCCCTGAGTCAGCTGCTACGGAAACTAAGTACTCAGCCGGACCCTGACCAGCCCCAGACCAACACAGCCGCCCAAACACCAATCCGAGTGAACCAAATCATTAAAAAATGCAAAGAAACCTACCTGGAACATTGGAACAAAATAACCGAAAGCCAAAGCAGATTAGAATGTTACCGGGCCCTAAAAAGAGAATATAAACTGGCAGACTACCTCACGACCATCAGAGACACAAAACAGAGACAGACCCTCACCAGGTACAGACTAAGCGACCACCAACTGGAAATTGAAAAAGGCAGATACAAGAAATCCTGGCAGCCTAGAGAGAATAGAATATGCGATCAATGTCTGGCTGGCGAGGTTGAAACAGAAATGCATTTCCTCCTAAAATGCGAAAAATTCAACACATCAAGAAACATATTATTCAACAAGCTAAGCCAAACAACCCCAGATTTCAAGGAATTGGATGATCTGTCAAAATTGAGATTAGTCCTAGGAGAAGGAGACAGACCATACCTTGGGGCCAAATATGTAACAACATGTCACAACCTGAGGACTGTTTAAAATTAAGACTGTTTAAAATTAATATTGAACGTACCAAATGAAGTACAAAGACTGTTTAAAATTAATATTGTTTAAAAGTAATATTGTATGTACCCAACAAATGTCAAATCGATTGACACCTACAGAATGTTGGAAAACTGTACCTTTTTGCTATGTAAGCTTTGGCAATATGGTTCTCTGTAAACTTTCATGCCAATAAAGCATTTTAATTGGAATTGGAATTGGAATTGTCACTGGGAGAGGTTTCCCTGGGAGACATTTCACTGGGAGAGATGTTACTGCGAAAAATATCACTGGGAGAGATGTCACGGGGAGGTGTCACTGGGAGAGATGTCACTGGGCGAGATGTCACTAGGAGAGATGTCACTGGAGGACGTGTCACTGGGAGAGATGTCACTGGGAGAGGCATCACTGGGAGAGATGTCACTGGGTGAGGAGTCACTGAGAGAGGAGTCACTGTGAGAGGTGTCACTGGGAGAGGATTCACTGGGAGAGTTGTCACTGGTAGAGATGTCACTGGGAGAGCTTTCACTGGGAGAGATGTCACTGGGAGAGATGTCACTTGGAATGAAATCATCGAGAGTGATGGCACTGGGAGAGTTTTCACGTTGAGAGGAGTCAATATTGGAGATGGCATTGGGAGAGATTTCACTGGAGGAGATTTCACTGGGGAGGTGTCATTGGGAGATGTGTCACTGGGAAAGGTGTCACTGGGAGAGATATCACTTGGAGCGATGTCACTGGGAGAGGTGTCATTGTGAGAGATGTCACTGGGATAGATGTCACTGGGAGAGATTTCACTGGGAGAGATATCACTGGGAAAGAAGTCACTCGGGGAGATGTCACTGGATGAGATGTCACTGGGAAAGATATCACGGGGAAGATGTCACTAGGAGAGATGCTACTGGGAGACATGTCACTGGGAGAGCTGCCACTGGGCGAGATGTCACTGGGAGAGATGTCAATGGGAGAGGTGTCACTGGGAAATATTTCACTGGGAGGGATTTCATTGGGAGAGGTGTTACTGAAAAGATGTCACTGCGAGGGATTTCACTGGGAGAGATGTCACTGGGAAAGATCTCACTGGGAGAGATGTCACTGGGAGAGATGTCACTGGGACTGGTGTCACTGGGAGAGATATCACTGGGAGAGATGTTAATGGGAGAAGATTCTCGGGGAAAAATGTCACTGGGAGAGATGCCACTGGGAGTGGTGTCACTTGGAGAGATGTCACTGGGAGAGATGTCAGTGGGAGAGATGTCCCTGGGAAAGGTGTCACTCAGAGAGATGTCACTGGGAGAGATGTCACTGGGAGAGATGTCACTGGGAGAGTTGTGACTGGGAGAGGTGTCACTGGGAGAGGAGTCACTGTGAGAGATGTCACTGGGAGAAATGCCACTGTGAAAGATCTCACTGGAAGAGATGACACTTGGAGAGATGTCATGGGGAGAGATGTCACTGGGAGAAATGTCACTGGGTGTGGTTTCACTGGGAAAAATGTCACTGGGAGAGATGTCTCCAGGAGCAGTGTCACTGGGAGAGATGTCACGGGGAGAGATTTCACTGGGAGAGATGTCACTGGGAAAGATGTCACTGGGAGAGGTGTCACTGGGAGAGGAGTCTCTGGGAGTGGTATCACTGGAAGAGATGTTACTGGGAAAAATATCATTGGGAGAGATGTCACTGGGGAGGTGTCACTGGGAGAGATATCCCTGGGAGAGGAGTCACTGGGAGAGATGTCACTGGGTGAGGTGTCACTGTGAGAGATGTCACTGTGAAAGATGTCACTGGGAGAGATGTCACTGGGAGAGATGTCACTGGGAGAAATCTCACTGGGAGTGGTGGCACTGCGAGAGGTGTCACTAGGAGTGGAGTCACTCGGAGAAGTGTCACTGTGAGAGGTGTCACTGTGAAATATGTCACTGGGAGAGATGTCACTGGGAGAGATGTCACTGGGAGAAATGTCACTGGGAGAGGTGTCACTGGGAGAGGTGTCACTGGGAGAGGAGTCTCTGGGAGAGGTGTCACTGGAAGAGATGTTACTGCGAAAAATATCATTGGGTGAGCTGTCACTGGGAAGGTGCAATTGGGAGAGATGTCACTGTGAGAGGAGTCACTGGGAGAGATGTCACTGGGTGAGGTGTCACTGGGAGTGATGTCACTGGGTGTGGTTTCACTGGGAGAGGTGTCACTGGGAGAGAAGTCTCTGGGAGAGGTGTCACTGGGAGAGATGTCACTGGGAGAGATGTCACTGGGAGAGATGTCACTGGGAAAGATGTTACTGGGAGAGGAGTCTCTGGGAGAGGTGTCACTGGAAGAGATGTTACTGTGAAAAATATCACTGGGACAAATGTCACTGTGGATGTGTCACCGGGAGAGATGTCACTGGGAGAGGAGTCACTGGGAGAGATGTAACTGGGTGAGGTGTCACTGTGAGAGATGTCACTGTGAAAGATGTCACTGGGAGAGATGTCACTGGGAGAGATGTCACTGGGAGAAATATCACTGGGAGAGGTGTCACTGGGAGAGGTTTCACTGGGAGAGGAGTCCCTGGTAGAGGTATCACTGGAAGAGATGATACTGTGAAAAATATCACTGGGAGAGATGTCACTGGGGAGGTGTCATTTGGAGGGATGTCACTGGGAGAGGAGTCACTGGGAGAGATGTCACTGGGAGAGATGTCAATGGGAGAGGTGTCACTGGGAAATATTTCACTGGGAGGGATTTCATTGGGATAGGTGTTACTGAAAAGATGTCACTGCGAGGGATTTCACTGGGAGAGATGTCACTGGGAAAGATCTCACTGGGAGAGATGTCACTGGGACTGGTGACACTGGGAGAGATATCACTGGGAGAGATGTCAATGGGAGAGGTTTCACAGGGAATAATGTCACTGGGAGAGATGCCACTGGGAGTGGTGTCACTTGGAGAGATGTCACTGGGAGAGATGTCACTGGGAGAGATGTCCCTGGGAAAGGTGTCACTCGGAGAGATGTCACTGGGAGAGATGTCACTGGGAGAGATGTCACTGGAAGAGGTGTGACTGGGAGAGGTGTCACTGGGAGAGGAGTCACTGCGAGAGATGTCACTGGGAGCAATGTCACTGTGAAAGATCTCACTGGAAGAGATGACACTTGGAGAGATGTCACTGGGAGAGATGTCACTGGGAGAGATGTCACTGGGTGTGGTGTCACTGGGAAAAATGTCACTGGGAGAGATGTCTCCAGGAGCAGTGTCACTGTGAGAGATGTCACAGGGAGAGATTTCACTGGGAGAGATGTCACTGGGAAAGATGTCACTGGGAGAGATGTCACTGGGAGAGATGTCACTGGGAGAGGTGTCACTGGGAGAGGTGTCACTGGGAGAGGAGTCTCTGGGAGTGGTGTCATTGGAAGAGATGTTACTGTGAAAAATATCACTGGGAGAGATGTCACTGGGGAGGTGTCACTGGGAGAGATGTCACTGGGAGAGGAGTCACTGGGAGAGATGTCACTGGGTGAGGTGTCACTGTGAGAGATGTCACTGTGAAAGATGTCACTGGGAGAGATGTCACTGGGAGAGATGTCACTGGGAGAGGTGGCACTGGGTGAGGTGTCAATGGGAGAGGAGTCACTCGGAGAGGTGTCACTGTGAGATATGTCACTGTGAAAGATGTCACTGGGAGAGATGTAACTAGGAGAGATGTCACTGGGAGAAATGTCACTGGGGAGGTGTCACTGGGAGAGTTGTCACTGGGAGAGGAGTCACTGGGAGAAATGTCACTGGGAGAGATGTCACTGGGAGAGGTTTCCCTGGGAGACGTTTCACTGGGAGAGATGTTACTGCGAAAAATATCACTGGGAGAGATGTCACAGGGAGGTGTCACTGGGAGAGATGTCACTGGGCGAGATGTCACTAGGAGAGATGTCACTGGAGGACGTGTCACTGGGAGAGATGTCACTGGGAGAGGCATCACTGGGAGAGATGTCACTGGGTGAGGAGTCACTGAGAGAGGAGTCACTGTGAGAGGTGTCACTGGGAGAGGATTCACTGGGAGAGTTGTCACTGGTAGAGATGTCACTGGGAGAGGTGTCACTGGGAGATGTGTCACTGGGAGAAAATTCAATCGGAGAGGTGTCACTGTGAGAGATGTCACTGGGAAAGATATCACTGGGAGAGATGTCACTGGGAGAGATAGAACTGGGGGATGCGTCAGTGGGAGAGATGTCACTGGGAGAGGCATCACAGGGAGCGATGTCACTGGGTGAGGAGTCACTGACAGAGGAGTCACTGGGAGAGGTGTCACTGGGAGACCTTTCACTGGGACAGTTGTCACTGGTAGAAATGTCATTGGGAGAGGTTTCACTGGGTGAGATGTCACTGGGAGAGATGTCACTGGGAGAGGTTTCACTGGGAGAGGTGTCATTGGGAGAAATGGCACTTGGAGTGAAATCAGCGAGATAGATGGCACTGGGAGAGTTTTCACTTGGAGTGGAGTCAATGTGCGAGATGACATTGGGAGTGATTTCACTGGAGGAGGTTTCACTGGGGAGGTGTCATTGGCAGATGTGTCACTGGGAAATGTGTCACTGGGAGAAATATCTCTTGGAGAGATGCCACTGGGAGAGATCTCAATGGGAGATGTGTCACTGGGAAATATGTCACTGGGAGAGATTTCATTGGGAGAGATTTCACTGGGAAATATCGCACTGGGAGAGATGTCACTGTGAGAGATGTCACTGGGTGTGGTTTCACTGGGAAAAATGTCACTGGGAGAGATGTCTCCGGAAGAGGTGTCACTGGGAAAGATGTCACAGGGAAAGATGTCACTGGGAGAGATGTCACTGGGAAAGATGCCACTGGGAGAGATGTCACTGGGAAAGATGTCGCTGGGAGAGGTGTTACTGGGATAAGTGTCACTGGGAGAGGAGTCTCTGGGACAGGTGTCACTGGAAGAGATGTTACTGTGAAAAATATCACTGGGAGAGATGTCACTGGGGACGTGTCACTGGGAGAGATGTCACTGGGAGAGGAGTCACTGGAAGAGGTGTTACTGTGAAAAATATCACTGGGAGAGATGTCACTGGGGAGGTCTCATTGGGAGAGATGTCACTGGGAGAGGAGTCACTGGGAGAGATGGCACTGGGAGAGATGTCGCCGGGAGAAATGTCACTGGGAGAGGTGTCACTGGGAGAAGTTTCACTGGGAGAGAAGTTACTGCAAAAAATATCACTGGGAGAGATATCACTGTGTAGGTGTCACTGGGAGAGATGTCACTGGGAGAGGAGTCACTGGGAGAGATGTCACTGGGAGAGGAATCACTGGGAGAGGTGTCACTGGAAGAGACGTCACTGGAAGAGATGTCATTGGGAGAGATGTCACTGGAGGACGTGTCACTGGGAGATATGTCACTGGGACATGCATCACTGGGAGAGATGTCACTGCAAAAGGTGTCACTGGGACAGAAGTCACTGGGAGAGATGTCACTGGCAGAGATATCACTGGGAGAGGGGTCACTGTGAGAGGTGTCACTGGGAGAGATGTCACTGCTAGAGATGTCACTGCCAAAGATGTCACTGGGAGAGATGTCATCAGGAGAGATGTCACTGGGAGAGATGTCACTGGGAGAGGTGTCACTGGGAGAGGTGTCACTGGGAGAAAATTCACTTGGCGAGGTGTCACTGTGAGAGATGTCACTGCAAAAGATGGCACTGCGAGAGATGTCACTGGGAGAGATATCAGTGGGAGAGATGTCACTGGGTGAGGAATCACTGGGAGAGATGTCACTGGGTGTGAAATCATCGATAGAGATGGCATTGGGAGAGTTTTCACTTGGAGAGGAGTCAATGTGAGCGATGACATTGGGAGTGAATTCACTGGAGGAGGTTTCACTGGGGAGGTGTCATTGGGCGATGTGTCACTGGGAAATGTGTCACTAGGAGAAATATCTCTTGGAGAGATGACACTGGGAGAGGTGTCACTGTGAGAGATGTCACTGGGATAGATTTCATTGGGAGAGAATTCACTGGGAGAGGTATCACTGGGAAAGTAGTCACTGGGAGAGAAGTCACCGGATCAGATGTCACTGGGAAAGATATCACTGGGAATGATGTCACTGGGAGAGATGCTACTGGGAGAGATGTCACTGGGAGAGGTGTCACTGGGGTAGATGGCACTGGGAGAGATGTCAATTGGAGACGTGTCATTGGGAAATATGTCACTGGGAGAGATTTCATTGGGAGAGGTGTCACTGAAAAGATGTCACTGGGAGGGATTACTCTGGGAGAGATGTCACTGGGAAATATCTCACTGTAAGAGTTGTCACTGGGAGAAATGTCACTGGGTGTGGTTTCACTGGGAAAAATGTCACTGGGAAAGATGTCTCCGGAAGAGATGTCACTGAGAGAGATGTCACTGGGAGAGATGTCACTGGGAAAGATGTCACTGGGAGAGATGTCACTGGGAGAGGTGTCACTGGGAGAGGAGTCACTGGGAGAGGAGTCACTGGGAGGGGACTCTCTGGGGGCGGTGTCACTGGAAGAGATTTCCCTGTGAATAATATCACTGGGAGAGATGTCACTTTGGAGCTGTCACTGGGAGAGGTGTCCCTGGGAGAGGAGTCACTGGGAGAGATGTCACTGGGTGAGGTGTCACGGTGAGAGATGTCACTGTGAAAGATGTCACTGGGAGAGATGTGACTGGGAGAGCTGTCACTGGGAGAAATGTCACTGGGAGAGGTGGCACTGGGAGAGGTGTCAATGGGAGAGGAGTCACTCGGAGAGGTGTCACTGTGAGATATGTCACTGTGAAAGATGTCACTGGGAGAGATGTAACTGGGAGAGATGTCACTGGGAGAAATGTCACTGGGGAGGTGTCACTGGGAGAGTTGTCACTGGGAGAGGAGTCACTGGGAGAAATGTCGCTGGGAGAGATGTCACTGGGAGAGGTTTCCTGGGAGACGTTTCACTGGGAGAGATGTTACTGCGAAAAATATCACTGGGAGAGATGTCACGGGGAGGTGTCACTGGGAGAGATGTCACTGGGCGAGATGTCACTAGGAGAGATGTCACTGGAGGACGTGTCACTGGGAGAGATGTCACTGGGAGAGGCATCACTGGGAGAGATGTCACTGGGTGAGGAGTCACTGAGAGAGGAGTCACTGTGAGAGGTGTCACTGGGAGAGGATTCACTGGGAGAGTTGTCACTGGTAGAGATGTCACTGGGAGAGCTTTCACTGGGAGAGATGTCACTGGGAGAGATGTCACTTGGAATGAAATCATCGAGAGTGATGGCACTGGGAGAGTTTTCACGTTGAGAGGAGTCAATATTGGAGATGGCATTGGGAGAGATTTCACTGGAGGAGATTTCACTGGGGAGGTGTCATTGGGAGATGTGTCACTGGGAAAGGTGTCACTGGGAGAGATATCACTTGGAGCGATGTCACTGGGAGAGGTGTCATTGTGAGAGATGTCACTGGGATAGATGTCACTGGGAGAGATTTCACTGGGAGAGATATCACTGGGAAAGAAGTCACTCGGGGAGATGTCACTGGATGAGATGTCACTGGGAAAGATATCACGGGGAAGATGTCACTAGGAGAGATGCTACTGGGAGACATGTCACTGGGAGAGCTGCCACTGGGCGAGATGTCACTGGGAGAGATGTCAATGGGAGAGGTGTCACTGGGACATATTTCACTGGGAGGGATTTCATTGGGAGAGGTGTTACTGAAAAGATGTCACTGCGAGGGATTTCACTGGGAGAGATGTCACTGGGAAAGATCTCACTGGGAGAGATGTCACTGGGAGAGATGTCACTGGGACTGGTGTCACTGGGAGAGATATCACTGGGAGAGATGTTAATGGGAGAAGATTCTCGGGGAAAAATGTCACTGGGAGAGATGCCACTGGGAGTGGTGTCACTTGGAGAGATGTCACTGGGAGAGATGTCAGTGGGAGAGATGTCCCTGGGAAAGGTGTCACTCAGAGAGATGTCACTGGGAGAGATGTCACTGGGAGAGATGTCACTGGGAGAGTTGTGACTGGGAGAGGTGTCACTGGGAGAGGAGTCACTGTGAGAGATGTCACTGGGAGAAATGCCACTGTGAAAGATCTCACTGGAAGAGATGACACTTGGAGAGATGTCATGGGGAGAGATGTCACTGGGAGAAATGTCACTGGGTGTGGTTTCACTGGGAAAAATGTCACTGGGAGAGATGTCTCCAGGAGCAGTGTCACTGGGAGAGATGTCACGGGGAGAGATTTCACTGGGAGAGATGTCACTGGGAAAGATGTCACTGGGAGAGGTGTCACTGGGAGAGGAGTCTCTGGGAGTGGTATCACTGGAAGAGATGTTACTGTGAAAAATATCATTGGGAGAGATGTCACTGGGGAGGTGTCACTGGGAGAGATATCCCTGGGAGAGGAGTCACTGGGAGAGATGTCACTGGGTGAGGTGTCACTGTGAGAGATGTCACTGTGAAAGATGTCACTGGGAGAGATGTCACTGGGAGAGATGTCACTGGGAGAAATCTCACTGGGAGTGGTGGCACTGCGAGAGGTGTCACTAGGAGTGGAGTCACTCGGAGAAGTGTCACTGTGAGAGGTGTCACTGTGAAATATGTCACTGGGAGAGATGTCACTGGGAGAGATGTCACTGGGAGAAATGTCACTGGGAGAGGTGTCACTGGGAGAGGTGTCACTGGGAGAGGAGTCTCTGGGAGAGGTGTCACTGGAAGAGATGTTACTGCGAAAAATATCATTGGGTGAGCTGTCACTGGGGAGGTGCAATTGGGAGAGATGTCACTGTGAGAGGAGTCACTGGGAGAGATGTCACTGGGTGAGGTGTCACTGGGAGTGATGTCACTGGGTGTGGTTTCACTGGGAGAGGTGTCACTGGGAGAGAAGTCTCTGGGAGAGGTGTCACTGGGAGAGATGTCACTGGGAGAGATGTCACTGGGAGAGATGTCACTGGGAAAGATGTCACTGGGAGAGGAGTCTCTGGGAGAGGTGTCACTGGAAGAGATGTTACTGTGAAAAATATCACTGGGACAAATGTCACTGTGGATGTGTCACCGGGAGAGATGTCACTGGGAGAGGAGTCACTGGGAGAGATGTAACTGGGTGAGGTGTCACTGTGAGAGATGTCACTGTGAAAGATGTCACTGGGAGAGATGTCACTGGGAGAGATGTCACTGGGAGAACTATCACTGGGAGAGGTGTCACTGGGAGAGGTTTCACTGGGAGAGGAGTCCCTGGTAGAGGTATCACTGGAAGAGATGATACTGTGAAAAATATCACTGGGAGAGATGTCACTGGGGAGGTGTCATTTGGAGGGATGTCACTGGGAGAGGAGTCACTGGGAGAGATGTCACTGGGAGAGATGTCAATGGGAGAGGTGTCACTGGGAAATATTTCACTGGGAGGGATTTCATTGGGATAGGTGTTACTGAAAAGATGTCACTGCGAGGGATTTCACAGGGAGAGATGTCACTGGGAAAGATCTCACTGGGAGAGATGTCACTGGGACTGGTGACACTGGGAGAGATATCACTGGGAGAGATGTCAATGGGAGAGGTTTCACAGGGAATAATGTCACTGGGAGAGATGCCACTGGGAGTGGTGTCACTTGGAGAGATGTCACTGGGAGAGATGTCACTGGGAGAGATGTCCCTGGGAAAGGTGTCACTCGGAGAGATGTCACTGGGAGAGATGTCACTGGGAGAGATGTCACTGGAAGAGGTGTGACTGGGAGAGGTGTCACTGGGAGAGGAGTCACTGCGAGAGATGTCACTGGGAGCAATGTCACTGTGAAAGATCTCACTGGAAGAGATGACACTTGGAGAGATGTCACTGGGAGAGATGTCACTGGGAGAGATGTCACTGGGTGTGGTGTCACTGGGAAAAATGTCACTGGGAGAGATGTCTCCAGGAGCAGTGTCACTGTGAGAGATGTCACAGGGAGAGATTTCACTGGGAGAGATGTCACTGGGAAAGATGTCACTGGGAGAGATGTCACTGGGAGAGATGTCACTGGGAGAGGTGTCACTGGGAGAGGTGTCACTGGGAGAGGAGTCTCTGGGAGTGGTGTCATTGGAAGAGATGTTACTGTGAAAAATATCACTGGGAGAGATGTCACTGGGGAGGTGTCACTGGGAGAGATGTCACTGGGAGAGGAGTCACTGGGAGAGATGTCACTGGGTGAGGTGTCACTGTGAGAGATGTCACTGTGAAAGATGTCACTGGGAGAGATGTCACTGGGAGAGATGTCACTGGGAGAGGTGGCACTGGGTGAGGTGTCAATGGGAGAGGAGTCACTCGGAGAGGTGTCACTGTGAGATATGTCACTGTGAAAGATGTCACTGGGAGAGATGTAACTAGGAGAGATGTCACTGGGAGAAATGTCACTGGGGAGGTGTCACTGGGAGAGTTGTCACTGGGAGAGGAGTCACTGGGAGAAATGTCACTGGGAGAGATGTCACTGGGAGAGGTTTCCCTGGGAGACGTTTCACTGGGAGAGATGTTACTGCGAAAAATATCACTGGGAGAGATGTCACGGGGAGGTGTCACTGGGAGAGATGTCACTGGGCGAGATGTCACTAGGAGAGATGTCACTGGAGGACGTGTCACTGGGAGAGATGTCACTGGGAGAGGCATCACTGGGAGAGATGTCACTGGGTGAGGAGTCACAGAGAGAGGAGTCACTGTGAGAGGTGTCACTGGGAGAGGATTCACTGGGAGAGTTGTCACTGGTAGAGATGTCACTGGGAGAGGTTTCACTGGGAGAGATGTCACTGGGAGAGATGTCACTTGGAATGAAATCATCGAGAGTGATGGCACTGGGAGTGTTTTCACTTTGAGAGGAGTTAATATTGGAGATGGCATTGGGAGAGATTTCACTGGAGGAGGTTTCACTGGGGAGGTGTCATTGGGTGATGTGTCACTGGGAAAGGTGTCACTGGGAGAGATATCACTTGGAGGGATGTCACTGGGAGAGGTGTCATTGTGAGAGATGTCACTGGGATAGATGTCACTGGGAGAGATTTCACTGGGAGAGATATCACTGGGAAAGAAGTCACTGGGGGAGATGTCACTGGATGAGATGTCACTGGGAAAGATATCACGGGGAAGATGTCACTAGGAGAGATGCTACTGGGAGACATGTCACTGGGAGAGCTGCCACTGGGAGAGATGTCACTGGGAGAGATGTCAATGGGAGAGGTGTCACTGGGAAATATTTCACTGGGAGGGATTTCATTGGGAGAGGTGTTACTGAAAAGATGTCACTGCGAGGGATTTCACTGGGAGAGATGTCACTGGGAAAGATCTCACTGGGAGAGATGTCACTGGGAGAGATGTCACTGGGACTGGTGTCACTGGGAGAGATATCACTGGGAGAAATGTTAATGGTAGAGGTTTCTCGGGGAAAAATGTCACTGGGAGAGATGCCACTGCGAGTGGTGTCACTTGGAGAGATGTCACTGGGAGAGATGTCAGTGGGAGAGATGTCCCTGGGAAAGGTGTCACTCAGAGATATGTCACTGGGAGAGATGTCACTGGGAGAGAAGTCACTGGGAGAGTTGTGACTGGGAGAGGTGTCACTGGGAGAGGAGTCACTGTCAGAGATGTCACTGGGAGAAATGCCACTGTGAAAGTTCTCACTGGAAGAGATGACACTTGGAGAGATGTCACGGGGAGAGATGTCACTGGGAGAGATGTCACTGGGTGTGGTTTCACTGGGAAAAATGTCACTGGGAGAGATGTCTCCAGGAGCAGTGTCACTGGGAGAGATGTCACGGGGAAAGATGTCACTGGGAGAGGTTTCACTGGGAGAGGAGTCTCTGGGAGTGGTATCTCTGGAAGAGATGTTACTGTGAAAAATATCATTGGGAGAGATGTCACTGGGGAGGTGTCACTGGGAGAGATGTCCCTGGGAGAGGAGTCACTGGGAGAGATGTCACTGGGTGAGGTGTCACTGTGAGAGATGTCACTGTGAAAGATGTCACTGGGAGAGATGTCACTGGGAGAGATGTCACTGGGAGAAATCTCACTGGGAGTGGTGGCACTGGGAGAGGTGTCACTAGGAGTGGAGTCACTCGGAGAAGTGTCACTGTGAGAGGTGTCACTGTGAAATATGTCACTGGGAGAGATGTCACTGGGAGAGATGTCACTGGGAGAAATGTCACTGGGAGAGGTGTCACTGGGAGAGGTGTCACTGGGAGAGGAGTCTCTGGGGAGGTGTCACTGGAAGAGATGTTACTCCGAAAAATATCATTGGGTGAGCTGTCACTGGGGAGGTGCCATTGGGAGAGATGTCACTGTGAGAGGAGTCACTGGGAGAGATGTCACTGGGTGAGGTGTCACTGGGAGTGATGTCACTGGGTGTGGTTTCACTGGGAGAGGTGTCACTGGGAGAGAAGTCTCTGGGAGAGGTGTCACTGGGAGAGGTGTCACTGGGAGAGATGTCACTGGGAAAGATGTCACTGGGAGAGATGTCACTGGGAGAGATGTCACTGGGAGAGGGTTCAATGGGAGAGGTGTCACTGGGAGAGGAGTCTCTGGGAGAGGTGTTACTGGAAGAGATGTTACTGTGAAAAATATCACTGGGACAAATGTCACTGTGGATGTGTCACCGGGAAAGATGTCACTGGGAGAGGAGTCACTGGGAGAGATGTAACTGGGTGAGGTGTCACTGTGAGAGATGTCACTGTGAAAGATGTCACTGGGAGAGATGTCACTGGGAGAGATGTCACTGGGAGAAATATCACTGGAAGAGGTGTCACTGGGAGAGGTTTCACTGGGAGAGGAGTCTCTGGTAGAGTTATCACTGGAAGAGATGTTACTGTGAAAAATATCACTGGGAGAGATGTCACTGGGGAGGTGTCATTTGGAGAGATGTCACTGGGAGAGGTGGCACTGGGAGAGATGTCACTGGGAGAGATGTCAATGGGAGAGGTGTCACTGGGAAAAATTTCACTGGGAGGGATTTCATTGGGAGAGGTGTTACTGAAAAGATGTCACTGCGAGGGATTTCACTGGGAGAGATGTCACTGGGAAAGATCTCACTGGGAGAGATGTCACTGGGAGAGATGTCACTGGGACTGGTGACACTGGGAGAGATATCACTGGGAGAGATGTCAATGGGAGAGGTTTTTCAGGGAATAATGTCACTGGGAGTGGTGTCACTTGGAGAGATGTCACTGGGAGAGATGTCACTGGGAGAGATGTCCCTGGGAAAGGTGTCACTCGGAGAGATGTCACTGGGAGAGATGTCACTGGGAGAGATGTCACTGGAAGAGGTGTGACTGGGAGAGGTGTCACTGGGAGAGGAATCACTGCGAGAGATGTCACTGGGAGCAATGTCACTGTGAAAGATCTCACTGGAAGAGATGACATTTGGAGAGATGTCACTGGGAGAGGTGTCACTGGGAGAGATGTCACTGGGTGTGGTGTCACTGGGAAAAATGTCACTGGGAGAGATGTCTCCAGGAGCAGTGTCACTGTGAGAGATGTCACAGGGAGAGATTTCACTGGGAGAGATGTCACTGGGAAAGATGTCACTGGGAGAGATGTCACTGGGAGAGATGTCACTGGGAGAGGTTTCACTGGGAGAGGTGTCACTGGGAGAGGAGTCTCTGGGAGTGGTGTCATTGGAAGAGATGTTACTGTGAAAAATATCACAGGGAGAGATGTCACTGGGGAGGTGTCACTGGGACAGATGTCACTGGGAGAGGAGTCACTGGGAGAGATGTCACTGGGTGAGGTGTCACTGTGAGAGATGTCACTGTGAAAGATGTCACTGGGAGAGATGTCACTGGGAGAGATGTCACTGGGAGAGGTGGCACTGGGTGAGGTGTCAATAGGAGAGGAGTCACTCGGAGAGGTGTCACTGTGAGATATGTCACTGTGAAAGATGTCACTGGGAGAGATGTAACTAGGAGAGATGTCACTGGGAGAAATGTCACTGGGGAGGTGTCACTGGGAGAGTTGTCACTGGGAAAGGAGTCACTGGGAGAAATGTCACTGGGAGAGATGTCACTGGGAGAGGTTTCCCTGGGAGACGTTTCACTGGGAGAGATGTTACTGCGAAAAATATCACTGGGAGAGATGTCACGGGGAGGTGTCACTGGGAGAGATGCCACTGGGCGAGATGTCACTAGGAGAGATGTCACTGGAGGACGTGTCACTGGGAGAGATGTCACTGGGAGAGGCATCACTGGGAGAGATGTCACTGGGTGAGGAGTCACTGAGAGAGGAGTCACTGTGAGAGGTGTCACTGGGAGAGGATTCACTGGG
Organism: Somniosus microcephalus; assembly: GCF_052327205.1. Taxonomy (NCBI): domain Eukaryota; kingdom Metazoa; phylum Chordata; class Chondrichthyes; order Squaliformes; family Somniosidae; genus Somniosus; species Somniosus microcephalus. The sequence goes on along the minus strand of NC_140999.1, from coordinate 75,671,780 downwards.
ATAGTTGTCACTGGTAGAGATGTCACTGGGAGAGGTTTCACTGGGAGAGATGTCACTGGGAGAGATGTCACTTGGAATGAAATCATCGAGAGTGATGGCACTGGAAGAGTTTTCACTTTGAGAGGAGTCAATATTGGAGATGGCATTGGGAGAGATTTCACTGGAGGAGATTTCACTGGGAAAGGTGTCACTGGGAGAGATATCACTTGGAGGGATGTCACTGGGAGAGGTGTCATTGTGAGAGATGTCACTGGGATAGATGTCACTGGGAGAGATTTCACTGGGAGAGATATCACTGGGAAAGAAGTCACTGGGGGAGATGTCACTGGATGAGATGTCACTGGGAAAGATATCACGGGGAAGATGTCACTAGGAGAGATGCTACTGGGAGACATGTCACTGGGAGAGCTGCCACTGGGAGAGATGTCTCTGGGAGAGATGTCAATGGGAGAGGTGTCACTGGGAAATATTTCACTGGGAGGGATTTCATTGGGAGAGGTGTTACTGAAAAGATGTCACTGCGAGGGATTTCACTGGGAGAGATGTCACTGGGAAATATCTCACTGGGAGAGATGTCACTGGGAGAGATGTCACTGGGACTGGTGTCACTGGGAGAGATATCACTGGGAGAGATGTTAATGGGAGAGGTTTCTCGGGGAAAATGTCACTGGGAGAGATGCCACTGGGAGTGGTGTCACTTGGAGAGATGTCACTGGGAGAGATGTCAGTGGGAGAGATGTCCCTGGGAAAGGTGTCACTCAGAGATATGTCACTGGGAGAGATGTCACTGGGAGAGATGTCACTGGGAGAGTTGTGACTGGGAGAGATGTCACTGGGAGAGGAGTCACTGTGAGAGATGTCACTGGGAGAAATGCCACTGTGAAAGATCTCACTGGAAGAGATGACACTTGGAGAGATGTCACGGGGAGAGATGTCACTGGGAGAGATGTCACTGGGTGTGGTTTCACTTGGAAAAATGTCACTGGGAGAGATGTCTTCAGGAGCAGTGTCACTGGGAGAGATGTCACGGGGAGAGATTTCACTGGGAGAGATGTCACTGGGAAAGATGTCACTGGGAGAGGTGTCACTGGGAGAGGAGTCTCTGGGAGTGGTATCTCTGGAAGAGATGTTACTGTGAAAAATATCATTGGGAGAGATGTCACTGGGGAGGTGTCACTGGGAGAGATGTCACTGGGTGAGGTGACACTGTGAGAGATGTCACTCTGAAAGATGTCACTGGGAGAGATGTCACTGGGAGAGAGGTCACTGGGAGAATTCTCACTGGGAGTGGTGGCACTGGGAGAGGTGTCACTCGGAGTGGAGTCACTCGGAGAAGTGTCACTGTGAGAGGTGTCACTGTGAAATATGTCACTGGGAGAGATGTCACTGGGAGAGATGTCACTGGGAGAAATGTCACTGGGAGAGGTGTCACTGGGAGAGGTGTCACTGGAAGAGATGTTACTGTGAAAAATATCATTGGGTGAGCTGTCACTGGGGAGGTGCAATTGGGAGAGATGTCACTGTGAGAGGAGTCACTGGGAGAGAAGTCACTGGGTGAGGTGTCACTGGGAGTGATGTCACTGGGTGTGGTTTCACTGGGAGAGGTGTCACTGGGAGAGAAGTCTCTGGGAGAGGTGTCACTGGGAGAGATGTCACTGGGAGAGATGTCACTGGGAGAGATGTCACTGGGAAAGATGTCACTGGGAGAGATGTCACTGGGAGAGATGTCACTGGGAGAAGTGTCAATGGGAGAGGTGTCACTAGGAGAGGAGTCTCTGGGAGAGGTGTCACTGGAAGAGATGTTACTGTGAAAAATATCACTGGGACAAATGTCACTGTGGATGTGTCACCGGGAGAGATGTCACTGGGAGAGGAGTCACTGGGAGAGATGTAACTGGGTGAGGTGTCGCTGTGAGAGATGTCACTGTGAAAGATGTCACTGGGAGAGATGTCACTGGGAGAGATGTCACTGGGAGAAATATCACTGGGAGAGGTGTCACTGGGAGAGGTTTCCCTGGGAGAGGAGTCTCTGGTAGAGGTATCACTGGAAGAGATGATACTGTGAAAAATATCACTGGGAGAGATGTCACTGGGGAGGTGTCATTTGGAGAGATGTCACTGGGAGAGGAGTCACTGGGAGAGATGTCACTGGGAGAGATGTCAATGGGAGAGGTGTCACTGGGAAAAATTTCACTCGGAGGGATTTCATTGGGAGAGGTGTTACTGAAAAGATGTCACTGCGAGGGATTTCACTGGGAGAGATGTCACTGGGAAAGATCTCACTGGGAGAGATGTCACTGGGAGAGATGTCACTGGGACTGGTGACACTGGGAGAGATATCACTGGGAGAGATGTCAATGGGAGAGGTTTTTCAGGGAATAATGTCACTGGGAGAGATGCCACTGGGAGTGGTGTCACTTGGAGAGATGTCACTGGGAGAGATATCACTGGGAGAGATGTCCCTGGGAAAGGTGTCACTCGGAGAGATGTCACTGGGAGAGATGTCACTGGGAGAGATGTCACTGGAAGATGTGTGACTGGGAGAGGTGTCACTGGGAGAGGAGTCACTGCGAGAGATGTCACTGGGATCAATGTCACTGTGAAAGATCTCACTGGAAGAGATGATACTTGGAGAGATGTCACTGGGAGAGATGTCACTGGGAGAGATGTCACTGGTTGTGGTGTCACTGGGAAAAATGTCACTGGGAGAGATGTCTCCAGGAGCAGTGTCACTGTGAGAGATGTCACAGGGAGAGATTTCACTGGGAGAGGTGTCACTGGGAAAGATGTCACTGGGAGAGATGTCACTGGGAGAGGTGTCACTGGGAGAGGTGTCACTGGGAGAGGAGTCTCTGGGAGTGGTGTCATTGGAAGAGATGATACTGTGAAAAATATCACTGGGAGAGATGTCACTGGGGAGGTGTCACTTTGAGAGATGTCACTGGGAGAGGAGTCACTGGGAGAGATGTCACTGGGTGAGGTGTCACTGTGAGAGATGTCACTGTGAAAGATGTCACTGGGAGAGATGTCACTGGGAGAGATGTCACTGGGAGAAATGTCACTGGGAGAGGTGGCACTGGGAGAGGTGTCACTAGGAGTGGAGTCACTCGGAGAGGTGTCACTGTGAGAGATGTCACTGTGAAATATGTCACTGGGAGAGATGTCACTGGGAGAGATGTCACTGGGAGAAATGTCACTGGGAGAGGTGTCACTGGGAGAGGTGTCACTGGGAGAGGAATCTCTGGGAGAGGTGTCACTGGAAGAGATGTTACTGCGAAAAATATCACTGGGCGAGCAGTCACTGGGGAGGTGCCATTGGGAGAGATGTCACTGGGAGAGGAGTCACTGGGAGAGATGTCACTGGGTGAGGTGCCACTGTGAGAGATGTCACTGGGAGAGATGTCACTGGGAGAGATGACACTGGGAGAAATGTCACTGGGAGTGGTGTCACTGGGAGAGGTTTCACTGGGAGAGGTTTCACTGGGAGAGATGTTACTGCAAATAATATCACTGGGAGAATCACTGGGGAGGTGTCACTGGGAGAGATGTCACTGGAGGATGTGTTACTGGCAGAAATGTCACTGGGAGATGCATCACTGGGAGAGACGTCACTGGGACAGAAGTCACTGGGAGAGATTTCGCTGGCAGAGATGTCACTGGAAGAGGGGTCACTGGGTGAGGTGTCACTCGGAGAGGTGTCACTGGGAGAGATGCCACTGCCAAAGATGTCACTGGGAGAGATGTCATCGGGAGAGATGTCACTGGGAGAGATGTCACTGGGAGAGGTGTCACTGGGAGAAAATTCATTTGGAGAGGTGTCACTGTGAGAGATGTCACTGTGAGAGATGTCACTGGGAGAGATGTCACTGGGATAGATGTCACTGGGAGAGATGTCACTGGGTGAGGATTCACTGAGAGAGGAGTTACTGGGAGATGTTTCACTGGTAGAGGATTCACTGGGAGAGTTGTCAGCGGTAGAAATATAATTGGGAGAGTTTTCACTGGGAGACATGTCACTGGGAGAGATGTCACTGGCAGAGGTTTCACTGGGAGAGGTGTCATTGGGAGAAATGTGTCTTGGAGTTAAATCATCGAGAGAGATGGCACTGGGAGAGTTTTCACTTGGAGAGGAGTCAATGCGAGAGATGACATTGGGAGAGATTTCACTGGAGGAGATTTCACTGGGGAGGTGTCATTGGGAGATGTGTCACTGGGAAATGTGTCACTGGGAGAGATAGCACTTGGAGAGGTATCACTGGGAAAGTAGTCACTGGGAGTGAAGTCACTGGATAAGATGTCACTGGGAGAGATGTCACTGGGAGAGATGTCACTGGGTGAGGTGTCAATGGGAGAGGTGTCACTGGGAGAGGAGTCCCTGGGAGAGATGTCACTGGGAGAGGTATCAGGGAGAATTTCTACCAAAAATTCTCAAAATATGCCCTGAATTCAGAAATCTGAATGACAACCAAAAACTCCCATTCCTACTGGGAGAGGAGAGAAGCTGTGTAACACTGGTGGCACACTATGTTACAGCTTGCCATGAACAGAGGGACAACCAGTAAACTAAGAAATGAATATATATAAACAATGCGAATGTATATTTATTCACTCAGGGATATACCTGTTTATACACTGTATGAATAGAACTGCGTTAATGTGCTCAACCATAAATGTATTATGATGCTTTGGCAACATAAGATGTAACTTATCATGCCAATAAAGCGATTTGAATTGTGAATTGTGAATTGTGAATTGGGAGAGGCGTCACTGTGAGAGACATTACTGGGAGAGATGTCACTGGGAGAGATGTCACTGGAGGACGTGTTACTGGCAGAAATGTCACTGGGAGATGCATCACTGGGAGAGATGTCACTGGGACAGAAGTCACTGGGAGAGATGTCACTGGCAGAGATATCACTGGGAGAGGGGTCACTGGGTGAGGTGTCACTCGGAGAGGTGTCACTGGGAGAGATGTCACTGCCAAAGATGTCACTGGGAGAGATGTCATCGGGAGAGATGTCACTGGGAGAGATGTCACTGGGAGAGGTGTCACTGGGAGAAAATTCATTTGGAGAGGTGTCACTGTGAGAGATGTCACTGTGAGAGATGTCACTGGGAGAGATGTCACTGGGATAGATGTCACTGGGATAGATGTCACTGGGTGAGGATTCACTGAGAGAGGAGTTACTGGGAGAGGTGTCACTGTGAGAGGTTTCACTGGGAGAGTTGTCAGTGGTAGAGATGTCATTGGGAGAGGTTTCACTGGGAGAGATGTCACTGGGAGAGATGTCACTGGCAGAGGTTTCACTGGGAGAGGTGTCATTGGGAGAAATGTCACTTGGAGTGAAATCATCGAGAGAGATGGCACTGGGAGAGTTTTCACTTGGAGAGGTGTCAATGCGAGAGATGACATTGGGAGCGATTTCACTGGAGGAGATTTCACTGGGGAGGTGTCATTGGGAGATGTGTCAATGGGAAAGGTGTCACTGGGAGAGATATCACTTGGAGAGGTATCACTGGGAAAGATATCACTGGGAAAGATGTCACTGGGAGAGATGCTACTGGGAGAGATGTCACTGGGAGAGGTGTCACTGGGAGAGATGTCACTGGGAGAGATGTCAATGGGGACGTGTCACTGGGAAATATGTCATTGGGAGAGATTTCATTGGGAGAGGAGTTACTGAATAGATGTCAGTGGGAGGGATTTCACTGGGAGAGATGTCACTGGGAAATATCTCACTGGGAGTGATGTCACTGGGAGAGATGTCACTGGGTGTGGTTTCACTGGGAGAGGTGTCACTGGGAGAGAAGTCTCTGGGAGAGGTGTCACTGGGAGAGATGTCACTGGGAGAGATGTCACTGGGAAAGATGCCACTGGGAGAGATGTCACTGGGAGATATGTCACTGGGAGAGGTGTCAATGGGAGAGGTGTCACTGGGAGAGGAGTCTCTGGGAGAGGTGTCACTGGAAGAGATGTTACTGTGAAAAATATGACTGGGAGAGATGTCACTTTGGATGTGTCACCGGGAGAGATGTCACTGGGAGAGGAGTCATTGGGAGAGATGTAACTGGGTGAGGTGTCACTGTGAGAGATGTCACTGTGAAAGATTTCACTGGGAGAGATGTCACTGGGAGAACTGTCACTGGGAGAAATATCACTGGGAGAGGTGTCACTGGGAGAGGTTTCACTGGGAATGGAGTCTGTGGTAGAGGTATCACTGGAAGAAATGTTACTGTGAAAAATATCACTGGTAGAGATGTCACTGGGGAGGTGTCATTTGGAGAGATGTCACTGGGAGAGGAGTCACTGGTAGAGATGTCACTGGGTGAGGTGTCACTGTGAGAGATGTCACAGTGAATGACATCACTGGGAGAGATGTCACTGGGAGAGATGTCACTGGGAGAAATGTCACTGGGAGTGGTGTCACTGGGACAGGTGTCACTGGGAGAGATTTCACTGGGAGAGATGTAACTGTGAAAAATATCACTTGGAGAGATATCACTGGGGAGGTGACATTGGGAGAGATGTCACTGGGAGAGGAGTCACTGGGAGAGATGTCACTGGGAGAGGTATCACTGGGAGAGGTATCACTGGGAGAGATGTCACTGGGAGAGCTGTCACGGGGAGAGATGTCACTGGAGGACGTGTCACTGGGAGAGCTGTCACTGGGAGAGGCATCATTGGGAGAGATGTCACTGCGAAAGATATCACTGGGACAGAAGTCACTGGCAGAGATGTCACTGGCAGAGATGTCACTGGGAGAGGGGTCATTGGGAGAAGTGTCACTGGGAGAGATGTCACTGGGAGAGATGTTACTGCCAAAGATGTCACTGGGAGAGATGTCATCGGGAGAGATGTCACTGGGAGAGGTGTCACTGGGAGAGGTGTCACTGGGAGCAAATTCAATCGGAGAGGTGTCACTGTGAGAGATGTGACTGGGAGAGATAGCACTGGGGGACGTGTCACTGGGAGAGATATCACTGGGAGAGGAGTCACTGAGAGAAGTGGCACTGGGAGAGGTTTCACTAGGAGTGGAGTCACTCGGAGAGGTGTCACTGTGAGAGATGTAACTGTGAATAATGTCACTGGTAGGGATGTCACTGGGAGAGATGTCACTGGGAGAAATGTCACTGGGAGAGGTGTCACTGGGAGAGGTGTCACTGGGAGAAGTGTCACTGGTAGAGGACTCTCTGGGAGAGGTGTCACTGTGGGAGTAGTCACTGTGAAAAATATCACTGGGAGAGATATCACTGGGGAGGTGTCATTGGGAGAGATGTCACTGGGAGAGGAGTCACTGGGAGAGATGTCACTGGGAGAGGTATCACTGGGAGAGGTATCACTGGGAGAGATGTCACTGGGAGAGATGTCACTGGGAGAAATATCACTGGGAGAGGTGTCACTGGGAGAGGTTTCACTGGGAATGGAGTCTCTGGTAGAGGTATCACTGGAAGAAATGTTACTGTGAAAAATATCACTGGGAGAGATGTCACTGGGGAGGTGTCATTGGGAGAGATGTCACTGGGAGAGGAGTCACTGGTAGAGATGTCACTGGGTGAGGTGTCACTGTGAGAGATGTCACAGTGAATGACATCACTGGGAGAGATGTCACTGGGAGAGATGTCACTGGGAGAAATGTCACTGGGAGTGGTGTGACTGGGACAGGTGTCACTGGGAGAGATTTCACTGGGAGAGATGTTACTGTGAAAAATATCACTGGGAGAGATATCACTGGGGAGGTGTCATTGGGAGAGATGTCACTGGGAGAGGAGTCACTGGGAGAGATGTCACTGGGAGAGGTATCACTGGGAGAGGTATCACTGGGAGAGATGTCACTGGGAGAGATGTCACTGGGAGAAATATCACTGGGAGAGGTGTCACTGGGAGAGGTTTCACTGGGAATGGAGTCTCTGGTAGAGGTATCACTGGAAGAAATGTTACTGTGAAAAATATCACTGGGAGAGATGTCACTGGGGAGGTGTCATTTGGAGAGATGTCACTGGGAGAGGAGTCACTGGTAGAGATGTCACTGGGTGAGGTGTCACTGTGAGAGATGTCACAGTGAATGACATCACTGGGAGAGATGTCACTGGGAGAGATGTCACTGGGAGAAATGTCACTGGGAGTGGTGTCACTGGGACAGGTGTCACTGGGAGAGATTTCACTGGGAGAGATGTTACTGTGAAAAATATCACTGGGAGAGATATCACTGGGGAGGTGTCATTGGGAGAGATGCCACTGGGAGAGGAGTCACTGGGAGAGATGTCACTGGGAGAGGTATCACTGGGAGAGATATCACTGGGAGAGAAGTCACTGGGAGAGATGTCACTGGGAGAGATGTCACTGGAGGACGTGTCACTGGGAGAGCTGTCACTGGGAGAGGCATCATTGGGAGAGATGTCACTGCGAAAGATATCACTGGGACAGAAGTCACTGGGAGAGATGTCACTGGCAGAGATGTCACTGGGAGAGGGGTCATTGGGAGAGGTGTCACTGGGAGAGATGTCACTGGGAGAGATGTTACTGCCAAAGATGTCACTGGGAGAGATGTCATCGGGAGTGATGTCACTGGGAGAGGTGTCACTGGGAGAGGTGTCACTGGGAGCAAATTCAATCGGAGAGGTGTCACTGTGAGAGATGTGACTGGGAGAGATAGCACTGGGGGACGTGTCACTGGGAGAGATATCACTGGGAGAGGAGTCACTGAGAGAGGTGGCACTGGGAGAGGTTTCACTAGGAGTGGAGTCACTCAGAGAGGTGTCACTGTGAGAGATGTCACTGTGAAAAATGTCACTGGTAGAGATGTCACTGGGAGAGATGTCACTGGGAGAAATGTCACTGGGAGAGGTGTCTCTGGGAGAAGTGTCACTGGTAGAGGACTCTCTGGGAGAGGTGTCACTGTGAGAGTAGTCACTGTGAAAAATGTCACTAGGAGAGATGTCACTGGGAGAGGAGTCACTGGGAGAGATGTCACTGGGTGAGGTGTCACTGTGAGAGACGCCACTGTGAAAGAAGTCACTGGGAGAGGTGTCACTGGGAGAGGTTTCACGGGGAGAGATGTTACTGCGAAAAATATCACTCGGAGACATATTACTGGGGAGGTGTCACTGGGAGAGAAGTCACTGGGAGAGGATTCACTGCATGAGATGTCACTGGGTGAGGTATCACTGGGAGAGGTGTCATTGGGAGAGACATCAGTGGGAGAGATGTCACTGGGAGAGGTGTCACTGGGAGAAAATTCACTCAGAGAGGTGTCACTGTGAGAGATGTCACTGTGATAGATGTCACTGGGAGAGATGTCACTGGGAGAAATGTCACTAGGAGAGGTGTCACTGGGAGAGGTTTCACTGGGAGAGGTTTCACTGGGAGAGATGTTACTGCAAATAATATCACTGGGAGAATCACTGGGGAGGTGTCACTGGGAGAGATGTCACTGGAGGACGTGTTACTGGCAGAAATGTCACTGGGAGATGCATCACTGGGAGAGACGTCACTGGGACAGAAGTCACTGGGAGAGATTTCGCTGGCAGAGATGTCACTGGGAGAGGGGTCACTGGGTGAGGTGTCACTCGGAGAGGTGTCACTGGGAGAGATGCCACTGCCAAAGATGTCACTGGGAGAGATGTCATCGGGAGAGATGTCACTGGGAGAGATGTCACTGGGAGAGGTGTCACTGGGAGAAAATTCATTTGGAGAGGTGTCACTGTGAGAGATGTCACTGTGAGAGATGTCACTGGGAGAGATGTCACTGGGATAGATGTCACTGGGAGAGATGTCACTGGGTGAGGATTCACTGAGAGAGGAGTTACTGGGAGAGGTTTCACTGGTAGAGGATTCACTGGGAGAGTTGTCAGCGGTAGAAATATCATTGGGAGAGTTTTCACTGGGAGACATGTCACTGGGAGAGATGTCACTGGCAGAGGTTTCACTGGGAGAGGTGTCATTGGGAGAAATGTCACTTGGAGTGAAATCATCGAGAGAGATGGCACTAGGAGAGTTTTCACCTGGAGAGGAGTCAATGCGAGAGATGACATTGGGAGAGATTTCACTGGAGGAGATTTCACTGGGGAGGTGTCATTGGGAGATGTGTCACTGGGAAATGTGTCACTGGGAGAGATAGCACTTGGAGAGGTATCACTGGGAAAGTAGTCACTGGGAGTGAAGTCACTGGATAAGATGTCACTGGGAAAGATATCACTGGGAAAGATGTCACTGGGAGAGATGCTACTGGGAGAGATGTCACTGGGAGAGGTGTCACTGGGAGAGATGTCACTGGGAGAGATGTCAATGGGGACGTGTCACTGGGAAATATGTCACTGGGAGAGATTTCATTGGGAGAGGAGTTACTGAAAAGATGTCAGTGGGAGGGATTTCACTGGGAGAGATGTCACTGGGAAATATCTCACTGGGAGAGATGTCACTGGGAGAGATGTCACTGGGTGTGGTTTCACTGGGAGAGATGTCACTGGGAGAGATGTCACTGGGTGAGGTGTCACTGTGAGAGATGTCACAGTGAATGACATCACTGGGAGAGATGTCACTGGGAGAGATGTCACTGGGAGAAATGTCACTGGGAGTGGTGTCACTGGGACAGGTGTCACTGGGAGAGATTTCACTGGGAGAGATGTTACTGTGAAAAATATCACTGGGAGAGATATCACTGGGGAGGTGTCATTGGGAGAGATGCCACTGGGAGAGGAGTCACTGGGAGAGATGTCACTGGGAGAGGTATCACTGGGAGAGATATCACTGGGAGAGAAGTCACTGGGAGAGATGTCACTGGGAGAGATGTCACTGGAGGACGTGTCACTGGGAGAGCTGTCACTGGGAGAGGCATCATTGGGAGAGATGTCACTGCGAAAGATATCACTGGGACAGAAGTCACTGGGAGAGATGTCACTGGCAGAGATGTCACTGGGAGAGGGGTCATTGGGAGAGGTGTCACTGGGAGAGATGTCACTGGGAGAGATGTTACTGCCAAAGATGTCACTGGGAGAGATGTCATCGGGAGTGATGTCACTGGGAGAGGTGTCACTGGGAGAGGTGTCACTGGGAGCAAATTCAATCGGAGAGGTGTCACTGTGAGAGATGTGACTGGGAGAGATAGCACTGGGGGACGTGTCACTGGGAGAGATATCACTGGGAGAGGAGTCACTGAGAGAGGTGGCACTGGGAGAGGTTTCACTAGGAGTGGAGTCACTCGGAGAGGTGTCACTGTGAGAGATGTCACTGTGAAAAATGTCACTGGTAGAGATGTCACTGGGAGAGATGTCACTGGGAGAAATGTCACTGGGAGAGGTGTCTCTGGGAGAAGTGTCACTGGTAGAGGACTCTCTGGGAGAGGTGTCACTGTGAGAGTAGTCACTGTGAAAAATGTCACTAGGAGAGATGTCACTGGGAGAGGAGTCACTGGGAGAGATGTCACTGGGTGAGGTGTCACTGTGAGAGATGTCACTGTGAAAGAAGTCACTGGGAGAGGTGTCACTGGGAGAGGTTTCACGGGGAGAGATGTTACTGCGAAAAATATCACTCGGAGACATATTACTGGGGAGGTGTCACTGGGAGAGAAGTCACTGGGAGAGGATTCACTGCATGAGATGTCACTGGGTGAGGTATCACTGGGAGAGGTGTCATTGGGAGAGACATCAGTGGGAGAGATGTCACTGGGAGAGGTGTCACTGGGAGAAAATTCACTCAGAGAGGTGTCACTGTGAGAGATGTCACTGTGATAGATGTCACTGGGAGAGATGTCACTGGGAGAAATGTCACTGGGAGAGGTGTCACTGGGAGAGGTTTCACTGGGAGAGGTTTCACTGGGAGAGATGTTACTGCAAATAATATCACTGGGAGAATCACTGGGGAGGTGTCACTGGGAGAGATGTCACTGGAGGACGTGTTACTGGCAGAAATGTCACTGGGAGATGCATCACTGGGAGAGACGTCACTGGGACAGAAGTCACTGGGAGAGATTTCGCTGGCAGAGATGTCACTGGGAGAGGGGTCACTGGGTGAGGTGTCACTCGGAGAGGTGTCACTGGGAGAGATGCCACTGCCAAAGATGTCACTGGGAGAGATGTCATCGGGAGAGATGTCACTGGGAGAGATGTCACTGGGAGAGGTGTCACTGGGAGAAAATTCATTTGGAGAGGTGTCACTGTGAGAGATGTCACTGTGAGAGATGTCACTGGGAGAGATGTCACTGGGATAGATGTCACTGGGAGAGATGTCACTGGGTGAGGATTCACTGAGAGAGGAGTTACTGGGAGAGGTTTCACTGGTAGAGGATTCACTGGGAGAGTTGTCAGCGGTAGAAATATCATTGGGAGAGTTTTCACTGGGAGACATGTCACTGGGAGAGATGTCACTGGCAGAGGTTTCACTGGGAGAGGTGTCATTGGGAGAAATGTCACTTGGAGTGAAATCATCGAGAGAGATGGCACTAGGAGAGTTTTCACCTGGAGAGGAGTCAATGCGAGAGATGACATTGGGAGAGATTTCACTGGAGGAGATTTCACTGGGGAGGTGTCATTGGGAGATGTGTCACTGGGAGAAAATTCACTCAGAGAGGTGTCACTGTGAGAGATGTCACTGTGATAGATGTCACTGGGAGAGATGTCACTGGGAGAAATGTCACTGGGAGAGGTGTCACTGGGAGAGGTTTCACTGGGAGAGGTTTCACTGGGAGAGATGTTACTGCAAATAATATCACTGGGAGAATCACTGGGGAGGTGTCACTGGGAGAGATGTCACTGGAGGACGTGTTACTGGCAGAAATGTCACTGGGAGATGCATCACTGGGAGAGACGTCACTGGGACAGAAGTCACTGGGAGAGATTTCGCTGGCAGAGATGTCACTGGGAGAGGGGTCACTGGGTGAGGTGTCACTCGGAGAGGTGTCACTGGGAGAGATGCCACTGCCAAAGATGTCACTGGGAGAGATGTCATCGGGAGAGATGTCACTGGGAGAGATGTCACTGGGAGAGGTGTCACTGGGAGAAAATTCATTTGGAGAGGTGTCACTGTGAGAGATGTCACTGTGAGAGATGTCACTGGGAGAGATGTCACTGGGATAGATGTCACTGGGAGAGATGTCACTGGGTGAGGATTCACTGAGAGAGGAGTTACTGGGAGAGGTTTCACTGGTAGAGGATTCACTGGGAGAGTTGTCAGCGGTAGAAATATCATTGGGAGAGTTTTCACTGGGAGACATGTCACTGGGAGAGATGTCACTGGCAGAGGTTTCACTGGGAGAGGTGTCATTGGGAGAAATGTCACTTGGAGTGAAATCATCGAGAGAGATGGCACTAGGAGAGTTTTCACCTGGAGAGGAGTCAATGCGAGAGATGACATTGGGAGAGATTTCACTGGAGGAGATTTCACTGGGGAGGTGTCATTGGGAGATGTGTCACTGGGAAATGTGTCACTGGGAGAGATAGCACTTGGAGAGGTATCACTGGGAAAGTAGTCACTGGGAGTGAAGTCACTGGATAAGATGTCACTGGGAAAGATATCACTGGGAAAGATGTCACTGGGAGAGATGCTACTGGGAGAGATGTCACTGGGAGAGGTGTCACTGGGAGAGATGTCACTGGGAGAGATGTCAATGGGGACGTGTCACTGGGAAATATGTCACTGGGAGAGATTTCATTGGGAGAGGAGTTACTGAAAAGATGTCAGTGGGAGGGATTTCACTGGGAGAGATGTCACTGGGAAATATCTCACTGGGAGAGATGTCACTGGGAGAGATGTCACTGGGTGTGGTTTCACTGGGAGAGATGTCACTGGGAGAGATGTCACTGGGTGAGGTGTCACTGTGAGAGATGTCACAGTGAATGACATCACTGGGAGAGATGTCACTGGGAGAGATGTCACTGGGAGAAATGTCACTGGGAGTGGTGTCACTGGGACAGGTGTCACTGGGAGAGATTTCACTGGGAGAGATGTTACTGTGAAAAATATCACTGGGAGAGATATCACTGGGGAGGTGTCATTGGGAGAGATGCCACTGGGAGAGGAGTCACTGGGAGAGATGTCACTGGGAGAGGTATCACTGGGAGAGATATCACTGGGAGAGAAGTCACTGGGAGAGATGTCACTGGGAGAGATGTCACTGGAGGACGTGTCACTGGGAGAGCTGTCACTGGGAGAGGCATCATTGGGAGAGATGTCACTGCGAAAGATATCACTGGGACAGAAGTCACTGGGAGAGATGTCACTGGCAGAGATGTCACTGGGAGAGGGGTCATTGGGAGAGGTGTCACTGGGAGAGATGTCACTGGGAGAGATGTTACTGCCAAAGATGTCACTGGGAGAGATGTCATCGGGAGTGATGTCACTGGGAGAGGTGTCACTGGGAGAGGTGTCACTGGGAGCAAATTCAATCGGAGAGGTGTCACTGTGAGAGATGTGACTGGGAGAGATAGCACTGGGGGACGTGTCACTGGGAGAGATATCACTGGGAGAGGAGTCACTGAGAGAGGTGGCACTGGGAGAGGTTTCACTAGGAGTGGAGTCACTCGGAGAGGTGTCACTGTGAGAGATGTCACTGTGAAAAATGTCACTGGTAGAGATGTCACTGGGAGAGATGTCACTGGGAGAAATGTCACTGGGAGAGGTGTCTCTGGGAGAAGTGTCACTGGTAGAGGACTCTCTGGGAGAGGTGTCACTGTGAGAGTAGTCACTGTGAAAAATGTCACTAGGAGAGATGTCACTGGGAGAGGAGTCACTGGGAGAGATGTCACTGGGTGAGGTGTCACTGTGAGAGATGTCACTGTGAAAGAAGTCACTGGGAGAGGTGTCACTGGGAGAGGTTTCACGGGGAGAGATGTTACTGCGAAAAATATCACTCGGAGACATATTACTGGGGAGGTGTCACTGGGAGAGAAGTCACTGGGAGAGGATTCACTGCATGAGATGTCACTGGGTGAGGTATCACTGGGAGAGGTGTCATTGGGAGAGACATCAGTGGGAGAGATGTCACTGGGAGAGGTGTCACTGGGAGAAAATTCACTCAGAGAGGTGTCACTGTGAGAGATGTCACTGTGATAGATGTCACTGGGAGAGATGTCACTGGGAGAAATGTCACTGGGAGAGGTGTCACTGGGAGAGGTTTCACTGGGAGAGGTTTCACTGGGAGAGATGTTACTGCAAATAATATCACTGGGAGAATCACTGGGGAGGTGTCACTGGGAGAGATGTCACTGGAGGACGTGTTACTGGCAGAAATGTCACTGGGAGATGCATCACTGGGAGAGACGTCACTGGGACAGAAGTCACTGGGAGAGATTTCGCTGGCAGAGATGTCACTGGGAGAGGGGTCACTGGGTGAGGTGTCACTCGGAGAGGTGTCACTGGGAGAGATGCCACTGCCAAAGATGTCACTGGGAGAGATGTCATCGGGAGAGATGTCACTGGGAGAGATGTCACTGGGAGAGGTGTCACTGGGAGAAAATTCATTTGGAGAGGTGTCACTGTGAGAGATGTCACTGTGAGAGATGTCACTGGGAGAGATGTCACTGGGATAGATGTCACTGGGAGAGATGTCACTGGGTGAGGATTCACTGAGAGAGGAGTTACTGGGAGAGGTTTCACTGGTAGAGGATTCACTGGGAGAGTTGTCAGCGGTAGAAATATCATTGGGAGAGTTTTCACTGGGAGACATGTCACTGGGAGAGATGTCACTGGCAGAGGTTTCACTGGGAGAGGTGTCATTGGGAGAAATGTCACTTGGAGTGAAATCATCGAGAGAGATGGCACTAGGAGAGTTTTCACCTGGAGAGGAGTCAATGCGAGAGATGACATTGGGAGAGATTTCACTGGAGGAGATTTCACTGGGGAGGTGTCATTGGGAGATGTGTCACTGGGAGAAAATTCACTCAGAGAGGTGTCACTGTGAGAGATGTCACTGTGATAGATGTCACTGGGAGAGATGTCACTGGGAGAAATGTCACTGGGAGAGGTGTCACTGGGAGAGGTTTCACTGGGAGAGGTTTCACTGGGAGAGATGTTACTGCAAATAATATCACTGGGAGAATCACTGGGGAGGTGTCACTGGGAGAGATGTCACTGGAGGACGTGTTACTGGCAGAAATGTCACTGGGAGATGCATCACTGGGAGAGACGTCACTGGGACAGAAGTCACTGGGAGAGATTTCGCTGGCAGAGATGTCACTGGGAGAGGGGTCACTGGGTGAGGTGTCACTCGGAGAGGTGTCACTGGGAGAGATGCCACTGCCAAAGATGTCACTGGGAGAGATGTCATCGGGAGAGATGTCACTGGGAGAGATGTCACTGGGAGAGGTGTCACTGGGAGAAAATTCATTTGGAGAGGTGTCACTGTGAGAGATGTCACTGTGAGAGATGTCACTGGGAGAGATGTCACTGGGATAGATGTCACTGGGAGAGATGTCACTGGGTGAGGATTCACTGAGAGAGGAGTTACTGGGAGAGGTTTCACTGGTAGAGGATTCACTGGGAGAGTTGTCAGCGGTAGAAATATCATTGGGAGAGTTTTCACTGGGAGACATGTCACTGGGAGAGATGTCACTGGCAGAGGTTTCACTGGGAGAGGTGTCATTGGGAGAAATGTCACTTGGAGTGAAATCATCGAGAGAGATGGCACTAGGAGAGTTTTCACCTGGAGAGGAGTCAATGCGAGAGATGACATTGGGAGAGATTTCACTGGAGGAGATTTCACTGGGGAGGTGTCATTGGGAGATGTGTCACTGGGAAATGTGTCACTGGGAGAGATAGCACTTGGAGAGGTATCACTGGGAAAGTAGTCACTGGGAGTGAAGTCACTGGATAAGATGTCACTGGGAAAGATATCACTGGGAAAGATGTCACTGGGAGAGATGCTACTGGGAGAGATGTCACTGGGAGAGGTGTCACTGGGAGAGATGTCACTGGGAGAGATGTCAATGGGGACGTGTCACTGGGAAATATGTCACTGGGAGAGATTTCATTGGGAGAGGAGTTACTGAAAAGATGTCAGTGGGAGGGATTTCACTGGGAGAGATGTCACTGGGAAATATCTCACTGGGAGAGATGTCACTGGGAGAGATGTCACTGGGTGTGGTTTCACTGGGAGAGATGTCACTGGGAGAGATGTCACTGGGTGAGGTGTCACTGTGAGAGATGTCACAGTGAATGACATCACTGGGAGAGATGTCACTGGGAGAGATGTCACTGGGAGAAATGTCACTGGGAGTGGTGTCACTGGGACAGGTGTCACTGGGAGAGATTTCACTGGGAGAGATGTTACTGTGAAAAATATCACTGGGAGAGATATCACTGGGGAGGTGTCATTGGGAGAGATGCCACTGGGAGAGGAGTCACTGGGAGAGATGTCACTGGGAGAGGTATCACTGGGAGAGATATCACTGGGAGAGAAGTCACTGGGAGAGATGTCACTGGGAGAGATGTCACTGGAGGACGTGTCACTGGGAGAGCTGTCACTGGGAGAGGCATCATTGGGAGAGATGTCACTGCGAAAGATATCACTGGGACAGAAGTCACTGGGAGAGATGTCACTGGCAGAGATGTCACTGGGAGAGGGGTCATTGGGAGAGGTGTCACTGGGAGAGATGTCACTGGGAGAGATGTTACTGCCAAAGATGTCACTGGGAGAGATGTCATCGGGAGTGATGTCACTGGGAGAGGTGTCACTGGGAGAGGTGTCACTGGGAGCAAATTCAATCGGAGAGGTGTCACTGTGAGAGATGTGACTGGGAGAGATAGCACTGGGGGACGTGTCACTGGGAGAGATATCACTGGGAGAGGAGTCACTGAGAGAGGTGGCACTGGGAGAGGTTTCACTAGGAGTGGAGTCACTCGGAGAGGTGTCACTGTGAGAGATGTCACTGTGAAAAATGTCACTGGTAGAGATGTCACTGGGAGAGATGTCACTGGGAGAAATGTCACTGGGAGAGGTGTCTCTGGGAGAAGTGTCACTGGTAGAGGACTCTCTGGGAGAGGTGTCACTGTGAGAGTAGTCACTGTGAAAAATGTCACTAGGAGAGATGTCACTGGGAGAGGAGTCACTGGGAGAGATGTCACTGGGTGAGGTGTCACTGTGAGAGATGTCACTGTGAAAGAAGTCACTGGGAGAGGTGTCACTGGGAGAGGTTTCACGGGGAGAGATGTTACTGCGAAAAATATCACTCGGAGACATATTACTGGGGAGGTGTCACTGGGAGAGAAGTCACTGGGAGAGGATTCACTGCATGAGATGTCACTGGGTGAGGTATCACTGGGAGAGGTGTCATTGGGAGAGACATCAGTGGGAGAGATGTCACTGGGAGAGGTGTCACTGGGAGAAAATTCACTCAGAGAGGTGTCACTGTGAGAGATGTCACTGTGATAGATGTCACTGGGAGAGATGTCACTGGGAGAAATGTCACTGGGAGAGGTGTCACTGGGAGAGGTTTCACTGGGAGAGGTTTCATTGGGAGAGATGTTACTGCAAATAATATCACTGGGAGAATCACTGGGGAGGTGTCACTGGGAGAGATGTCACTGGAGGACGTGTTACTGGCAGAAATGTCACTGGGAGATGCATCACTGGGAGAGACGTCACTGGGACAGAAGTCACTGGGAGAGATTTCGCTGGCAGAGATGTCACTGGGAGAGGGGTCACTGGGTGAGGTGTCACTCGGAGAGGTGTCACTGGGAGAGATGCCACTGCCAAAGATGTCACTGGGAGAGATGTCATCGGGAGAGATGTCACTGGGAGAGATGTCACTGGGAGAGGTGTCACTGGGAGAAAATTCATTTGGAGAGGTGTCACTGTGAGAGATGTCACTGTGAGAGATGTCACTGGGAGAGATGTCACTGGGATAGATGTCACTGGGAGAGATGTCACTGGGTGAGGATTCACTGAGAGAGGAGTTACTGGGAGAGGTTTCACTGGTAGAGGATTCACTGGGAGAGTTGTCAGCGGTAGAAATATCATTGGGAGAGTTTTCACTGGGAGACATGTCACTGGGAGAGATGTCACTGGCAGAGGTTTCACTGGGAGAGGTGTCATTGGGAGAAATGTCACTTGGAGTGAAATCATCGAGAGAGATGGCACTAGGAGAGTTTTCACCTGGAGAGGAGTCAATGCGAGAGATGACATTGGGAGAGATTTCACTGGAGGAGATTTCACTGGGGAGGTGTCATTGGGAGATGTGTCACTGGGAAATGTGTCACTGGGAGAGATAGCACTTGGAGAGGTATCACTGGGAAAGTAGTCACTGGGAGTGAAGTCACTGGATAAGATGTCACTGGGAAAGATATCACTGGGAAAGATGTCACTGGGAGAGATGCTACTGGGAGAGATGTCACTGGGAGAGGTGTCACTGGGAGAGATGTCACTGGGAGAGATGTCAATGGGGACGTGTCACTGGGAAATATGTCACTGGGAGAGATTTCATTGGGAGAGGAGTTACTGAAAAGATGTCAGTGGGAGGGATTTCACTGGGAGAGATGTCACTGGGAAATATCTCACTGGGAGAGATGTCACTGGGAGAGATGTCACTGGGTGTGGTTTCACTGGGAGAGATGTCACTGGGAGAGAAG
Source organism: Somniosus microcephalus (assembly GCF_052327205.1). Taxonomy (NCBI): domain Eukaryota; kingdom Metazoa; phylum Chordata; class Chondrichthyes; order Squaliformes; family Somniosidae; genus Somniosus; species Somniosus microcephalus. The sequence continues at coordinate 75,652,222 of NC_140999.1, read as the reverse complement.
TCTCTGGGAGAGGTGTCACTGGGAGAGATGTCACTGGGAGAGATGTCACTGGGAGAGATGTCACTGGGAGAGATGTCACTGGGTGAGGTGTCAATGGGAGAGGTGTCACTGGGAGAGGAGTCCCTGGGAGAGATGTCACTGGGAGAGGTATCAGGGAGAATTTCTACCAAAAATTCTCACAAATATGCCCTGAATTCAGAAATCTGAAAGACAACCAAAAACTCCCATTCCTACTGGGAGAGGAGAGAAGCTGTGTAACACTGGTGGCACACTATGTTACAGCTTGCCATGAACAGAGGGACAACCAGTAAACTAAGAAATGAATATATATAAACAATGCGAATGTATATTTATACACTCAGGGATATACCTGTTTATACACTGTATGAATAGAACTGTGTTAATGTGCTCAACCATAAATGTATTATGATGCTTTGGCAACATAAGATGTAACTTATCATGCCAATAAAGCGATTTGAATTGTGAATTGTGAATTGGGAGAGGCGTCACTGTGAGAGACATTACTGGGAGAGATGTCACTGGGAGAGATGTCACTGGAGGACGTGTTACTGGCAGAAATGTCACTGGGAGATGCATCACTGGGAGAGATGTCACTGGGACAGAAGTCACTGGGAGAGATGTCACTGGCAGAGATATCACTGGGAGAGGGGTCACTGGGTGAGGTGTCACTCAGAGAGGTGTCACTGGGAGAGATGTCACTGCCAAAGATGTCACTGGGAGAAATGTCATCGGGAGAGATGTCACTGGGAGAGATGTCACTGGGAGAGGTGTCACTGGGAGAAAATTCATTTGGAGAGGTGTCACTGTGAGAGATGTCACTGTGAGAGATGTCACTGGGAGAGATGTCACTGGGATAGATGTCACTGGGATAGATGTCACTGGGTGAGGATTCACTGAGAGAGGAGTTACTGGGAGAGGTGTCACTGTGAGAGGTTTCACTGGGAGAGTTGTCAGTGGTAGAGATGTCATTGGGAGAGGTTTCACTGGGAGAGATGTCACTGGCAGAGGTTTCACTGGGAGAGGTGTCATTGGGAGAAATGTCACTTGGAGTGAAATCATCGAGAGAGATGGCACTGGGAGAGTTTTCACTTGGAGAGGTGTCAATGCGAGAGATGACATTGGGAGCGATTTCACTGGAGGAGATTTCACTGGGGAGGTGTCATTGGGAGATGTGTCAATGGGAAAGGTGTCACTGGGAGAGATATCACTTGGAGAGGTATCACTGGGAAAGATATCACTGGGAAAGATGTCACTGGGAGAGATGCTACTGGGAGAGATGTCACTGGGAGAGGTGTCACTGGGAGAGATGTCACTGGGAGAGATGTCAATGGGGACTTGTCACTGGGAAATATGTCATTGGGAGAGATTTCATTGGGAGAGGAGTTACTGAATAGATGTCAGTGGGAGGGATTTCACTGGGAGAGATGTCACTGGGAAATATCTCACTGGGAGTGATGTCACTGGGAGAGTTGTCACTGGGTGTGGTTTCATTGGGAGAGTTGTCACTGGGAGAGAAGTCTCTGGGAGAGGTGTCACTGGGAGAGATGTCACTGGGAGAGATGTCACTGGGAAAGATGTCACTGGGAGAGATGTCACTGGGAGAGATGTCACTGGGAGAGGTGTCAATGGGAGAGGTGTCACTGGGAGAGGAGTCTCTGGGAGAGGTGTCACTGGAAGAGATGTTACTGTGAAAAATATGACTGGGAGAGATGTCACTGTGGATGTGTCACCGGGAGAGATGTCACTGGGAGAGGAGTCACTGGGAGAGATGTAACTGGGTGAGGTGTCACTGTGAGAGATGTCACTGTGAAAGATTTCACTGGGAGAGATGTCACTGGGAGAGCTGTCACTGGGAGAAATATCACTGGGAGAGGTGTCACTGGGAGAGGTTTCACTGGGAATGGAGTCTCTGGTAGAGGTATCACTGGAAGAAATGTTACTGTGAAAAATATCACTGGGAGAGATGTCACTGGGGAGGTGTCATTTGGAGAGATGTCACTGGGAGAGGAGTCACTGGTAGAGATGTCACTGGGTGAGGTGTCACTGTGAGAGATGTCACAGTGAATGACATCACTGGGAGAGATGTCACTGGGAGAGATGTCACTGGGAGAAATGTCACTGGGAGTGGTGTCACTGGGACAGGTGTCACTGGGAGAGATTTCACTGGGAGAGATGTTACTGTGAAAAATATCACTTGGAGAGATATCACTGGGGAGGTGTCATTGGGAGAGATGTCACTGGGAGAGGAGTCACTGGGAGAGATGTCACTGGGAGAGGTATCACTGGGAGAGGTATCACTGGGAGAGATGTCACTGGGAGAGCTGTCACTGGGAGAGATGTCACTGGAGGACGTGTCACTGGGAGAGCTGTCACTGGGAGAGGCATCATTGGGAGAGATGTCACTGCGAAAGATATCACTGGGACAGAAGTCACTGGCAGAGATGTCACTGGCAGAGATGTCACTGGGAGAGGGGTCATTGGGAGAAGTGTCACTGGGAGAGATGTCACTGGGAGAGATGTTACTGCCAAAGATGTCACTGGGAGAGATGTCATCGGGAGAGATGTCACTCGGAGAGGTGTCACTGTGAGAGATGTGACTGGGAGAGATAGCACTGGGGGACGTGTCACTGGGAGAGATATCACTGGGAGAGGAGTCACTGAGAGAAGTGGCACTGGGAGAGGTTTCACTAGGAGTGGAGTCACTCGGAGAGGTGTCACTGTGAGAGATGTAACTGTGAATAATGTCACTGATAGAGATGTCACTGGGAGAGATGTCACTGGGAGAAATGTCACTGGGAGAGGTGTCACTGGGAGAGGTGTCACTGGGAGAAGTGTCACTGGTAGAGGACTCTCTGGGAGAGGTGTCACTGTGGGAGTAGTCACTGTGAAAAATATCACTGGGAGAGATATCACTGGGGAGGTGTCATTGGGAGAGATGTCACTGGGAGAGGAGTCACTGGGAGAGATGTCACTGGGAGAGGTATCACTGGGAGAGGTATCACTGGGAGAGATGTCACTGGGAGAGATGTCACTGGGAGAAATATCACTGGGAGAGGTGTCACTGGGAGAGGTTTCACTGGGAATGGAGTCTCTGGTAGAGGTATCACTGGAAGAAATGTTACTGTGAAAAATATCACTGGGAGAGATGTCACTGGGGAGGTGTCATTTGGAGAGATGTCACTGGGAGAGGAGTCACTGGTAGAGATGTCACTGGGTGAGGTGTCACTGTGAGAGATGTCACAGTGAATGACATCACTGGGAGAGATGTCACTGGGAGAGATGTCACTGGGAGAAATGTCACTGGGAGTGGTGTGACTGGGACAGGTGTCACTGGGAGAGATTTCACTGGGAGAGATGTTATTGTGAAAAATATCACTGGGAGAGATATCACTGGGGAGGTGTCATTGGGAGAGATGTCACTGGGCGAGGAGTCACTGGGAGAGATGTCACTGGGAGAGGTATCACTGGGAGAGGTATCACTGGGAGAGATGTCACTGGGAGAGATGTCACTGGGAGAAATATCACTGGGAGAGGTGTCACTGGGAGAGGTTTCACTGGGAATGGAGTCTCTGGTAGAGGTATCACTGGAAGAAATGTTACTGTGAAAAATATCACTGGGAGAGATGTCACTGGGGAGGTGTCATTTGGAGAGATGTCACTGGGAGAGGAGTCACTGGTAGAGATGTCACTGGGTGAGGTGTCACTGTGAGAGGTGTCACAGTGAATGACATCACTGGGAGAGATGTCACTGGGAGAGATGTCACTGGGAGAAATGTCACTGGGAGTGGTGTCACTGGGACAGGTGTCACTGGGAGAGATTTCACTGGGAGAGATGTTACTGTGAAAAATATCACTGGGAGAGATATCACTGGGGAGGTGTCATTGGGAGAGATGCCACTGGGAGAGGAGTCACTGGGAGAGATGTCACTGGGAGAGGTATCACTGGGAGAGATATCACTGGGAGAGAAGTCACTGGGAGAGATGTCACTGGGAGAGATGTCACTGGGAGAGATGTCACTGGGTGAGGTGTCAATGGGAGAGGTGTCACTGGGAGAGGAGTCCCTGGGAGAGATGTCACTGGGAGAGGTATCAGGGAGAATTTCTACCAAAAATTCTCACAAATATGCCCTGAATTCAGAAATCTGAAAGACAACCAAAAACTCCCATTCCTACTGGGAGAGGAGAGAAGCTGTGTAACACTGGTGGCACACTATGTTACAGCTTGCCATGAACAGAGGGACAACCAGTAAACTAAGAAATGAATATATATAAACAATGCGAATGTATATTTATACACTCAGGGATATACCTGTTTATACACTGTATGAATAGAACTGTGTTAATGTGCTCAACCATAAATGTATTATGATGCTTTGGCAACATAAGATGTAACTTATCATGCCAATAAAGCGATTTGAATTGTGAATTGTGAATTGGGAGAGGCGTCACTGTGAGAGACATTACTGGGAGAGATGTCACTGGGAGAGATGTCACTGGAGGACGTGTTACTGGCAGAAATGTCACTGGGAGATGCATCACTGGGAGAGATGTCACTGGGACAGAAGTCACTGGGAGAGATGTCACTGGCAGAGATATCACTGGGAGAGGGGTCACTGGGTGAGGTGTCACTCAGAGAGGTGTCACTGGGAGAGATGTCACTGCCAAAGATGTCACTGGGAGAAATGTCATCGGGAGAGATGTCACTGGGAGAGATGTCACTGGGAGAGGTGTCACTGGGAGAAAATTCATTTGGAGAGGTGTCACTGTGAGAGATGTCACTGTGAGAGATGTCACTGGGAGAGATGTCACTGGGATAGATGTCACTGGGATAGATGTCACTGGGTGAGGATTCACTGAGAGAGGAGTTACTGGGAGAGGTGTCACTGTGAGAGGTTTCACTGGGAGAGTTGTCAGTGGTAGAGATGTCATTGGGAGAGGTTTCACTGGGAGAGATGTCACTGGCAGAGGTTTCACTGGGAGAGGTGTCATTGGGAGAAATGTCACTTGGAGTGAAATCATCGAGAGAGATGGCACTGGGAGAGTTTTCACTTGGAGAGGTGTCAATGCGAGAGATGACATTGGGAGCGATTTCACTGGAGGAGATTTCACTGGGGAGGTGTCATTGGGAGATGTGTCAATGGGAAAGGTGTCACTGGGAGAGATATCACTTGGAGAGGTATCACTGGGAAAGATATCACTGGGAAAGATGTCACTGGGAGAGATGCTACTGGGAGAGATGTCACTGGGAGAGGTGTCACTGGGAGAGATGTCACTGGGAGAGATGTCAATGGGGACGTGTCACTGGGAAATATGTCATTGGGAGAGATTTCATTGGGAGAGGAGTTACTGAATAGATGTCAGTGGGAGGGATTTCACTGGGAGAGATGTCACTGGGAAATATCTCACTGGGAGTGATGTCACTGGGAGAGTTGTCACTGGGTGTGGTTTCATTGGGAGAGTTGTCACTGGGAGAGAAGTCTCTGGGAGAGGTGTCACTGGGAGAGATGTCACTGGGAGAGATGTCACTGGGAAAGATGTCACTGGGAGAGATGTCACTGGGAGAGATGTCACTGGGAGAGGTGTCAATGGGAGAGGTGTCACTGGGAGAGGAGTCTCTGGGAGAGGTGTCACTGGAAGAGATGTTACTGTGAAAAATATGACTGGGAGAGATGTCACTGTGGATGTGTCACCGGGAGAGATGTCACTGGGAGAGGAGTCACTGGGAGAGATGTAACTGGGTGAGGTGTCACTGTGAGAGATGTCACTGTGAAAGATTTCACTGGGAGAGATGTCACTGGGAGAGCTGTCACTGGGAGAAATATCACTGGGAGAGGTGTCACTGGGAGAGGTTTCACTGGGAATGGAGTCTCTGGTAGAGGTATCACTGGAAGAAATGTTACTGTGAAAAATATCACTGGGAGAGATGTCACTGGGTGAGGTGTCACTGTGAGAGATGTCACAGTGAATGACATCACTGGGAGAGATGTCACTGGGAGAGATGTCACTGGGAGAAATGTCACTGGGAGTGGTGTCACTGGGACAGGTGTCACTGGGAGAGATTTCACTGGGAGAGATGTTACTGTGAAAAATATCACTTGGAGAGATATCACTGGGGAGGTGTCATTGGGAGAGATGTCACTGGGAGAGGAGTCACTGGGAGAGATGTCACTGGGAGAGGTATCACTGGGAGAGGTATCACTGGGAGAGATGTCACTGGGAGAGCTGTCACTGGGAGAGATGTCACTGGAGGACGTGTCACTGGGAGAGCTGTCACTGGGAGAGGCATCATTGGGAGAGATGTCACTGCGAAAGATATCACTGGGACAGAAGTCACTGGCAGAGATGTCACTGGCAGAGATGTCACTGGGAGAGGGGTCATTGGGAGAAGTGTCACTGGGAGAGATGTCACTGGGAGAGATGTTACTGCCAAAGATGTCACTGGGAGAGATGTCATCGGGAGAGATGTCACTCGGAGAGGTGTCACTGTGAGAGATGTGACTGGGAGAGATAGCACTGGGGGACGTGTCACTGGGAGAGATATCACTGGGAGAGGAATCACTGAGAGAAGTGGCACTGGGAGAGGTTTCACTAGGAGTGGAGTCACTCGGAGAGGTGTCACTGTGAGAGATGTAACTGTGAATAATGTCACTGATAGAGATGTCACTGGGAGAGATGTCACTGGGAGAAATGTCACTGGGAGAGGTGTCACTGGGAGAGGTGTCACTGGGAGAAGTGTCACTGGTAGAGGACTCTCTGGGAGAGGTGTCACTGTGGGAGTAGTCACTGTGAAAAATATCACTGGGAGAGATATCACTGGGGAGGTGTCATTGGGAGAGATGTCACTGGGAGAGGAGTCACTGGGAGAGATGTCACTGGGAGAGGTATCACTGGGAGAGGTATCACTGGGAGAGATGTCACTGGGAGAGATGTCACTGGGAGAAATATCACTGGGAGAGGTGTCACTGGGAGAGGTTTCACTGGGAATGGAGTCTCTGGTAGAGGTATCACTGGAAGAAATGTTACTGTGAAAAATATCACTGGGAGAGATGTCACTGGGGAGGTGTCATTTGGAGAGATGTCACTGGGAGAGGAGTCACTGGTAGAGATGTCACTGGGTGAGGTGTCACTGTGAGAGATGTCACAGTGAATGACATCACTGGGAGAGATGTCACTGGGAGAGATGTCACTGGGAGAAATGTCACTGGGAGTGGTGTGACTGGGACAGGTGTCACTGGGAGAGATTTCACTGGGAGAGATGTTATTGTGAAAAATATCACTGGGAGAGATATCACTGGGGAGGTGTCATTGGGAGAGATGTCACTGGGCGAGGAGTCACTGGGAGAGATGTCACTGGGAGAGGTATCACTGGGAGAGGTATCACTGGGAGAGATGTCACTGGGAGAGATGTCACTGGGAGAAATATCACTGGGAGAGGTGTCACTGGGAGAGGTTTCACTGGGAATGGAGTCTCTGGTAGAGGTATCACTGGAAGAAATGTTACTGTGAAAAATATCACTGGGAGAGATGTCACTGGGGAGGTGTCATTTGGAGAGATGTCACTGGGAGAGGAGTCACTGGTAGAGATGTCACTGGGTGAGGTGTCACTGTGAGAGGTGTCACAGTGAATGACATCACTGGGAGAGATGTCACTGGGAGAGATGTCACTGGGAGAAATGTCACTGGGAGTGGTGTCACTGGGACAGGTGTCACTGGGAGAGATTTCACTGGGAGAGATGTTACTGTGAAAAATATCACTGGGAGAGATATCACTGGGGATGTGTCATTGGGAGAGATGCCACTGGGAGAGGAGTCACTGGGAGAGATGTCACTGGGAGAGGTATCACTGGGAGAGATATCACTGGGAGAGAAGTCACTGGGAGAGATGTCACTGGGAGAGATGTCACTGGAGGACGTGTCACTGGGAGAGCTGTCACTGGGAGAGGCATCATTGGGAGAGATGTCACTGCGAAAGATATCACTGGGACAGAAGTCACTGGGAGAGATGTCACTGGCAGAGATGTCACTGGGAGAGGGGTCATTGGGAGAGGTGTCACTGGGAGAGATGTCACTGGGAGAGATGTTACTGCCAAAGATGTCACTGGGAGAGATGTCATCGGGAGAGATGTCACTGGGAGAGGTGTCACTGGGAGAGGTGTCACTGGGAGCAAATTCAATCGGAGAGGTGTCACTGTGAGAGATGTGACTGGGAGAGATAGCACTGGGGGACGTGTCACTGGGAGAGATATCACTGGGAGAGGAGTCACTGAGAGAGGTGGCACTGGGAGAGGTTTCACTAGGAGTGGAGTCACTCGGAGAGGTGTCACTGTGAGAGATGTCACTGTGAAAAATGTCACTGGTAGATATGTCACTGGGAGAGATGTCACTGGGAGAAATGTCACTGGGAGAGGTGTCTCTGGGAGAAGTGTCACTGGTAGAGGACTCTCTGGGAGAGGTGTCACTGTGAGAGTAGTCACTGTGAAAAATGTCACTAGGAGAGATGTCACTGGGAGAGGAGTCACTGGGAGAGATGTCACTGGGTGAGGTGTCACTGTGAGAGATGTCACTGTGAAAGAAGTCACTGGGAGAGGTGTCACTGGGAGAGGTTTCACGGGGAGAGATGTTACTGCGAAAAATATCACTCGGAGACATATTACTGGGGAGGTGTCACTGGGAGAGAAGTCACTGGGAGAGGATTCACTGCATGAGATGTCACTGGGTGAGGTATCACTGGGAGAGGTGTCATTGGGAGAGACATCAGTGGGAGAGATGTCACTGGGAGAGGTGTCACTGGGAGAAAATTCACTCAGAGAGGTGTCACTGTGAGAGATGTCACTGTGATAGATGTCACTGGGAGAGATGTCACTGGGAGAGATGTCACTGGGCGAGATAGCACTGGGGGATGTGTCACTGGGAGAGATATCACTGGGAGAGGCATCACTGGGAGAGATGTCACTGGGTGAGGAGTAGCTGAGAGAGGAGTCACTGGGAGAGGTGTCACTCGGAGAGGATTCACTGGGAGAGTTGTCACTGGTAGAGATGTCACTGGGAGAGGTATCGCTGGGAGAGGTGTCACTGGGAGAAAATTCACTCAGAGAGATGTAACTCGGAGAGATGTCACTGCGAAAGTTGTCACTGAGAGAGATGTCACTGGGAGAGTTTTTACTGGGAGAGATGTCACTGGGAGAGATATCACTGGGAGAGATAGCACCGGGGGACGTGTCACTGGGAGAGATGTCACTGGGAGAGTCATCACTGGGAGCGATGTCACTGGGTGAGTAGTCACTGAGAGAGGAGTCACTGGGAGAGGTGTCACTGGGAGATGTTTCACTGGGAGAGATGTCACTGAGAGAGATGTCACTGGGTGAGGTTTCACTGGGAGAGGTGTCATTGGGAGAAATGTCACTTGGAGTGATATCATCGAATGAGATGGCACTGGGAGAATTTTCAGTTGGAGAGGAATCAATGTGAGAGATGACATTGGGAGAGATTTCACTGGAGGAGATTCCACTGGGGAGTTGTCATTGCGAGATGTGTCACTGGGAAAGGTTTCACTGGGATAGATGTCACTGGGAGAGATTTCACTGGGAGAGGTATCACTGGGAAAGTAGTCACTGGGAGAGAAGTCACTGGATGAGTTGTCACTGGGAAAGATATCCCTGGGAAAGATGTCACTGGGAGAGATGTCAATGGGAGACGTGTCACTGGGAAATATGTCACTGGGAGAGATTTCATTGGGAGAGGTGTTACTCAAAAGATGTCACTGGGAGGGATTACTCTGGGAGAGATGTCACTGGGAAGTATCTCACTAGGAGAGATGTCACTGGGAGAGGAGTCACTGGGAGAGGATTCACTGGGAGGGGAGTCTCTGAGAGAGGTGTCAATGGAAGAGATGTTCCTGTGAAATATATCACTGGGAGAGATGTCACTTTGGAGGTGTCACTGGGAGAGATGTCACTGGGAGAGGAGTCACTGGGAGAGATGTCACTGGGTGAGGTGTCACGGTGAGAGATGTCACTGTGAAAGATGTCACTGGGAGAGATGTGACTGGGAGAGATGTCACTGGGAGAAATGTCACTGGGAGAGGTGGCACTGGGAGAGGTGTCGCTGGGAGCGGAGTCACTGGGAGAGGTGTCACTGTGAGAGATGTCACTGTGAAAGATGTCACTGGGAGAGATGTCACTGGGAGAGATGTTACTGCGATAAATATCACTGGAAGAGATGTCACTGGGGAGGTGTCACTGGGAGAGTTGTCACTGGGAGAGATGTCACTGGGAGAAATGTCACTGTGATAGATGTCACTGGGAGAGATGTCACTGGGAGAGATGTTACTGGGAGAAATGTCACTGGTAGAGATGTCACTGGGAGAGGTTTCCCTGGGAGAGGTTTCACTGGGAGAGATGTTACTGTGAAAACTATCACTGGGAGAGATGACACGGGGAGGTGTCACTGGGAGAGATGTCACTAGGAGAGATGTCACTGGAGGACGTGTCACTGGGAGAGATGTCACTGGGAGCAGCATCACTGGGAGAGATGTCACTGGGTGAGGGGTCACTGAGAGAGGTTTCACTGGGAGAGATGCCACTGGGAGAGATGTCACTTGGAGTGAAATCATCGAGAGTGATGGCACTGGGAGAGTTTTCACTTGGAGAGGAGTCAATATTGGAGATGGCATTGGGAGAGATTTCACTGGAGGAGATTTCACTGGGGAGTTTTCAGTGGGAGATGTGTCACTGGGAAAGGTGTCACTGGGAGAGATGTCACTGGGTGAGGTGTCACTGTGAGAGATGTCACTGTGAAAGATGTCACTGGGAGAGATGTCACTGGGAGAGATGTCACTGGGAGAAATGTCACTGGGAGAAGTGGCACTGGGAGAGGTGTCACTAGGAGTGGAGTCACTCGGAGAGGTGTCACTGTGAGAGATGTCATTGTGAAATATGTCACTGGGAGAGGTGTCACTGGGAAAGGAGTCTCTGGGAGAGGTGTCACTGGAAGAGATGTTACTGCGAAAAATATCACTGGGAGAGCTGTCAATGGATAGGTGTCATTGGGAGAGATGTCACTGGGAGAGGAGTCACTGGGAGAGATGTCACTGGGTGAGGTGTCACTGTGAGAGATGTCACTGTGAAAGATGTCACTGGGAGAGATGTCACTGGGAGAGATGTAACTGGGAGAAATGTCACTGGGAGAGGTGTCACTGGGAGAGGTGTCACTGGGAGAGATTTCACTGTGAGAGATGTTACTGCAAAAAATATCACTGGGAGGGATATCACTGGGGAGGTGTCACTGGGAGAGATGTCACTGGGAGAGGAGTCACTGGGAGAGATGTCACAAGGAGAGGTATCACTGTGAGAGATGTCACTGTGAGAGATGTCACTGGGAGAGATGTCACTAGGATAGATGTCACTGGGAGAGGTGTCACTGGGAGAGGTTTCACTGGGAGAGTTGTCACTGGTAGTGATGTCATTGGGAGAGGTTTCACTGGGAGAGATGTCACTGGGAGAGATGTCACTGGGAGAGGTTTCACTGGGAGAGGTGTCATTGGGAGAAATGTCACTTGGAGTGAAATCATCGAGAGAGATGGCACTGGGAGAGTTTTCACTTGGAGAGGAGTCAATGCGAGAGATGACATTGGGAGAGATTTCACTGGAGGAGATTCCACTGGGGAGGTGTCATTGGGAGATGTGTCACTGGGAAAGGTTTCACTGGGAGAGATAACACTTGGAGAGGTATCACTGGGAAAGTAATCACTGGGAGTGAAGTCACTGGATGAGATGTCACTGGGAAAGATATCACTGGGAAGGATGTCACTGGGAGAGATGCTACTGGGAGAGATGTCACTGGGAGAGGTGTCACTGGGAGAGACGTCACTGGGAGAGATGTCAATGGGGACGTGTCACTGGGAAATATGTCACGAGGTGAGGTTTCATTGGGAGAGGTGTTACTGAAAAGATGTCAGTGGGAGGGATTTCACTGGGAGAGATGTCACTGGAAAATATCTCACTGGGAGAGATGTCAATGGGAGAGATGTCACTGGGTGTGGTTTCACTGGGAGAGGTGTCACTGGGAGAGAAGTCTCTGGGAGAGGTGTCACTGGGAGAGATGTCGCTGGGAGAGATGTCACTGGGAGAGATGTCACTGGGAAAGATGTCACTGGGAGAGATTTCACTTAGAGAGAAGTCACTGGGAGAGGTGTCAATGGGAGAGGTGTCACTGGGAGAAGAGTCTCTGGGAGAGGTGTCACTGGAAGAGATGTTACTGTGAAAAATATCACTGGGACAGATGTCACTGTGGATGTGTCACCGGGAGAGATGTCACTGGGAGAGGAGTCACTGGGAGAGATGTAACTGGGTGAGGTGCCACTGTGAGAGATGTCACTGTGAAAGATGTCACTGGGAGAGATGTCACTGGGAGAGATGTCGCTTGGAGAAATGTCACTGGGAGAGGTGTCACTGGGAGAGGTGTCACTGGGAGAGGAGGCACTGGTAGAGGTATCACTGGAAGAGATGTTACTGTGAAAAATGTCACTGGGAGAGATGTCACTGGGGAGGTGTCATTTGGAGAGATGTCACTGGGAGAGGAGTCACTGGGAGAGATGTCACTGGGTGAGGTGTCACTGTGAGAGATGTCACAGTGAAAGACGTCACTGGGAGAGATGTCACTGGGAGAGATGTCACTGGGAGAAATGTCACTGGGAGTGGTGTCACTGGGAGAGGTGTCACTGGGAGAGGTTTCACTGGGAGAGATGTTACTGTGAAAAATATCACTGGGAGAGATATCACTGGGGAGGTGTCACTGGGAGAGATGTCACTGGGAGAGGAATCACTGGGAGAGATGTCATTCGGAGAGGTATCACTGGGAGAGGTATCACTGGGAGAGACGTCACTGGGAGAGATGTCACAAGGAGAGGTATCACTGTGAGAGATGTCACTGTGAGAGATGTCACTTGGAGAGATGTCACTGGGATAGATGTCACTGGGAGAGGTGTCACTGGGAGAGGTTTCACTGGGAGAGTTGTCACTGGTAGAGATGTCATTGGGAGAGGTTTCACTGGGAGAGATGTCACTGGGAGAGATGTCACTGGGAGAGATTTCACTGGGAGAGGTGTCATTGGGAGAAATGTCACTTGGAGTGAAATCATCGAGAGAGATGGCACTGGGAGAGGTTTCACTAGGAGTGGAGTCACTCGGAGAGGTGTCACTGTGAGAGATGTCACTGTGAAAAATGTCACTGGTAGATATGTCACTGGGAGAGATGTCACTGGGAGAAATGTCACTGGGAGAGGTGTCTCTGGGAGAAGTGTCACTGGTAGAGGACTCTCTGGGAGAGGTGTCACTGTGAGAGTAGTCACTGTGAAAAATGTCACTAGGAGAGATGTCACTGGGAGAGGAGTCACTGGGAGAGATGTCACTGGGTGAGGTGTCACTGTGAGAGATGTCACTGTGAAAGAAGTCACTGGGAGAGGTGTCACTGGGAGAGGTTTCACGGGGAGAGATGTTACTGTGAAAAATATCACTCGGAGACATATTACTGGGGAGGTGTCACTGGGAGAGAAGTCACTGGGAGAGGATTCACTGCATGAGATGTCACTGGGTGAGGTATCACTGGGAGAGGTGTCATTGGGAGAGACATCAGTGGGAGAGATGTCACTGGGAGAGGTGTCACTGGGAGAAAATTCACTCAGAGAGGTGTCACTGTGAGAGATGTCACTGTGATAGATGTCACTGGGAGAGATGTCACTGGGAGAGATGTCACTGGGCGAGATAGCACTGGGGGATGTGTCACTGGGAGAGATATCACTGGGAGAGGCATCACTGGGAGAGATGTCACTGGGTGAGGAGTAACTGAGAGAGGAGTCACTGGGAGAGGTGTCACTCGGAGAGGATTCACTGGGAGAGTTGTCACTGGTAGAGATGTCACTGGGAGAGGTATCGCTGGGAGAGGTGTCACTGGGAGAAAATTCACTCAGAGAGATGTAACTCGGAGAGATGTCACTGCGAAAGTTGTCACTGAGAGAGATGTCACTGGGAGAGTTTTTACTGGGAGAGATGTCACTGGGAGAGATATCACTGGGAGAGATAGCACCGGGGGACGTGTCACTGGGAGAGATGTCACTGGGAGAGTCATCACTGGGAGAGATGTCACTGGGTGAGTAGTCACTGAGAGAGGAGTCACTGGGAGAGGTGTCACTGGGAGATGTTTCACTGGGAGAGATGTCACTGAGAGAGATGTCACTGGGTGAGGTTTCACTGGGAGAGGTGTCATTGGGAGAAATGTCACTTGGAGTGATATCATCGAGTGAGATGGCACTGGGAGAGTTTTCAGTTGGAGAGGAATCAATGTGAGAGATGACATTGGGAGAGATTTCACTGGAGGAGATTCCACTGGGGAGATGTCATTGCGAGATGTGTCACTGGGAAAGGTTTCACTGGGATAGATGTCACTGGGAGAGATTTCACTGGGAGAGGTATCACTGGGAAAGTAGTCACTGGGAGAGAAGTCACTGGATGAGTTGTCACTGGGAAAGATATCCCTGGGAAAGATGTCACTGGGAGAGATGTCAATGGGAGACGTGTCACTGGGAAATATGTCACTGGGAGAGATTTCATTGGGAGAGGTGTTACTCAAAAGATGTCACTGGGAGGGATTACTCTGGGAGAGATGTCACTGGGAAGTATCTCACTAGGAGAGATGTCACTGGGAGAGGAGTCACTGGGAGAGGATTCACTGGGAGGGGAGTCTCTGGGAGAGGTGTCAATGGAAGAGATGTTCCTGTGAAATATATCACTGGGAGAGATGTCACTTTGGAGGTGTCACTGGGAGAGATGTCACTGGGAGAGGAGTCACTGGGAGAGATGTCACTGGGTGAGGTGTCACGGTGAGAGATGTCACTGTGAAAGATGTCACTGGGAGAGATGTGACTGGGAGAGATGTCACTGGGAGAAATGTCACTGGGAGAGGTGGCACTGGGAGAGGTGTCGCTGGGAGCGGAGTCACTGGGAGAGGTGTCACTGTGAGAGATGTCACTGTGAAAGATGTCACTGGGAGAGATGTCACTGGGAGAGATGTTACTGCGATAAATATCACTGGAAGAGATGTCACTGGGGAGGTGTCACTGGGAGAGTTGTCACTGGGAGAGATGTCACTGGGAGAAATGTCACTGTGATAGATGTCACTGGGAGAGATGTCACTGGGAGAGATGTTACTGGGAGAAATGTCACTGGTAGAGATGTCACTGGGAGAGGTTTCCCTGGGAGAGGTTTCATTGGGAGAGATGTTACTGTGAAAACTATCACTGGGAGAGATGACACGGGGAGGTGTCACTGGGAGAGATGTCACTAGGAGAGATGTCACTGGAGGACGTGTCACTGGGAGAGATGTCACTGGGAGCAGCATCACTGGGAGAGATGTCACTGGGTGAGGGGTCACTGAGAGAGGTTTCACTGGGAGAGATGCCACTGGGAGAGATGTCACTTGGAGTGAAATCATCGAGAGTGATGGCACTGGGAGAGTTTTCACTTGGAGAGGAGTCAATATTGGAGATGGCATTGGGAGAGATTTCACTGGAGGAGATTTCACTGGGGAGTTTTCAGTGGGAGATGTGTCACTGGGAAAGGTGTCACTGGGAGAGATGTCACTGGGTGAGGTGTCACTGTGAGAGATGTCACTGTGAAAGATGTCACTGGGAGAGATGTCACTGGGAGAGATGTCACTGGGAGAAATGTCACT